>NC_090025.1:71809294-72116377 GCF_037176765.1 Anolis sagrei | reverse complement strand
GCATTGTCCATAGGCACCTCCAAGATCATGTGACAGGCATGACTGCATGGAGTGCTGTTACTGTCCCGCTGGAGTGGTACCTATTGATCTACTCACATTTGCATGTTTTTGAACTATTAGTTTGGCAGAAGCTGGGGCTAACAGTGGAAGCTCACTCTGGTCCCCAGATTCAAATCACCAACCTTTTGGTCAGCAAGTTCAGCAGCTCATCAGTTAACTCGCTGTGCCACTGTGGGCTCCCATAGTTATGAAACAAAACAATAAAAGCAAACGTACAATAGCCACTATCCACAACAATGAGTTAATAGACAAAAAGCTATCTGACTAAAGATGTCTGCCTGCTGGCAGAAGGGGAGCAGAGAGAGAGCCACTATAGCCTCTGATAATGAAGTTTTACCATATAGACACAAAAATGACATGCAAATAGGAAGGTCTACCAACCTCTGCCTCCTCATATCATTTTAAAATATCTCCACAGAGATATGGTGTAGTTCACAGCAGAAAGTTACCTAACTTGGACATGAATGAGTGAAATGATCCTAAACCAGGGGTGAGTTACTTTGCTATTTTTCTTCTTGAAGGAAATAAAGAAATTTTAGCAACATTTTCAAATAATTTTCACACTTCAAGACTTATGTGTAAAATTCACAGAAAAATGCTGCTTTCAGCACAAAATGAACAGGTGAATTTTGCATAAACTAAGCCAGGAACTGTGAAGATTTTCATCAATTCTGCATTTTGCATTGGGTTTTATAACACTTAAGAAACATGTTTTTGACCATTTTAGAAACATTTGTGAGTAGCTTTTCCATCTCTATCATATGCTCGGCAGGTAGCTTATTACCCACTCCATACTTTATACATTTAATATCCTCTTCAATAGGTTTCTTCCCTACAGAGGAATATTCAAAAGAGAGCAAGAGAATTTGATGGTAGAGGATGAGTGAGGGAAACTTAGGATAAAACTGTTGAAAATAATTCCTGTCAACCAAGATCTAGCTTAATAAAGAAAGACAGATTTGCAGCTGGTTCAGGTAAATATTTAATATGCTTTCAATCAGTTAGATGTATTTGTGCATACCTCTAGTCATAGCACTTTTATGGTTGTTTTGCAAAATGAAAAGTATATTTCTCTTCAATAACTGTAATAACGAAACAGTCATCCATATTCCTGAAGTTAAAAGGAGTAATAAATCTGTTTTATTGAAACATATTTAAACTTTGATGCCAAGGAGGATGAAGATTGGCAGATTTTTTAGTTTATTTGGCAAGCTGAAACAAGTGGTTTCTAGGAAATATTGAATAATGTGGATATTACTTTGTGAAAAATCCCCTTTAATCAGGCCTAGTTGATGAAGAATAGTAGTAAATATAATCAGCAGGCATTCCTGTGCATACTAAGATTCAGGTCACAATCCTATGCATTCTTACATCAAAGTAAAGGCCACCAAACACAAGTAGAACTTATATCTGAACAGAAAGGCTTAGACATGCACTAGATATCTCTCTTATTATAGAAAACCATGGATTTAATTTCCTTTATTCCTTTTTACATTTGGATTTGGAAGGTAAAGGGTTTCCCCTTCCAACAAACTTCTTATTCTCTGAAGCTAATGCTTGTTTGGAAAGCCCTTGGTATCTCTGATAACATTGCTACTTCATCTCCCTAGCAGACAATGTTTTTTGAAACTAAGATCATGTTGCTTTATACATGCAACTGAAGGCTGTACAGCCAATTATCTCACTGCATAATTTATTACCGCATTTGGTTTCATAAAATTCAAAGTGCGAACAGTTATTTAGATGAACGGAACCGTTTGACAACAATGGTTGGGGCAGTTTTTAGAAAACAACTGCAAACAAAACTGATTGTGTAAGACTCGTTATTAATGAATTGTAATAGGAAATAAAGTTCTTCAAGAATGAAATATGTATTCAGAAAAGATCCCACTCCTGAAATTTCCACATCACGCCAACTCCATCTTACAATTTGAAACAAGTTATGTATAATGAAGCCCTATGTTTAAAGAGGTGCAACATGATTAATAACATGCCAAGGTATATATCTGTTTCAAGCAGTAACTGGATTCAGTTCAAGCCTGCCAAGAAGTATGTAGGTTACTAATAATAGTATGGAGCACCACTGTAAAATATTAATTGAATATTAAAAGAAGCAGCAGGGGTTTCATAGCAAGGACAGTTCCCCAGACTGTCCACAATGGCAGACTTCAGTCCACAGTCAGTGTCCTCTGGGGAACACCATGTCTGTAAATATATTTATTGCCCTTACTGCCTCTGGCGGAGCCAAATCTGTGGCAGTGAAGCCCATCAGTTTGTATAGCTGGGAATATCAAGCCTTTTTTCCATTTAGAACCTTAGACAACAACAAAATCCAATTCTTCTGCATTAAACAGCTAGGTAAAGAGTAATGGTGATGGTGGTGGGGTGGCCAATTGTTCTCAAAAGTTTTTTTACTTCATTCCTTTACTTCTAAGAATAATTTGATAAGTTGATCATCATTAATCCCCCCCTCTCTCCCTCTGCCTAAAAGATTATATTCAAGAAGATCAACCTTTCAATACCAATTTAGACTATGGTATGAACGCACAAGACAGCTATGTCAATCAGCTCAGGTGAATATTGTCACTTCCACTACAATTTATCCTGCACAAATGTTGTTTGACATGATGGAGTGTGTGAAGGATTCATAAGATCTATGATGAGATCTTTTTGATATAGGGCAGTGTAGACATTATTTTTAATAAATATTTTAAAATAGTAAGAATTCTTCTTGGAATCTTACCAAGCATTTCTTTCAGGGACCAAAGTGCCTCCTTATTTCTGGGAATTTCTTTCTTCAATGGAAGAAAAATATATAGAAAATATGGTGATGCATAGAAGGGAGGCTATACAGATCACCTTTAGGTTGTGTGATGACTTCGTCACACAGTAAAATCAGCATTTCTACCCATTTAAGAAACAGCAACCCATGGTTCCTCTTCACATGATACAAGCTTCAACTGTGAGGGTAAGGTATTTTACTGTTTCTAAAGTGTTGGTTTTTCTAACAATTCCTAATTGAATTATGCTATTATTGTTGGGTTTGATGCTTGTTTTATATTTTGTTATAACTACTATTTTATGTTATTTTAAATTGAGGTTATTCTAAAGTGCTATGTTTTTAACTCTATTGTTGGGATTGGCCCCATGTAAGCCTCCCTGAATCCCTTTAGGGAGATAAAGGCAGGGTATAAAAATAAAGTTATTATTATTGTTATTATTATTGACACAAAAGCACAGTATGTCACAGCAAACGAGCTCTATATGCTGGATTTCATATCAAAATCACAAGCCGAACACTTCCCAAGCGTCTATGACTGTGTGATGTATTTTCAAATGATGCGCTCAGATCCAAGTAAGGTGGCCTTTTGCAGTTGACAAATCATGATTTTGTCGATGTTTATTGTTTCCAAATGCCGGCTGAGATCTTTTGGCACGGCACCCAGTGCACCAATGACCACTGGCACAACCTGTACTGGTTTATTATTATTATTATTATTATTATTATTATTATTATCATTATCATTATTATTATTAAGTTGGCAGTTGAGTTATTATTAAATTCTCCACGTAGAGACAGACAAAATGCCTAATTTCCTTGTTTGACATTAATCCTTATTGCCTACTTTTGTTGCTCGCATGTAAATAAAACGATGAATTTGTGTGTGGGAGAAGCCAAAGTGCCCATTTCCCCCGATTGCCAATGCAGGGGCTTGGGGAAAGATCTACTGGCATTGCAAAGGCTCTGGGAAAAATGAGGGTATTATTTAAAACCACTTTCTACAATTCAGTATGATTTTTATTTTAAAAGATAACTAATCGAAATCCTGGAAGAACAATGAGAGGAAATCTCAGTGCAAATGACTCCAGGGAAAGTGCTGCCTTAAGAAAGATGCTTCTGTGTCAGTGGAAGGGTCTTGAACCAAAATGACCTCACGGAAAGTGCCACCTGTTGCAACTCAGAGTAGGTTTCACCTTGCTCCCAAACACCACCACACCAGAGCTGTAGGTTTTGTAGTTTATTGAGGAAAAACAAAGTCAAAACATAGAGTAATGAATGCAAAGTTCCAAAGACAAAGATTGAATGCAAAAACACAGTTCCCAAAATCCATAGGCAAAAACATGAAGCATAATTCTTTAGGCAATGATCAAACCAGAGTCCATGGTAAAACAGTGAAACACAAGACCCAAAAATCCCATATTCAAGAAGCCAAAAGCGTGCTGCTTATAGCCAAGGTTAATCCATAGAAGCATGCATGGAAAGAGCCACGTTGAACTGATAATTTCCCTTTGTCAACCAGAAACCTAAATACCCTTGGCTAACATGACGACATTGCGATGACCTTTTGGCCGACTTGGCTTCTTTTTTACTAGCTAAGCACGAACTCCTCCTGACCCTCCAATCTAAGTGTTCTTGCCTCCTCATTAATTCACAATCTTCACTGTTCTCTTTATCAGTTTGGTCCAGCTGGACCAAATCACCGTGGGAAGGCTGAACAGGCAGAGACAACTCCACCTGGCTGTTATCTAGCTCACTGGCATTCTTTTCCCTTGAGAACTGACTTGTTGTCTCTCCTGCTGCACTGTCTGAGACAGGCACAGAAACAGGCCCAGAAATCTGAATCCCATCATCCTCTTCATCAGGGAACAATGCTGGCTTACAAGACCCACAGGGTTCAGTTTCAGACTCAGAATCAAACTGAGCCACAACACCACCTTAAAAAGATGCCTTAAATCCACTTTGGTGGAAAGTTATTGAAATCAAAGGACCCCAGGGAAAGTGCCACTTTAAGAAAGGTGCTGTGTTTCAGTGGAAGGGTCTTGAGTGCAAACTACCCCATGGAAAGTTCCACCTTAAGAAAAATGCCTTAAATCTGTTTCAGTTAAAGGGCCTTGAAGTCAGTGCTGCCTTAAAGGATGCCTGTTTTTTAAAAAATGTGCTGGTATCCTTGAAATGGGAGAAGTTGTTGCTTGCCCATGTGATGGGAATTAAGCGGATGGTTGAGTTGGAAGCTGGAGGAGGCAATCGTGGTGTGATGGGAGTGAGTTAATTCTTTCTTTTCCTTAAAGACAGAACCCCATGAAACTCAACCCTTTCCCCACTTTCTCTCGTTTTCTCCAGCTCCTTGTGATGAAGTCTCAAGAGCCTGGAAAAGTTACATTTTTTGGATGTCAACTCCTATGTGTTTTAACTTACAAAAAGAATATTTACTAGCTGTACCTTGTCTATTTATAAACTAAACTTAGAAGTATAAATATACAACTAAACCTCAGTATCAAGAATGTGACATGATATTTTTCAGTCTGCAAAGACATGAAATGTATCCTTTGCTAATGACTGTGAATTTCCGGTTTCATTAAGGTTAAAGGCAGAATGACAAGCTGTCCAATTAAAAAGTTGTTAATAATCTTCTAATGTCTTCCAATGTGTATGTACAAAAATGTCAGAAAACAACAGATAAGAAATGTAGCTAGAATGCAATTATTTTCAAAAGTTTTCTCTATGATGTTCTCCAATTTTTTCTTCAAGGATGAGCATTAATTTACCTTCTCAGCTTTCCTTTAAGGATAATGTTAATTTTTAATAAAAATGCAGAGTATAAGATACTAAAGCAGCAGTTATGAAATCAAGATTATTTCAAAAGAAGATGCATACTCATAATATTGTCACTGTATTCATGTAACTCCAAGCCAAGCATAACCTTCCCTCCACCTCAAATATGCAAATTGTATTTATCTTTTATTTAGGAGATGCGAGGAACATTTTTGACATGTTTTGGGATCTTCTGTAACTTTTTGGGTCCAGGAGAGGATTTTTAAGAAAAAGGAAGCAACTTCTAGTTTGCATTCAGAGGATCCAAAGTGTGACAAATATGCTCCCAAGCTCCCTAGAGGATGGTTAGAGGCACAAAAAAGTTTTTAATGGATCTCCAGGGCAAAACTGGTGGATGTCTCAAGGTCCACAACTCTCACTTTTATCATCCCTGGTTTAAATCCAATATGATGTTGTTAGTGCTTATAGTTTTTAGCTAAGTCAGTCCTAGAGTTTTCCTTCTGCAGTAACTAAAGTAGTAGTACATTTCATCCTATAAATTCTAATTATGCAGTACAACCCCTCCCCTTATCTACTGGCAATACAACCCAAGACACACACACACACACACACACACACACATACACACGTGTGTGAAACCTTGGATGGTAGTGTATGATAGAGAGCCTTCTCTGCTGTGGTCCCCCGGCTTTGGAACTCACTACCTAGTGAGATAAGACAAGCCCTTACCCTGACAGCTTTTAAGAAAGATCCAAAAACTTGGCTCTTCCAATGTGCCTTTGGCAACTTAACATATATCCCACACTGTGCTGGTTCCAACTACAGTTCTGTCCTCATCATGCACTTTCTCCCTGTCCTTTATCAAGGTTCAACCCCACAGTTCGTCCCTTATGAGCTCCTCTCTTAGAAACACACTCTTCCACTACTATCTCATCTAGGGTTTTATCAATTTTATCTTGTGCACACAGTCATATAATCTAGAATATCAAGCAGATGATCCACAATATCTGCTTTGAACTGGATTATCTGAGTCCACACTGTCAGATAATCCAGTTCAATCTGGATTTTATACAGCTGTGTGGAAGGGGCCTAATATAATCCAGGTAAAATCAGATAATCTGGGATCAGATCCTGGTATATAGAGATCCAACGTAAGCAGCTCTAATTAGCATGGCCACAGTGATGCGTGCAGAATGTTACAATTAAACCAAATATGGAAGGCCTCATTATTTCCAGCCCTATTCAACAAGAATAACCTCTTCATCACATTCATATATACACAAAGACATTGAAAACAACGGATAAATATTTCTGATGGTGAAGGTATCTGTGTGTATGTGTCTCTCTGTGTATATATCTATATATATAAATGCTCTGTTTGTTGTGAGTGACATTATAACTCAAAAACCGCTGGACGAATTGCCACCAAATTTGGCCACAAGACAACTATTAACTCAAGGAGTGACTATTACTCAAAAAAATGATTTTGTCATTTGGGAGTTGCAGTTGCTAGGATTTATAGTTAACCTACAATCAAAGAGCGTTCTGCACTCCACCAATTGTGGAATTGAATCAAACTTTTCACACAGAACTCCCATGACCAACAGAAAATACTTGAAGAGTTTGGTTGGCATTGACCTTGAATTTTGGAATTGTAGTTCATCTCCATCCAGAGAGCACCGTGGACTCAAACAATGAAAGATCTATTCCAAACTTGGCACGAATACTCCATATGCCCAAATATGAACACAAATGGAGTTTGGAGGGTATAGACCTTGACATTTGAGAGTTGTAGTTACTGGGATTTATAGTTCACCTACAATCAAAGAGCATTCTGAACCTCACCAACGACAGAATTGGGCCAAATTTCCCACACAGAACCCCCATGACCAATACAAAATACTGTGTATTCTGGAGGTCTTTGGTGACCCTTCTGACACCCCTTCATGCCCCCCCCCCCAAGTTGAGAAATGCTGCCTGAAGGCTATCCAGTCCAACTCCCTCTACCAGGGCAAGAAAACATAATCAACACCCTACTGACAAAGAGCCATCCAGCCATAGATATACATCAGTGGTTCTCAATCTGGGGTCCCCAGATGTTTTTAGCCTTCAACTCCCAGAAATCCTAACAGCTAGTAAACTGGCTGGGATCTCTGGGAGTTGTAGGCCAAAAACATCTGGGGACCCCAGGTTGAGAACCACTTATATAGATAGATATGATTCACACACACACACACACACACACACATGTATATGACAGATATAGTATCATAGATTTGAAAGGGACCCCTTAAGAAGGACAATTATATGTTGCATGTTCCAGAGTAGGCAAACCAGACAATCTCTGCATCAACACGGACAAAGAACCAAGTAGAAATACTGTTTACCCACAAGCATAAAAAAATTATGTATATTAGAAACCAACACTTTCTCATTACTTTGTTTTCCAGATCACCAAGCCACAGCAACGCGTGGCAGGGGGCAGCTAGTATATATATGCGCGTGTGTGTGCATACACACACATACACACACACAAATACTGCCTAATTTGAACAACAGTATGTTCCAGGAAGTTTGATTCAGGGTATTTTCTGCTAAAAACTTTCACTGATTTGGCTACTAATCTTACAGCCTGTCAGGAAAAACAAAACTTCTCAGCTACATTTATGCTTGGTTTGTTCCCAAGGGCATTCTTAATACCTCCCTAATTAAAGGGATGCTTTACTAGTGTTCCTGCAGTTGCAGGTAATTGGCAATCACTGACTGCAGGGGTTTGATGAGGGGTTTGTTAAACACAAAAAGAAGAAAAGAAAAATCAAATTCCTTAAGTTTTCCCTCCTCCCCCTTTTTTGTTATATAGCTAAATCCCTTCACACTGGTTTCACGTATATATGAAATTCTTACTAGGGAAAGGTCTGGAGACATAAATCAGTTGCACTGAAAAATTCAAGACTTTCATTTCCCAAAGGCTCCAAATTATAAAGCTTAATCCCACTAACATTACTCTAGGGAAAGTCAGTCTTAGGGTATTTAGTCTATTTGCTTTATAAATGCTGACAACATAGGCAAAGAGGATTACAACAAAAAACAAAACAACTTCATTTTGCTCCAAGCATGGTGGCACAATTGAAGTCCCTGCTTTTTAAAATGCAAATTGCTTTTAGGGAAAAATAATAATAATCGAAAACCCAAAATGACAAAGGCCATTGCCCTGTATCACGATCTGTGCAGGAAGGTCTGGGGTCAATTGCACTCTCAGCTACCATTTCAAGCATTTTTCCATTTCCATAATTTCATTGTGTCACCTTTCTGCACTCCTTTTAGGGAGCCATCTAAAATGCGATTTCCCCTCTTTGGTAAAAGCTGCATTTGGGTGATAGAGGAGTGAAATTATATGAAGATTGGTCTAAGTATTTAATATTTTGTGTGTTGTTCTAAATGGCAAATTAACGTATGGCTATTTATTGCTGGCTTATGTGTCATTGGGTCAGGAATCTGCTCTGAACATTAGTTTAAGGACTGTACCATACCAACCCATCACTTCATGCTAAAGTAGCTAAAGGATGCAAACTGAGATGAACAGCTTTGATATTGTACCTGTCTTCAGTTGCACTGGTTTGTCAATTTATGGTCCCCCAACCATACCTCTGCACGTCCCCATAAATCCATTTTGCAGCACGGGGGAGGAGAAGCAGAACTCTTCATTTGGGGGCTTGTACACAGAGGTGATGGTGATGTTATTAAGCTCTACTGTTATAACCTCGATATTGTTTTCTTCAGTGTTGTGGGCACTGCTGACTTGGAGGCCTGGTTTGACAAAGACAGCACTTCCATACTGCGCATGTGGCTTCTTTCCTGGGCACTCAGAAGACTGGGCGACTTGGAAGGCGCTGAACAGATTGCGCTCTGACACCACGAGATGCAGAGCCAATCTTAAGAAATGGGGCTACAGGGTGGAATCCTCGGCATGCGAGTGTGGTGAAGAACAAACCACTGACCACCTGCTGCAATGCACCCTGGGCCCTGCCACATGCACAATGGAGGACCTTCTTGCGGCAACCCCAGAGGCACTCCAAGTGGCCAGATACTGGTCAAAGGACATTTAACCAAATACCAAATTTGCAAGATCTGTGTGGGTTTTTTTCTTTCTTTTTTCTTTTCTTTTCTTTTTCTTTTTAATCTCTGTATTTGTTTTGCTCTGTTAGAATTGTAATACAATGGTTGCTGATGACACGATAAATAAATAAAATAAATAATTTTGCAGCACTACAGAAACAATTTTGGTGATGATCCAGTTGCAATTCCTAACTTTTAAAAAGCTACTCAAAATGCTGAATTCTATAACAATAATAGCACCAACGTTTTAGACAGGGCCTTTAAAATTCCAACTGAAACTCAGATAAACATTTCTGATGGTGGAATTTTGTGTGTGTGTGTGTGTACTTTATTTGTATACCACCTTTCTCAGCCCGTAGGCGACTCAAGGCTGTTAACAGGGCAAAATTCAACGCTTACAATGTCATAAATATAATGAAAAACATAGCATATAATAAAAATGAAACAAATCAATAAAATATAAATTCATTGTGTCTCCTTGTTAAAAATGTTGTCTGGAGTCATTGTCTGGTTGTTCCATTTTCCTGTATCAGTTATTCTGCATTTGCAAATGCTTGTTCAAAAAGCCACATCTTGACTTTTTTCCAGAATGTTAAAAGGGAGGTGGGGTGGCTGATCTAATATCTATAGGGAGGGCATTCCACAGTTGAGGGGCCACCACCGAGAAGGCCCTGTCTCTTGTCTCTGCCAAATGTATTTGTGATGAAGGCGGTAATGAGAGCAGATCCTAAATGGTTCATAAGGGGAGATGTGTTTGGACATGTAAGTTGGGCATGTATGTGTATATACACACATATGTACACGCACACACATAGACACACACATAGATAAAAATACTGCCTAATTTGAACAACAGTATGTTCTAGGAAATTTGATTCAGGGTATTTTCTGCTAAAAACTTTCAGGATCCACTATTTGACATTGTTTCTATTGAACTTCTAAACTATGTGTTTGTGAATGTCCCCTACTGTGGATCAAGTGAAGTCTGTGTGAGTCTGTGTGAGTAAATGAATTGTAAAGAGAGACACATCAAGGTTGCTAAATTTGGGACTCTGGCTCTGGTCACAGTAATTGGGACACCAACAGGTTGAAAGGGACTGGGTCATATCGTTGCACCTCTGTTTGGGTATTTTTGAAACAGCATTAAGGTTTCAACCACTCTTACTCAGTTTTGGGAGTAAGGACTACAAGAGAACATGCACTGTGAATTACTTTGTGCTTCTCCGCACAAATCAGGACAAGTTTCCAGAAACATTTTAGGACAACAATTAACAAAAGTTATGTTGCCACAATAATTTTACATTTATTTTTTCCATAGGATTGTACACATTCCACTCAACAGATACAAAAGACAGGATCCAGAGGGGCCATTCCTTCATTGGGACGGCTTTCATTGGTAAAGCTGTGTCCGTGTACCCTCAAATCCTCTCCATAAGGAAATCCCCATGAGGAATTTGGCTTTGTTTTTGCAGGCTGATGGGCTGAAGCATTCATCATCATCATCATCATCATCATCATCATCATCATCTTACCCGCCTCTCCTCATGGCTCAAAGAGAAAGCAAAGAGAAATAAAATCTAACCACTCTGCTTGACTGCCAGCATGCAACCATGCATCTAAGGGTACATCTCCACTGTAGAATTAATGGAATTAATTAAAAGTATTGATGGAGACCTGTGATTCCATAGCATTGAGCTGTGGCAGTTATTTATTTATATTTATTTATTTAAAACACTTATATTCTGCCCTTCTCACCCCGAAGGGGACTCAGAGCAGAGCACAACATATACATGGCAAACATTCAATGCCTGGGTACAATACATAAACATTAGAAAACATTTATCTAAATATTAAAATACACCATTTAAAATAACACAATTTAAAACCGTCCTAGCCATCCGCATCAAATCCAATGGGCCCTGTCATCTTTCCCATTGTCGCTTCATTGCCCTGTCCTGAAAGCTTGGTCCCACAGCCAGGTTTTTACCATCCTTCTAAAGGACAGGAGGGAGGGGGCCGACCTGATCTCACAAGGAAGGGAGTTCCATAGCCGGGGAGCAATCACCGAGAAGTGGTGACAAACTTCATTAAATCTAGTGTGGATGCTCCCTAAGCCAGCAGGTTTTGTTTTCTTTAACTGCCAAATGCACTTAATGGCCAAAAAAGAATCACGATAGCAGAAAACTGTAACTGAAATAGAAGTGGTCCAGGATGATAAAAACATTGAGGACATGCAAACCCAGCTCTAATTATGATGAACTTAGATGACAAATTGGAAAGTCCCCTCAGTTAACAACAATAAATTGAAGATACCCAGGGAAAATATACAGTCCCACATATATGGAAAGGAGCCATCAGTCTTGAAACTGGGTCATTTATTATTGAGAAGAGACTTTAAATGATGTTGTCTGTACCATGTAGCAACACTGGGATATTTTTGATACCATGGTTTAGATTAGCATTTTAAATGAACAGCCATTATTGACTACTGGCTTCTTTTTCCTCATAATTTTTATTTAATTTTACTTTGGGTTTCAGAGGACAGTGGAAGACTTAATAGTGTTGTAGTGTCAGTTTATAAAAGCAAGGAACATTAGTTTGTAGTAATTTAAGTTACTCTCTCCAGTGCGTTGTGAAATGATCACGTGGAATGGAAAAATAACGGCTGGTGGAAAAATGCCTTAACTCAGCACAAATCTATGGAATCAATTAGAGCCTTCAGGGAAAATACAGTGAAATCCAATATTAATGCAAACTCTTTCCTGGGTTTCCTCTCAGAAATGCACAATAGCTCAGGCTCACAATATTTAAAAAGTATTTGATTAGAAGCAAACAATTTATCTGATATTTTAATTGAAATTGAAATGTGATAAGGTGCTTTTCCATCTTCCCTCTCAAGAAAACTGATGGGAGACAGAGACTGTAGGAGTAGAAAAAGTCATCACAAAACTTGCTTTTTTCAGTTGGCAAACATAGTTCAGTAAATTCATAAACTTAAAGAAATTGTATTTTGGATATGGATTTTCCACCTGCAACTATTTATGGTGTAAAACTGTACCTAGACTCACTAATACAGCATTTCTCAACCTGTGCATCAGGATCCCTGGGGGGTCACGAGACGGTTTCAGAGGGATTGCCAAAAACCACCAGAAAACATATTTCTGATGGTCTTAAGAATCCCTTTGGCAGAGAAGGCTGCCACCAACCACACTTGTGACAGAAGCAGGACCAAGAGAAGGGCCTCCCCAGAAGATCTTAACCTCCATGATGGTTCATAGAGGGATATACATTCAGACAGGTAAGCTGGGCCTGAACCATTTAGGGCTTTATATGCTAAAGACAGCACTTTGAATTGTGCTCAGTAGCAGACTGGCAGCCAGTGGAGCTGACATCACCCGGGGGATGGGGATGGGGGTTGTGTGCTCCAATGAGAAACCTGGTTGCTGCTCGTTGGACCACATGATGCTTCTGAACAGTCTTCAAAGGCTACCCCACATAGAGCACATTGCAGTAATCTATTCTCAATGTAACAAGAGTGTGGACCATTCTTCTGAAGATTAACTGTACTAGCCATCTCTTGTAATGCTAACCAGTCTCCATTTGTCCTGAAGTTCTGTACTTCTGCCTTGCTACATCTTGCATCGCCACACTTCACTTGACTTCTCTTGCATTGCAAGGATGTATTTAGAGGTACTTGCCTCCATTTTTGATTAAACAAACTATGGTTAATCTTAACTGTGGTTAACTGAAGCCAATTTGAAACCTTGATTGATGAAATATCTATATGCAAGGTGCTACAGGAAGACTAGTTTCCAGTGTTGAAAGAACACAGTGACAAAAAAATGTAGTGCCTGCACTGAGAAATTATGTTACAAGACATATTTGGACAGATTTATTACCAACTGGAGTAGTTTTATTAACCTTTGCAAAACTACTCAGTTCTCCCCAAGTACACAATCTTTTTTCAAACTGTTATAGTCAGCTATAATTGTGTATCATCATCTTTTCATTGGAGAGATTGCTCTGTGGTAAAAATGAATACTAGATCTGCCATACTATAACTTGGGAATTAAGCATAGAAATGTAAGTGTAGGGGTTTTATTGAAAGAAACAGATAAATGAAGTCACTAGTTTTTGCTCTCTTTAGTAAAGCACATGGTTTAGCTTAGCAGTTTAGATCTAGATTGGCTATAAATTGTTAGTCTAATTTTATATCATTTTTCTTAAGTTGCAGTCTCTGAGTAATCAATACATGCATTAAAGAAAACAAAATACCATATACATTATTCATTTATATTCAGATGAAATAATAGGACTTGGTAGCCTGGTTCCATTCTAATATATCACCTTTGAGCTTTTAATTGCTTATGGTAGCTCTTATGGTTATCATTATGCCCTTAATTTGTATATTCCATAAGCATAAAATTTTATCATCAGGACATTAGAAAAAGTGAGGTGGTTAGAAGGCAGCATGTACTTTTTTAAAAATACTGGTGTGCTCTGGAAGCAAATATGTAAGCATTTTCCTTCAATGCATAAAATTGTGCATTACATTGTGAAGTCCTCTTTCACAATAACATTTCCTGAGATATATATTTTTACAGCTTCGACTCCAAAACAGGAAGGTCACTTTTCAGAACTATCTTCATACGTTCTCCACAGTTTATTAAAGGATAGCCAACACTGTCTTCCCTAGTATGTCCTAGTCCTAGTATGATGCGCAATCAGGGATATTGTGGTGATACAAAATAGTAGCCAGACTGCAGACAAACTTTGCTCACATATATCAATATGTGGCATACACAAGCAAAGGGAAAGAAAGTGCATAATGTGTAATGGAGAACCCCATCTTTGCGAAATGATGGGACATAATTTCTGCAACTCCTGAATAGATCTGGTGAAAATTGTTCCTCCGATTGCTTTCTCCACAAATTGAGTGTAGAATTTGGAACGGGGGGTGAGTGCATATCTAGTTGCAAGTTAACAATATGGTGTAGCCCAGTACTTTTCAGGATGTCTCATGTCAAAGCCGATATTTATTAATGGCTCAGGGACTAGCACTCTGATTTTGAGTAACATTGGTATAGACCAATTTAACAACTGTAGTCCTATACATCTTTACTCACTAAGTGAGCCAGCTAAGTATTGTAGTCAGACCCCTGAGATGCAAATAAAGCCCACTAATTTGCACAGTTACAAGAACACTGATGAAATGTACCATCATGATCAAACTGTTTTTGTCATGATGGTGAGATTCATGAGGAATTGGAATCTTGGTCAACACTACTTATAGAAACAAAACGATGCAATTACCTGGACAAGTGTGTAATTTATGGTGTATTAAACATTGTGGAATCAATCTGAAAGGGGCCCCATTCCCAAGCCTGGTTTGTTAAAAAGTAATTTATTATTCTGAGACATGAAAACACTGGGCACTCTGCAGTTAACTCTAAACTTGAAACATTTGAATTTAATTCATTAGAAGGCTGACTTGAGGTCACCAACCAACTTGTTCCCTCCTCCCAAGACTCATGCAAGATGTACAAACTCAGAATAATGGATCAGTTTAAATCAAGGAAAGGGTGTTTCATTTTCAGGAAAATGCTCTCCAAATGCTGAAATCAATTAGATTAAGGAAGAGTCTCTGGAGGAAGTGCTGCCACCAACACCATTATTAAAGAGAGATTCTGTTCTAATTTATTTTAAAGCCGCCTTCATCTTTTCATGTGCTAATTATACAGATGTCTACAAAGCACGTTTGAAATCTTTAAATCACCACCTGGGAAAAAAATTCTCACTTGAAGTGAAGTTGTTGATCTATGCTCCAGAGTGGCCTGACTAAAAGGAGTAGATTTATTTTTCATTAAAAAGGGCTCTCATATTAATGAAAACCCCTAGGAAAGAACAGAGATGAGTCTTCTCCCATTTTTTTACCCAATTGTTCCCTGTCCCCAAAGTGTTGCAATTTTGGATACTGCATTGTCCCACTCCACACTTGGTTTTTTCAGCATCCCTCCAAAACAATGACTTATATAGCTTCACATCTTGATTTTTCAGTGAATTTTAAGTAGGGATTAGTGATAATAATTTTCCTTTTTTCCTTATTCCCAGGGTACCTCAAGGAAAATAAATCACTGTTTCACTCAAAGTTCTTAAGAATTGTTCTTTGTCACCCCAACAAAAATGACACAGCTTCCCCTAAGCCATACCTCAAATTGTTCATAATTTCCCCCCTGTGGTACCTTAAATATGTACAGTTTGGGGGCAGCTAGGGGATAGGGCATTTAAGCTACATATTGTTGAGAAGAGACTTCTAGCAACCCTAGCCAGCTTTGCCCATTATGAAGAATACTGGGGACATCCCTGTTCTATAGATTGTATCCAAATCCAACAACATATTTTTTTAGTTCCACTTCCCTATTATATTTATACTGTAAATTTGTTGTCAGTGATCACAAGTATATCAGAGATATTTTTCATTTACGAAACTTAAAAGGCTTTTACACACTTCATATGAAAACAAAGAAACATTTCCCCCTACATTCCCCAAATACACTAAAAGTTTACATTACAAGAAACTGAAGCTGAAAGAACAAAACTTCGGCAATTAAGTGAACCTGGAGTCAGATATGCCTCTTTACTTTTGAGGTCAATGAAAGGCTAATGTAATAGTTGCAGCCCTGAATATTTCATTCTCTCTTTTATAACCGCATTGTAAAACCCAAGAAGTAATGGTTTCAAACTATACAAAAAATAAACATTTTGCTCTTGGTGGCCTCTAAAAAAGTCACTAAAAAAAGAAAGAAAGAATTTGTTCAACCACTGTTGTTCATTTCAACTGCTGAAATCAGAAACAAATATATGTTTTCCAGAATGTATTCTCTCTTTTGTGTTGAATAAAAAAGGGGTTCTTTTCTGCTAAGGAACAAAAAAGAATAAAAGATAGACACTTCAAACCAGGTGCACAAAGGTGAAATGTTATGAATACTTGATGGAAAATAAAGCCTATTGATCTCATTGGAATTTGTTTCCAAGATAATAAATTAAGGCACTTTCCCCAAGTTAATGAGTCAAAGAGCTCCATCATTGCTCAACCCTATTTTCACTTGACAGCAGATAATAGGTTAAACTATTGATCCAAGGCAAGTTTACACATCCTTTTGAGCCAGCCAGCAACAAGATAGTTTGGTGAACCATGCCTTCATCTTCTGGGTCCTTTCTTTCTTGATTGCATTTTTTGTCATCTGTGATCATTTTTTTTTTTCAAAACATTAGGGAAGCCGCAAACAGCTTATTTGAATAGCAAGCAATATGAAGTGGGTGGGGAAAAGGGAGGTAGTCTAACAGAGCAAAAAATATTCTCACTGCCCTTTTACATGCCTACCTATTCCTATACTCACTTGGAGATCAGTGGAGAGGATATTTCACAGATGTGAAGAGTATAGAAGTGATCCAGTTTGCTTTATAAAGGACATTGCCTCTATGCAGTTTCCTTTACAAATTGTTCTATCCTGATTTTGAACAGGTGTTGTGGCACAAAAGAATAATGGTAAGGCAAAGGTCTATCTTTGAACTGGCATCACTATCCTTCCTCTGCTAAGATATTGAAGACATTGGCATGCCATTATACGTAGTCATTCATCTTTGAAGTGATTTTCCAAGCTGTAGCTATAAGAGTATCAAGCAACAAGAACAACAGAAGTTATGACACAGAAACATGATAGTTATAATTTATAATGATCAATTTGATTTGGACGCCCCTTGCATCCCATTATTGGAAGTGATCTGGCTAACAAATATATAAAGGGCTTGAAATAACATATGGGATATTTAAGTCATTTCGCAGTCCAAATCCTTGGCTTTACCATAATATCTGAAGTTCTTGATTTTTCATTGTTTTCTTCTCCTGAGTTCTCTGCTTTTAAAAAAGGGGCCATCTACACATGGAAAAAACAGTAATGCTGATCTGGAATGGGTAAAATGTAAAAAGTTGGGTAAAATATTCATTTTAAATAAAGCTATCCTGCCAAACCAGGATAAATGTGCACTGTTGTAGGCAACTAATCTTTTCTCTGTCTCTTTCCTTAATGCCTCTAAATTTTCCCTTTCCATTTCATTTAAATCCTTAATTATTACTATTCCCAAATATTTTAGATTTTCTTTTTAAATTATCTTTATCTCCCTCTGATTTCCAAAAACTTCCTCTACCTGTTTTGTATAATTAAATAAAATCATTTCTGATTTTTTTCAGTTTATTTTAAGCTCTCTTATTTCTCCAATCTTCTTTATATGCTCTCCTACTATCATAATTTTGTCTGTTATTTCTTTTAAAGTAAAAAAAATGTATCATTGGCAAACAAACCAATTTATCTGTATCATGACTTTTCTTAATGCATAACAAGACAATGTTATGGCAAACTAAACATGTGTGGATGCCATGGAGTCCATTTTCCCCAGGCTCACTCATATGGCCCATGTAGATGGGCCTAAAGTAACTTGAGATTTTTTTCTACCCACAAGTTCAGTTGCGATCAATATCAGCTTTGTTTTTAAAGAATGAATTAATAGTGATTCACGTCAATACAAATGGGTTAAATTTTCACCGGGCAAACTGTCTCTTGGCATAGTGCTAAAATATTGCAAGAAAGCAAATGAGGTAGCTGAAAAATCAAAGAATTCCAACTGCTAGTGAGAAAATACTGAATGCTCAGTCTTATAAGCAGGGCACATAAACGGATTTGTTGAAGTCATTTCAGGAATCAACTAGCTGCCAACATTTTCAGATGGGAATTTGGAATTGACAGAATCACAAATTATTGGTTTTTTGCTGTAGCACATTTTGGCAGAAACTCTAATAAAACTAATTGCAGAGCAAACCCTTCTTCCACATAGTTAACTTTAACTGTGATTTTTACTGTTTTCATATGACACATTCATTTGCATGTTTTTTTTAATACATTAAGAAACTGCTTTGTACTGAGCTGGGCAATTTGTTTGATTATCTAAGTGATTTCAAATCATTTCTGGACTTCTCCACAATGACCTGAAGATGGTTATGATTCCATTTATGAATAGTTGAACCACACACTTAACCACTGTGTAAGATTTAGAGGTCTTGCTCTCCATCATCATCACCACCATTCAAAATGGAAATAAGCAAAAAATTAAACTGGAGGTAAAAAGTAGCTGGTACAAAAAAAAAAGTAGCTGGTACATTCTGGTACAAAAACACTTCTCCTGCCTAAATTTCCTACACCTATATTGGACTAAAGGGCTTCCATTTTATTGGCAAGACTTTTGCCATACTGATATACAATATCTGATGGCATTTTTTTTCAGTAACTCCTATGTGAATTACAGATTTTCATGCAATCATGTAGTCATTAAAGAAACTAGCCAAGCTTCTGAACCCTATTCCCTAGAATAGATTTAGTATTTTGGTGGCTCTTTAAAGTTCAGATTGAACCCAGATTCACCACTCTATTAACTTAGGAACTACAATTGGCTTGAGAGTTTACTGCAGCAGTTATTAGTGCACCCAGTGAGTTTCAAGATATTTCAAGAAATGTGCTTTTTCCGCTTTATTACAAGATTGCAGTGATTCAGCATGCAAAGAAGAATTCCTCTTCCTTCTCTCTGATACAGCATGACCTACAGCAAAGAAAGTGATGGGAGAAAAGCACAACTACCTCTTTTGAATTTTTCTTTTCACAAGAGCACAGCTGGAGAAAAGTGAGATCTCTACATCTGGTTGCTTTAAAGCAGTGCATTGCTGAGGTTCTTGGAATGATAAACACCAGGTATCAAGAAAGCCCCTTGCTCAACATGGAGGCTAAATATGCTTTGCTGCTGATATATTCAATTTTTATGTTTAGTGCCCAGGAAGAAAGTCCATGGGAACTAAGTAAAGGGAATAATTTAAAGCACTGTTCTTCAGTTGTGACATTGAATTTGGTGATGTATCTTGGTTGTGAACATGATTTAGACAATGTTATGATTACAAGCAGCTTGATAGCTGGAACTTTCAGAAAGTGAGAAGGGGAAATTGATGAATTTGTTAACTTCATATTTTTCCTGGAAGAAAAGGAAAGGAGTCAAAGAATGAAAACCCATACTAGCAGCCACAGCCGGTTCTCCTCCTCCTCTTGTCACCTTCTCTTTTTTGTAAGATACTCCTTAATAATTCTATTTTTGACTAAAAAATAATAACTGGTGGTCATACTATATATTTCAACTTGATTCTTCTTAGGGAAAGAAAGAATGGATGGATGGATGGGTAGATGGATGGATGGAAGGATAGATGGAAGGAAAGAAGGAAGGAAGGAAGGAAGGAAGGAAGGAAGGAAGGGAGGGAGGGAGGAAGGAAGGAAGGACTGAGTTGTGGAAAACAAGTAAACAAACTATAAATGCAGAGAAGCTTTGGCTTAAAGTCTAAGGAGCTTTTACTATATGGTTTCTGCAACAGAGAACTCAGTGTTTCCATGCTAGCTCTCTCTTTTTCTTTTTCTTTTTTTAAATGCCCTTCATTTAAGACAGTAACAATCTTGAAGAATGTGATAATTTTGCTTCAAATGCAAATACTTTGTTGGCCTGCTTTTGTAAAATCCACTTTGCCATGCTCTCCCTCAGAGTTAATCTTCTTAACGGTAGCTACAAGCTTCCATTTAGTATAAGAACAACAAAAGTAGTCAATTGAATTGTTTGGGAAATAGCATTTGGTTGTTTAAATTATCTCAGAAAATGGAAATATGCATTTACAAATGGACCAAATACTATGAGTCTAGTGGCCTAACCATAAAACTTTTCCAATTGTACAGTTATTTTGAACAACTTCTCAATTTGAATTATTTACCATTTGCTAGACACAATGAGAAAAACAAGTTTAAATAATAGCTGCTTCTGATTTAAAAAATTGTAAAGACATACACCTTAATTAAAATGTGCTGGTTTTATAAAATCCATATACTTTCTAAGAATTCATTTTGTCCTTTTGCTACAGTTAAAGAAGCCAAGAGAGATACAGTGTAGTATAGTGGTTTGAGCATAGGAGTATTACTCTGGGAACCAGCATTCAAATTCCCATGCATTTGTGAAAATATATTTAGTTATTGAACGGGTCACACGCTATCTAATTGTTGTTATTAGTTTTATTATTATTATATTTATACCCCACTTTATCTCCCCAAAGGAAAATCAAAGAGGTTTGACATAAAACATTAGTAAACAATTTAAAACAAACAAGTATACAAACATTAAAAAAGAATTAAACATATCCAGCACTAAAACCAGTTAAAATCCATCAAAAACATATTCAAAGTTAAAAACCACAGCACCCCCTGACCTACAAAACCCTATACGGTTCCGGCCCAGCGTAACTGTCCAAACGCATCTCCCTCTACGTCCCACCTCAGAATTTAAGATCTTCCAGGGAGGCCCTGCTCTCAGCCCCGCCTTTATCACAAGTGAGATTGGCGGGGACAAGGAGCAGGGCCTTCTCGGTGGTGGCCCCTCACCTATGGAATTCACTCCCCGGGGAAATTAGATCATCGTCATCCCTCCTTTCCTTTAGAAGAAAATTAAAAACATGGATTTGGGACCAGGCGTTTGGGCAATCTGGCAGATAAATAAAGGACAATGACGATTGATAGAAATGGAAAATGTGGAATGAAGCTATGGACTCTGAGTTGCAAACGTTGAGCATAAGATTGTTTTCTATTGACTGTGATATATATTGATTGCTCTTAACTGTTATAACTGTTTTTAATTGCTGTCTATTTCTTATTTGTATTACTGTGTAGGCATCGAATTGTGCCTTTTTGTAAGCCACCCTGAGTCCCCCCTCGGGAGTTGAGAAGGGAGGGTAGAAGTACACGAAATAAATAAATAAATAAATAGATCTTAAAGACCTTCATCTTTAAAACCTTGTTTGAATAAAAAGGTTTTAGCCTTCCACCAGAAGGTGAGCAGGGAGAGGGCCATTCTGGCTTCCCTGGGCCGGGAGTTCCAGAGTTGTGAGGCAGCAACCAAGAAGGCCCACTCTCTCATTCTGACCAACCAAAGCTGACATGGAGGTGGGATCGAGAGAAGGGCCTCTTCTGAAGATCTCAAGGCCTGGTCAAGTTTGTATAAGGAGTCAGTCAAATAGCCTGGACTTGAACTGTCTAGGGTTTTACAGGCCATAACCAGCACCAGGCCATAACCGGAAACAGACTGGCATCCAGTAGAGCTGCTGCAACAGGGGGGTGTCCACTCCCTATAGCTAGCCCCAGTTAGCAACCTGGCAGCAGCTCTTTGGACTAGCTGAAGTTTCTGAGCACTCTACAAAACAGATGGGATGTAATGAAGGAATGGTGAGTCGGAATCTTTGTAATTAAGAATAAATTCGGAAATATTTCCTTTTTGAAGCAATTTTGAAGTTTTTAAGGAAACCAGAAGTCCCTTTGGCCTTCTGAAGCTTTTTCTGCCATTTCTCTTACGAATCAGTAAGTGAGTCGGAAATGATTCAGCTTTTCAAACCAGTGTGGATGTATTTCCTTCGTTTCCTTTCCCTCCTGCCTCTGTCTTGTGCAAGAGAAGCAGTTTAACCCAGTGTGGATGGATTCCCTTTGTTTCCTTTCCCTCCCGTGGCAGTCTTGGGCAAGAGAAGCAGTTTAAACCAGAGTAGCTGGATTTCTTTCCTTTGTTTCTCCTCGCTTCTGGAATAAAACAACTACTTTCAAAGTAAAGACCACCCAATGAAACAGGAAATAGCACTTTGAAACCATTAACAAATGATTTGGAAGTGTTGGAAGTTTTGAAAAGTTTTGAACTTTTTTCTGTGAAAATTGGAATTGACTTTAAATCTGAACCACCAGTGCCCCCTACATCCGAAACAAGTTTTGAACCATTCTCTTTTTTGGATCAAACAAGCGTAATCTGTCTCTGGCTTTCTCGAGTGTGCATTAATCTAAAAAAATGTCAGATTATGTAATTACTAATTTCTGAATACAAATATACAAATCAGTCACAAAACTGCACATTGTCTCCTCTCTTGAAAGCTCTCACCATTTCTTTTATGGTAGGCTTGAAGATAAACTATAACCACATTAAACACACAATCTGGGACCATGTATCTCTTCATGCTGGAAATCTCAAAGGTGGATTCAAGGTTTTAAGAGCAGCCTGTTTTTACCTCAGTTGCTTCAGGGAAGCCTAAATCACTGCAAAGCAGCCAAGTGACATTCAGGTTTTATCCATAGTGAATGGGCACCTCTAGTCAATTTATAAAAGCTACGCACAGTTATAACTGCAATGGTAGCAAACCTTTTCCTGGACTTTAGATCAATTTTATTATGTAGCTACATATTCAGATCTGAAGCTGCAGGTGGCAATATTGCAGATCTGAATAAAAATCTCTATAAGCAGAAAGAGATTTTCTTTCTTATGAAGTTATTTGCCCTCCTATATAGGCATTCCAACTCCAAATTTGAGTCTGCGTCCTTATAGGGTTTTTTTTTGGGGGGGGGGGGCAAAGAAAGCAGATCCTGCTTTATCCTGCCAAATGGATAAACCAGTCCTCAAGAACATATAATTCCAGACATGTGCAATTGTTTATTTTCTTTATTCCTTTTCTCTCCCTCTCCCGTTGTTCTCTCTGTATGTTATTTTGATTGTATATTAAACTATTAAAGATCAATTAATCAATAAATAAATCGAAAACAAAGCTGAAAGTGAACATTAAAGGATAGTGTAGTTTCTATTCCAGAGTAGCAGGCAAGCTTGAATTAGAAATTCAAAACAAAAGATAAGACAATGCAGAAATGCAATGGTGCATGATAAAATACAATGGAGCATGATTGCATTCGAATATGATCAAATTAGCACAGATGATGAAGGAGAGATGCTAACTTCAGGCATTTGTTAATTATCACTTAAATTCTGCATCTATATTTTAAGGAAAGTCACACTATACAGCATCAGCTTATCTGATGAAGCTCTCAGAGCAGTAATTAAAATTTACTTTTGTAAACACTTATAGAGCCTAATTTCTTCATGACTCAGCCTGTCATTTTAATCCCTTGATAGTCCTTTTAATTATTTCATTTTCTTTTAATCTTTTGCAATTACATTCTGATATAGGGGCAGGCTTACCAATAGCAAGGCTCAGTTAACTAAACCTTTTGCAGTCATTATTTTTTCCAAGCTTTGCATAGGTTTATTATTACTGAGCTTCCAAAGAAAATAATTGAGAAAACACTTGAGATTAATTTTCTTTCACCTTAGAGTGCAATGTCAATAATTTTTCTCTTCAGTGAATTTCATTGTTTTAGAAACACACAATGTCAATACATTAATAACAACAACAAATCTTTATTTATATCCCACTTTTCTCCCTCAAAGAACCCTAAGCAGCTTGTTGTTGTTGTTGTCATTCGTTCAGTCGTTTCCGACTCTTTGTGACCTCATGGACCAGCCCACACCAGAACTCCCTGTCAGAGGTCACCTCCCCCAGCTCCTTCAGAGTCAAGCCAATCACTTCAAGGATACCATCCATCCATCTTGCCCTTGGTCAGCCCCTCTTCCTTTTTCCTTCCATTTTCCCCAGCATCATTGTCTTCTCTAAGCTTTCCTGTCTCCTTATGATGTGGCCAAAGTACTTCAACTTTGTCTCTAATATCCTTCCCTCCAATGAGCAGTCAGGCTTGGTTGGATCTTCTTGCAGCTTACAACTATTAAAATCATGTAAACAACAATCCAAATACATCAATGATAAGTATAAAGCATCAGAAAATAAAATTCAACAGTGTTTACTAGGTTGGCCCAACTTTTAACTAGCAACTTCTAATATCATTATCAACTTCTTCTCAACATGTGTCTCATTATTAAACTGTCAGTTTTACTCACAGGTAGACTGTGGTAGGATCAGCAGTCATTTTTCTGCTCCTGGGCTCCCTGACAGCCACATTGGCAACTAAAAAGACACACATCTCTGCAACTATCTTTTCTCCCTTTTAACAGCACCAAATGTGCAACAGGGACCTTGTCACATTGCCTTCAGGATGTCCCATTCATTGTGGCAAATTTATGGTGTTCCATTGGAAGGCATGGGGAACTATTGCCCCGTGCCCAGCATCACCTAACTTACCTGGGAGCCCATCCCATGGGAGGAAGCGTCTACTTCCCAGATTCCCCCCATTGTTTCAAAGGCAACACAGGAAGCCTCCTGTGTTACCACCACCATGGCATATGGCACTCTCCCCTTTCACCACAGAACCCAGCCAGAAATACACATGCATTGTGTAATGGATGAAAGGGGAGAACAAGTGGCAATTGATGGGCAAAGTAGCATGTCTAATGAGGTCATGAACAAGTAAAGCTACTTCATATGTTTTATAGAGACTAAGATTGTTTTTCTCTACTAGATTCAAGGAGGGGGATACAGTTGTGGAGCTGGTATATGTCAAGGCTACTTTAATTGTGCTTTTCCTTCATGGCAGGAGGTTCAACTAGATGGCCCATGTGGCCTCTTCCAACTCTAGATTCTGTGATTCAATTGTTCAGCTTCTGCCTTGATAATTTGAATTTTTATTGAGAGAGCCATCTGTCATCTGGTTGTGTGCATTTCTAACACACATGTATAAATGGCCACATTAGACTTCTGCTATCATAGTTTTACAGAAATCCCTCTCATTTCCATGGACTACATTTAATTAAAGATAGAAATCTTTAAAAATTAAAAGTAGAAGTGGATTGCCTATATTCCCAAGGGCCTTCTATTGGGGAAAAAAACAGGAATAGGAAAGTTGCTGCTTTTCTTGAGAGGAAGACCTCTCCATAACTTATCTTGCCCCCAAAGGAATGTGTATAAAATTAGATGAGAATTTTGTCCACTTCCAGTTTTATTTTGAGGGATGGTGCACTCAATCGGTTCTTAAATGCCCCAGACATATTAACAGTACAATATTATACTTATCCATTCAGAAGTAAGACCCATGGAATTCAGTGGAATATACTTATGGGTACAACACAAAATAACTGATTTTTTTAAAAAGTTGGAACATGCAATATTATTAAAGTGCAGATTTCATTTGAATAAACAATTAGAGTATATTGATACTTTTAATATTCAAACCAAATATTTTTGATTTGTATATTCTGTGTGTATATATAGTATCCTTTTATGGCTGATATTTGAAACATTGCTGTGGCTAGACTAATGATCAAGAAAATCTGCTCAGTATTTCTCCATACAATATAATTCACATGGCCAAAAAATTATACATGTCCCAGACTGGGCGAATGACTTTACACTGGTATATGAAGCAAATAAGCTCAAACTTTCTTTTTGCATTGCCTAGTTTTAAAAATGGTCCTTCCAGATGGACCAAACATTTGTAGCATAGAGACATAGCAACAAGTTGCCAGGTTTTGATTATGACAAACTGTTTCCTCTAGGCTAGACTGGAAATAAATTTTGTTCAATTGCTCACTGCACATGAATAATAGAAGGAATAAAATTGGTTGGCAGAGCATATTAACTAGGACACACAGCATTTAATATGTCAAACCCCACAAAAATATTGAAAAAAAGTAAGAATGGCTTACTCCACTTCTGAGTACTTACATCTTTAGCTTTCCTATCAACAATGAATCCCCTTTGGGGTGTGTGTGTGTGTGTGTGTGTGTGTGTGTGAAGGGTGTGGTATAAATATAGGAAATAAAAAATAAAGAACTTACTTCTTTTACCAACACAGGTATAAAAAACATGTTTCCTTTGCTAATAAGCAGTCTGCATACAAAACTGGAGAAAATACCACAATAACATTATTTTACTTCTTTTATATATTCAGAATGTTGAAAAGATCCTTTTTGGCAAACAAGTTCCAAAATTTTCCAGCCAGCATGGTAACTGGCTCAAAAAAAGAAAAAGAAAAAAGAAAGAAAAGAAAGAAACATGGGCAAGCTCTGGTAAAACAATAGGAAAATGGGAATCTGAGTGTTTACCTCAACATATATTTCTTTGCATTTTATGGTGAAGAAAACAGCTGCCTTGATGAGTCAAATTAAGCACCACTTTATTGTTTACAGTAGTATTCAGACTGATGCTTCCAGTAGAGGGATGAAGTTTGTAGTGATGTAAATCTTTCATAAATTTGATTCTTCGAACAAATCATTTTACCATTTTCTTCAAAGTTGTAAAAACAAATCACATTTTCAAAGACAATTTGGGAACTATTCATGCAAGTTTTCTCTACAAAAATGTCCATAGAAGTGATAGACACTCCTTTTGATGTTCCAGTACTTCCCACTCAACCATTTTTTTAAGTTAACCATCCACTGATGGAATATTTGACTCAGATTCCCACAGATTTCTCTCAATCAGGTGGGTCTATGATCTTACTAGCACCATCAGCAAGATTATACCATTTAATAGCAGTGGTCTATGCTTTTCTTTATGTGTTTTCATTTAAGGTGCTTTAGATGGTGGGCTGGATCTGTAGCATAAATAAGCAGTGGGGAAATCTCAAAGCTGGAATTCTCTTAAGGCAGAATTTAGAACCAATGATCCTTATCTTATTTTTAAAAGCTTCTGAGAACATTCTGGCAAAAGTTATAGGTCATTATTTTTCCAGGATGACTAGAAAGAATATGTGTGTGGGAGAAGATAGAGAGAAGTTTTTACACACACACACACAAGTATGCATCCTCCCAATAGATTATCCTCAAAGGAACATAGCATTTCCCAGGAAAGGGGTCCACATCCCAGCACTAACACTCTTCAGGTGTCAGTTAAAAGGTCCAGCTCATCTTAGGTCAAGAGGCTGCTGTATTGCCATAGACAAAGATCACAGTGATAGCCCACAGTCTATCAGCTCATGTTGTTGTGGGACAAAGCTTTCTGCTCTGAGTATGTTGGCTAAAGGGTTATATTGGTCAATAGTTAAACCAATAGTTATTGATTTAATAAACTTTATGATACAAATAGGTCATTCAATTATGCAGTCTTCCAGATGTTGTGGGATTACAGCTTGGAACATCCATCATCTTTGGATATGTTGACTATGGCTTCTGTGAACCCAGAATATTCTACCAATTGTTAGAGGGCTAAATGGTGCCTAATCCTAATTTTTGGTATGCCAAGATCTATTTTCTGTAACACTATTAACTTCACAACACACAATAAAAATGGTATTTCTACACATTTAAAAAATGGCAACCCACTGTGCCCTTCAACTGTGGGGGTGAGGTATTTTGCCATTTCTAAAATGTTCATTTTTCCAACAATTCCTGAGTCAATTGGCAAATGACTTACTTTTAAATTCCTCACATAGAGATGGGCCAAATGGCCAATTTCCCAGTGTGATGTTAACCCCTGTTGACCACTTTTGTTGCCTGTTTTTTAAATAAAACAATGACACTGTGTGTGGGAGGAGTCAAAATGCCCATTCCCCCAGATTGCCAATGCAGAAGTTTGGGGAGAGGGTTAATTTAAACCCACTTCCTACAATTGCCAATGCAAAGGCTCTGGGAAAGATGGGGGTTAATTTAAAATCACTTCCTATGATCTGGAATGCTTTTTTAAAAGATAAATAATCAAAATCCTGAAGGGACAATGGGAAGAAATCTCAGTGCAAATGGCCCCAGAGAAAGTGCCACCTTAAGAAAGGCGCTTCTGTTTCAGTCAAGGGTTTTGAGTGCAAACAACATCAGTGTCACCTTACGATAGTAGAAGAGGCTTGAGTGCAAATGACCCCAGTGCCACCTTAAGAAAGGTGCTTCTGTTTCAATCTAATTCTAAGGGGTTTGAAGGCAGTGGTGCCTTAAAGGATGCCTGCTTTAAAAAGTGTGTTGTTATCCTTGAAGTGGGAGGAGTCTCTGCAACATAAAAAGATTTCATTATCACTGTGACAAGATTCCTCAGCAGACAACCTGGTAGAGAAAAGAAACATCTGAGTGTAGGAAATTGGAAAGTTCTTGCCCTAGAAGATGTGAGTGTGGTAATGTCTTAAATGCCTGCATTTTAAGAAATATGATTATAACTTGCCTCCAGAGATGGCTGCTCCATGGCAGAATGTATGTTACACCGAAGGATCTTTAATAAATAGTATTCTTTCCAAGCATGTGTGACACAGTTCCCAGGTCCAATCCACACTTGGCCCTCACCAGGTATAAAATTAATTTGGCTTTACCAGAGGCAGGCATGTAGCCGGGGGGGGGGGGGGGGAGGCTTCACCCCCCCCCCAAATTCCCATGGTGGTCCGCGAGAAGGCCTTACTGGTGCATTATTTAAACTGTTATATTTATTCATATCATGATCACATCACCATACTGAATATATCCCATATGCATGGGGGTATTGGGGTAACGATGCAAAAGATTTGCTAAGCTAGACCCTCTTTCGCTCAGACTCAGCTCCCCCCCCCGAATCAAACTCAGCTCCCCCCGAAACAAAATCCTGGCTATGGGCATGACCAGAGGGGTCGTTTGGACACCTCCAGTAAAGGCATGAGAGCTTGCTCATTTTTGGCCTTATTTGGATGAGCCCTCAGGCCCTTTCCACACTGCCCTTTATCCCAGGATCTGATCCCAGATTATCTGCTTTAAATTGGGTTGCATGAGTCCCCATTGCCAGACTGGGATAAGAAGATAATTTGGGATCAGATCCTGACATAGAGGTTCAGTGTGGAAGGGGCCTCAGAGACCAGTCTTACCAGCTGCTTGGAGAGGCATTCAATAAGCTAAGGGCTAGTTTTCCAAAATGGTCAGTTTCAATGGGTCTCAGAGCCAATGCACCTTACAACATACAGAAGTTACCAGAAGTGCATTTTCAGTTGCAGAGGAGGGACAGGAAACCCAAATTCCATACATATACTAACACTGGGCTGGGCAATTTGTGGCATTTGAGATGTTGCTAAAATGAAAATTCAAATTCCTCTAGTTAGCAAAGCTAATAGAACTTTAGTCAAACAAATTTCCAGAAGCCCTTCTCCCAGCCTCAAAATAAAATACACATGTGATCAGGGAGAACCAGGGAGGAATTCAGCAAAATGAAATGAAAAAAGTGAAGCCCAGTTGACCTCTTGGAAGAACATTCAGCGTGTGTCATAAAAATGATGCTCAGCTTCAGTTGGAGAGCTTGCTCACACAAATAACACTCTATTTTAGACTACCATTCTGACTAGCTTTACAAAAGCACAGTTGAAATCAGAAACAATAGAATTAGTTTCTATTCAGAAAGAAGTCAGTCCAATTCTGGTGCACACAGTATTGTTCGGCAAAGAGTTTATGTGCTGATTGCTTTTGCAAGAAACAAGTTCTCTTGATATTTGTTCTGAATTTACTTCCTTTTAGCTTCAATGGGTAACTATTTGTCTGAATGTGAAAAGAGCTTAATTACTTTATACCCTGTCTAACACTATGTTATACTATGGATAGAATGCCATTTGTCATTTTCTCAATTACAGTTATACTAATTTCTCTTCCATTCATTATAAATGATTGCACCTCTCCAGGCCTTTTAAGTTCTCTAACCTCTGTAGCATAACCTTTTGCACATGTTTCAAACCACACTATAGTATATTTCAAAACAATAAAATTGGTATTGAATTGCAAAAGAAGCATCTGTATGCAATGTGTTTATGGGCACATTTACACTATAGACTTAATGTATCTTGGCATCACTTTAACTCCCATGGTTCAATGGTATGGAATTCTGGAATTTGTAGTTTTACAAACTATTTTTTTTCTTCTCTGCCAAAGAGTACTGGTGCTTCAGCAAATTACAACTCCTATTCCATAGCATTTTGTCATGGGTGGGACTGAAAAGAGACTCGTCCACATACTATCACTCATCTACACTGGCCAGTTTTGAACAGTAGTGCTCTTGATGGCTCCAGAGACAGCCACATACTCCATCCCCAACCTGCTGTGTGGTTTTCAGGTTGTATGGTCATGTTCTAGCAGCATTTTCTCCTGACATTCCACCTGCATCTGTAGCTGTCATCTTTGGAGGATGCAGGTAAAAGATCAAGATAAAATGCTGTTAGAACATGGCAAAACAACCCAGAAATCTCACAACATCCCAATGATTCTAGCCATGAAAGCCTTGACAATAAGTGTGAAGTTTCAGTCAACCTTAGAGCATCTTGTGATTTCCTTAACATGGGGGCTAGAACACTTTACACCATGATAAATACCAGAAATCCACGAAAGTGAATTCACAGTGAGTGTGGGGGCTATTAAGCCCGTGATGAGAACCCCTATGTTAGAGCTAGCTTACCTCTACTTATTATGGAAGTGAATACTACCAATCTGCTGCCATCAATTGAAGAATTTTCTGCTCGTACTTTGTAGCCTCAAGAATATAAAGGTAACATTGCTGCTTTTGTGAAAGCTGTCAGCTCTAATCATATGGGATAAACTTCATCCAAGCCACGCAGATTATGTAACACTGTGTTTCATTTCTCCCTTTAAATAACAATAACACCTTCCCAAAGACATACAAAGGATAAACAAGGACTTCTTCATTGTCTTTCCCTCAAGCCCCAACTTTCACCTGTCTTAACTGGTTATTCCCTTTACCTGTCAGCTGCCTATAAAGTCTCAATGGTCAATTCTACTCCAGGAAAGAAACCCACTCATACAGAAGTTCTATCACCACCATCACAACTGATGACCCAAACAGTATTTTGTCACTCATTATTTTACATCAAGAGAAAAAGGCAGTGTCTGAAGATCATGAAAAGTGAACCAATGGCTCCCACATCCTCAAAAGTTGCCACCATGACATTTATTTCCAGATGGATCCAGAGCTGTAGTAAATGGAATTTACCTCTGTGTAGACATGCCTAGAAGTATATTGTAAAATACTGTATTACAAAGAACATTTAGACTTTCAGGCATTCGAATGAAGAGTAAGATAAAAGTACAGTAAGTTGGTACAATTTTACTAATTCTAGGAGAGATATAGTTTCCAGAAATTTTGAAAAGAAAGGTTTTGTGGGGAGGGAAGATGAAATTTTGGAAAATCTGAATATATGCAACACTTATTTTGATATTCTATCCATATGTTTGCTACTGCTTTAGCAAAATGCAATGCTGCGTTCACAACTTCGCATACAAAATTCTACTATTGAACATATACAATGTATAAAAAACTAATTTTTGTTAAAAAAAAACAACACTGTGTAATGCAATCTACTGCAATCTATGCTACCTAAACACAAGTGTTTAATTTTTATAATCAATTTGAAAGATAAAAACAGAAAGCACAAATTTTATAATCAACCAAATGTATTATTTGAACCAAAACAAACATAGTCTTATGGAACAGGCTAGCAGCATGTGTTGATATAAAGCAGTAGTTCTCAACCCGGGTCCCCAGATGTTTTTGGCCTACAACTCCCAGAAATCCCAGCCAGTTTACCAGCTGTTAGGATTTCTGGGAGTTGAAGGCCAAAAACATTTGGGAACCCCAAGTTGAGAACCACTGATATAAAGCTTAACTCAACATTATATCAAACACTTTTATTATTTTATTATTACAAATCATGATGCACTCTTGCAATATGCTTCTCTGCAGAGGGCAGCTTGCACTGGTACAGAAATACTTTTAAAATACATTTGTTTTATATATGAAATCAATGGACAGGTATTCTTCTATAATTCTGTAGATGGGGATGGGAATCATGTGTAACTCTAGATGTTGTATTACAACTCCCAGTATCCTTCATTATTGATCATGTTGGCTGGGACTGCTGGAAGAGAATATCCCTCAACTGCTGGTCTCTCTGTGTGTAGTCTGAATAGACTTCATACTATCCAGATACTAGAATTGAAAGGAGTAAAATTTTACCTTAAAGCATTCCAGTAAATTCCAAAAGAGAATTAGAGCTCTCCTCCCCTTTTCATATTTTTCGGTGGGAGGACAAATTGTCATGGGGAAATGAGGAAATTTGTTTTTGTCTCTAATTTTCTGATTTATTTATATACCTATCCATACACAAGAGTAACCACAGGCTACTTAGAATTTCCTTAATCTTATCTGGGATTTCTTGGACTTTATCATATGAGGAAGCAAACTAGTATCGAAGCAGAACCTTTGGTGATTGTCCCTATTGCACACCACCATTGTCTCCTCCCTGTGACTAACTTGTCACCCACTATTGATGGAAATAAGCTGTCAATAGTTGCAAATTGTATCATGTTCCAGTCACCTACCTGGTACAATAGTATTATTCAGCTTCTGTACTGGCATGGCAGTGAAGTTAAATCAAGGAGAGGGATTGTCCTCCTCTCCCACTTTCCTACCTCCCTCTCACTATTTCTGAGCTAGAAATATTTACATTTTAGTGGTATTTGGGAGAGAAAAAACCAAACCTGAAATTGCAAAATTGCTTTTAAAATGTAATGCAGTTATGAGGTTATGTGGAAGTATAAATGCAGGACTATGGATCAACACAGATATGCAAATGGAGAGATGTGTGATAACAAGGGTGGTGGTATGTCACCATTACCCATGACTATAGATCTGTTATGGAATAGCCAGTTTTTGTGACAACGTTTCTTGTCAGTTTGCTTTGTTTGAGAAAAAACCTGAAATGGAAGTAATATTTTTTTTACATTAAACCCATGCTCATTTTACTGCTTGGGAAACATAAAATGCTGTATCTTCAAATAGCTGCTTAATATTAGCAACACCATAATGTTCCACCTAACCTAATTTTCTGAATAATGAGAAAGAAGCAAACTTATACTGCAGAGAATAGGAACTCTCACAATTCAGGAAAAAGAAAGCATGCTGGATAGCATGGTCAAATGCTGGCCAGAACAAAGCCATGGGTAAGTCTGCCCTGGGAGTCTGTCTTAAGAAAGAGCTCAGAGCCCTATCCAAACATGATGAGAAAATATTGAATGACTACACTAAGAGCTGGATCTTTAGCAGTACCACTAACATGTATATCTCTATCACACTTTGTGCTGATTTTATGAAGAAGGTAATCTCTAATTTTAAAGGAAACTCTCCATCCAATTTGGCATGAAGATCTTCCAACATTTGTAAAATGTCCACTAAAGGACATGAAAAATAAATGATGGGGTAGGATGAAACATTTATCCACTTAGCTCATTTACCCTATGGTTCTTCATAATGTTTGAATCGGGCCATGTTGACACTTTCTGAATGTCTCCAATTTAAAGGTATTCATAACTGCTCTGATGCAGCTATGAGAGTCTTTTGGGCACTCATACATGAGACACTGGCACCACCACTGCTGATGGCACAAGCAAATAGATCTCTCTCAGAGGCTTGCTGGTGATGTCACATTTCTGTTCTCATAGTTTGGTATCTGACATGACTTCACCAGAAATGCAACATCACCAGAAAACCTGTGGAAGAAAGCTGCTTGTTAGTGGTTAAGCAATGGTGGGAACATTGGTGGTGTAGACACTGAGGAATGCCTCCAGAGCTTTCAGAAACCTCCAGGGGAAATCTCATGTTCTCCTATCATAGAACAATAGCTGGAGGCAGAGTGTGTGCTGTCCATTTGGCTCATGCATCACATGGATTCACTGCAGCAACTTTTTAAACAGAAGGCCAGGTCACAGCCCTCAAATTGTTGGAGGGCCGTATTCTAATTTGAGAAAAACATGAATGAATTGCTATGCATGCTGCACATATCTTATTTGTAGTGCAAAAACACTTTAAAACAATACAATAATTAAAATGAAGAACAAATATAAGCTTATTAGTATTTCAATGGGAAGTGTGAGCCTGCTTTTGGCTGATGAAATAAGATTGTTGTTGTTATGTGCTTTCAAGTCGTTTCAGACTTAGGTTGACTCTGAACGAGGGCTGGGTAAATGACCTTGGAGGGCCGTATCCGGCCCCCGGGCCTTAGTTTGAGGACCCCTGATTTAGGCCATGTAGAAATGGTCTCGGTTGGAAGAGAAACATTTTCTCTTCTTACCTGAAACCACTACCAAATGGGTAGCACGAACATTGTGACTTTCAATACTGCTTACTTTTTTATAACATCTGAATTGTCACAAATTATTCTGGCCTCTGTCAAGCAATACAAAGTAACTGGCATTTATAAATTGCTTGCTTCCTCCCCTTCGATATATGTCATGAAGTTCCTCTTCAAGGTCTGTGAACTTTAGAAAGCCTACAGTAAATCTACAGTGGGGGGATTTTGCCCCGAAACTATAGAGAGTGTATTTAAATGATGGGACCTGGAACTTGTTGGTTTAGCCTTTTCTGTCAAACAGCAGTATGTTTATAATACTGTCATTTTGTTTGAGAGCCAGACATTTTCCCATCATGCTCTTTTTAAAAGTATGAGCACTATTTTCAAGTTTTTGTTTGTTTTGCTACTGGCTGCAATGAACTCAGGTTAACCCATTTTGTAACATCCTCATTTTTCTAACAATATATTTTCACAGTGTCATTATATTGATTGGAGGCAGTTTTATTACAAGCGATAAATATTTTCTTCACTGTTTATGCATCCAGCAATGGTATTTATTTTGTGTCTGTATCACATCATGAACAATCATAATTGTCTAAGGCCAGAAACAGTTCTCCATAAATATTAAAATTATAGGCACTCATTAATTGGACAGGGTAATAAAGGAAGAGCTGACTAATGGCCCTGTGGTATTCATGTCATCCATAGCAGATTTAAATATTTAAAGATACATCTAAAACACCATAAAAGCTTTGAAATTATGGGTTACATCCAAAGTTTGTCCTATTTAGATTAGGCCCATTAAAATTGATAGGAGTTAACTAGTTCAAATGAGAAAAGCGATTTGCATTCTCCCCTCCTAAATGTTTGGCCAATTTGTATGGAAATTGTATATATTGTACAGGTGTAGGCAAGAAACATATGTAATTTCAGAATACCAGCTGCAGGAACAAGGGATGTATGCTAAATGAAAACCAGTCCAAGACTACTGTTTGTTTTCAGCCCACTTTGCACTGAATACATCAGGAGCAATGGGATAATTATCATGACTGGTAGCAACTGATCACTGAACTGAAATTGTTAAATTTCTCTTACCAGCTACACAGGTTGATCTCTATTTAATGCATGTAAGTTGGGTGATTACCTGCTCTCTAACACGAATTTTTGGAAGAGTAAATACTTTCAGAAATAAGTCAGAGGTTCAAGATAAACACCATAAAACAAAGAAGCAAGCAAGCAAAAACGCACCTGTGGACTTCTACTAATGCAAATGTGAACCGGTTACAGATGTTATAGCATAGCAAAAAAAAAAAAGTACAAATGCATGTACAAGAAAACTATAAATAAAAAGCTAAGAGGATGCCTCCCAACATGCCTGCCCTCTTCAACCATTAGTTTGTGCCTCCAATATGTCCTTTTTTTCACCTTCCATGCTTCAGTTTCATTAAATGGACGCTGAGAAGAACAAAGCTTAGAGATACAGCCTTTATCTTGTTTGTTTTTGTTTTCTTGCTGGTAAGGCTAGAACATTATTGGAAAAGACTGCTTTTAACCATCAGGAGAACTAAGATTTTTCTTCCCATCCAAGTCAATGAAAATGCTATTTCAAACTTGTTTTAGACCCGAATTACTTACAAAGATGTAACCTGTTTGTTCAAGTGTAGAGGAAAGAAAAGTGGGAGGGAATTTGAGTAGATTAATGGGAAGATGGTGTTAAAGATCTCATCTCACCTACTGGTTTTCCATCCCAGATATTGGCTTGCTGCAACTCCTTTTTAATAAGAAGGAGAAAGAGAAGGGGAGAAACCCTGTCAAAACTCAGAATGTGCAGTTTGCTTCAAGTCACAACCAATGCTCGATAAATGTGACTTGCAAACAAATTATTAGACAAGGAAATACCTCATGCCACAGTTTGAGCAGCAAAAGGCAGGATAGGGAATGATCCCTTTAATCTCTGGCTATTCTAGAAGAAAAGTCTCATTTTAAAAGCACAAACTAGAATTTTCCTTCAAAATCCTTTCCATCTTGCTAACAAAAAAAGAAGAAGAGGAAGAGGAAGACCTTGGGTTGCACTGAAACACAATCGGCGCTGACAAAATTACCATCTGTCAGCTGCAAAAACCACCTTAATAGGATCTTCATGCATCATTTGCCAATACATCACCTAGTCCTAGACACTTGGGAAGTGTCCGATGTTTGATCCAATACAACAACCAGCATAGTGATCTTGTTTACTGTGTACTAATCTTGTTGTGTTTATAATAATAATAATAATAATAATAATAATAATAATAATAATAATACCTTATTTATAGACCGCCCTATCTCCCCGGAGGGATCCAGGGCCATTTCCAACACATATGGCAAACATTCAGTGCCAACAAAGAGACAATGAAAAATGTTATTTTGTTTTGTTTTGTTATGTCATGTCAGGAGCATGCTTCTGGTGTGAGAGAATTGGTTGTCTGCAAGAACATTGCCCAGGGGATACCTGGATTTTTTAAATGTTTTTACCATCCTAGTGGGAGGCTTCTCTCATGTCCTCACATGGAGCTGGAGCTGATAGAGGGAGCTCACCCGTGCTCTCCCTGGGTTGGATTCAAACCAGCAGCCTTCAGGTCAGCCATCCTTCAAGTTATCCGTTCTGCTGGCACAAGGGTTTAACCCCCTGTGCCACCGAGGGCTCTGTCTCCTTGTTGCACTCAAGAGAGTCATCAGTACTTAACATCTTGCTTATTGCAATAAATGGGACATCTTGCCAAACCGGTTCAGAATGGTGCATCTTATATTTAATTGGTTTTGTCCCATCAGAGGAATATATCTATGAGTCACCAGGAGCCATTACTAGAGGGCGACAAGCAGGTCACATTCACACCTATCTTTTGCACAGATTTACAAACCTTTTTTGTGGACACAAGGCATTTTGGTGCTTTTTGGCTCTATGCACACACACCACACAGAGAGCAATGTAACTCAGGCAGAAACCCTCAAAAATTCCCTAAAATGCAGCAAAAATATAGAACAGTTGTAAGGCAAAAGGCATCCACGCACCCCAAAAAATAATAAGCAAGCCCTGCCAGTGCCAGTCTCTGTGTCTCTCTTTCTCTTTATCCAGCATGAAGACTAAGCCTCAGCTACAGTTAGCTATAAGCTAAGCAGCAGCTAATGGAGTCTCCTCTCTCTCTCTCTCTCTCAGCTTCAAGATAGTTTGGGTTGACTGGAGAGGCTCCGGATTAAGGGAGGATGCAATAGCCTTTCACAGAGTTTGCCATACATAAATGAAGGAACAAAGAGCTGCTTTCAATAGTTTCCTCTCTTCAGATAACTTTGCAGTGAAGATGATGCTTGAGAAAAGGAAAATCATGTCAAAAGGTTTCCAAACAGCTGCTGCTTAGATTCTGCAGATTCATAATACTGTATTGTCCTTAGTTAGCATTTCTTTCCTCTTTCTCTTCATTTGCAGAGCTTTTAAATATCCAGGATCATGCAGTGAATGTAATCACACCATGCAGGTATTATTGTTTTTCAATGGTTTCCCACATATTGGGACTACTAGGTGAAAATGGTCTTTCTGCAGAAGTAGTTGTTATGGAAAAGAATGAGGGTTTTATGCAGAAAACAGTGAATTTTATGTTAAGAATTGCTTCCAGTGCAAAAATGTCTGCTCTTGCAATTTTGGAAAACAAGCAAATAAAAATTTCACCCAAGTTGACCTTTCTTTTTTTCAATAGTATGAATGTGTCAAAACACTCTTTCTCAACAAAGACAATAATAAAATTGTTTATATAATGAGCACAACAAAAATTGTTACTTTTTGTTATAGTAATTGCACATAATTATTATAATTGGGGAGTTTCTTTTCCCCTCCTTTTATGGCTATTGCGGTGAATCTTGCTACAATGGTAGAACACATTTACCATTACTAGACCACCAAATTTCAGATTGTTTTACTTATCCACACAGTTTTGGGGAATTTTCTAAGTTTTTATAAACAACATTTTTTAATAATAAAGAAACTATGTTCCTAGTTTGAATGTGTTATTTCCCATTTAATGGTGTAGTCCTCATTTTGAAAGTAGTTGTTCTACTCCAGAAACTCTGCTTGCATGGCAAAACTATGTTGAATTGGCTGAGAATCGATGATGAGATATTCATTGAAAAACTGTTGCGTTATAGCACAATGTCCCTCTTACAAAGACAAAGTTTTTGCAGTTTAATAAACTTTCCCCATTTTTATGACAGAAAAAAATTAGAGAAAGAAATTTATAACTTAGGAACAAAAACCATAGTAAATACACCATCAAAGCACCCCTGACAGATGGCCATCCAGCCATTTCAAATAATAATAAGATAATATATTTCTAGTTTGAAAGTGTTATATCCTATTTAATGTTGTTACATTGAAAGCATTTGTTCTGTTCCAGAAACTTTGTTTTATTGGCACAAACTATTTTAAATTGGTCGAGACTCAACAATACTATAGCAAAATGTTCTATAGCCCTATGTTCCCTCCTGCATGTATTGGAACTCTGGCTGACTACGGAGGGGAATATCGTTCTCTCCTGTATCCTGATTAGTGCTTTCTGGTACTGATGCATTCTGGGAAATAATTCTGGGAAAAATAGTTTTGGACAAGGTTTTTCGTAGGGCTCCTCTCTTCCCATACTACATATCCCACAGATATGTGCTTTTTCAAGCAAACTCTGTTTCCTTCTTTTCTGCTCCTAATTTACAGAGGAATTATTTCCATTAATTTACAGAACTGAAGCTTTTTTGGCTTTGCTTTGTTTGCTTGCTTGCCATGAAAATGAAGATCAAACTTACTTTGGGAGTGAACCTTCTGAAATGTGCAAAATACAAATGGAAACGTATTGGGTAAGTTTCAGTTCTAAAGCTTTTGGTCTGGGCCATGCATGCGCATCAGATATCTCATCATAAGTACGAAGCTAACAAATTTCTTACGACCTACGATAAGATATGACTTCTCTGCACTAGCCTACTAACTAAAGTAGGATCCCTAAAACAGTAGATCTTCCACAACTTGCCTTGAAGTCTTCGTTTGAAAAAATGCATATGAAATTAGTATTATGTGTATCAAATTAGTATTGAAAAATTCATTAAATTTGTGAAAGAGCTGTGTGTGTTATGGTAGGTTACTATGGGGAATACCATTGCTTTAACTATGCAGATCCTCATTGCCAATGTGATAGCTCTACTCTTCACTATTTTATCAAGATTGGTCATTACTCTCCTCCCAAGAAGTAAATGTCTTCTGATTTCCTGGCTGCTGTCTGCATCTGCACTAATCTTTGCGCCTAGAAATACAAAGCCTGCCACTGCCTATGAAATTAGTATTGAAAAATGCATATGAAATTAGTATTATGCGGATGAAATTAGTATTGAAAAAAATTTGTGAAATTTGTGAAAGAACTGTGTGTGTCATGGTATTTTTAAAAAATGGCACCCCAAAATATACTAAAACTACAATAAAAACATTTGTTTATCAGAGGTTTGTAATCACATTATGTAAGTAATCTGAAAGCCTAGTCTGGTACATAATCTTCAATAAACTTACATGTACATATTTATATTGAAGGTCAACCATGTTAATAGGGGGTACATAAAGGTCTCTTTAAGTCATAGAAACTTCACACTTGTTAAATAATCATGCCCTCACCTTGAAAATGACCCATGTCCTTAAAAGAACAGGCGAAATTAGCCAGATTAATAGAGAGAGACATTGGAACATCCTTTTCTATGTTTTTGTTTAATATCTGTTAAAACTGCTCTGGGGGAAATTGTCAGACAAGAAGTACATTCCAGGATGATGGTAAGTCTTATGGAAAGCTCGTGTTAACTCAAGCACACTTTGTACAAGCAACACATCAACTCAATACTGGTACTCAGGACAGTGATTGATTTCTTCGGCAACGAGGCCTTTCTAGAATATATTTTCCATCATGTTTTGTGACAAGGAATATTTTCCATTTTGCCAGCCACAGTAAATGTTTTGAACATTTTGCTGTTTTCAGCACTTGATTACTGTCACTTTCATCAGCAAAGCCAAAAAGTCACTGGGAGACGTATCTGCCTTTATTGCATTTCCCTCTCTCCATCAACCACTCATCATTGCACTATCCCACCAACCAGTCATCCAGATATTTTGAACTTTTAAATCCCACAAACCTCAGACAGGACAATGATGGGAGTTATTGTTCAAAACATCTGGAGAGCATCAAATTGTCTTATTGTGCTTTTATCTTGCATGATTGCTCAAAGATGGTTTTCTGGCATTCTAGGGTTTCCACAAAATATTATAACTGGAGGAAAAAATAGCTGTGGATGTTACAAATTCTATGCATAGGTTGTCTGAAAACTTAAAAATGATATCAAGGTTTCCTCCATGGGCAAAAGGTTGATAAAGGCTGCCTTGGGTAATACAATCTGGTATGGAATTATTGTCCTTATTTAGTTTACCATTCTTGTTTCTTGTGTGAATATATTTTATGTCAAAAGCATATTATGTCCCTCTCTGCTAACATCTGACATAAAAGCCTTTTTAAAGGCATTTTTTAAAAAAATAATTCAAATTAAGTATTGAAATATTCAAGAAATATTGATCATTCATCAAAAAGTGCATGATCAAAGACATTTTTGAATGGGAGTTGAAGCAGTCAGAGGACTTCAATTGTCTATATGCATTTGTGATCCAGGATGGGAGTTAATGTTCAATACCTTTACCTCCATCAACTCTTGTTTCTATTTCTTTACACCTACAATTTGAGTCAACAGTTAGTATAAAGATTGTCGCACTTCCCCTGGCTCTGCTTAGGATTCATTGCGGACTTCCGGGTGGACAGCATGGTGGCAGGACGGGCACTCTGAGGGCTCTCGAGTGTCATTGCCTTCGCGACCGGGTAGAGCCTGCATAAGGCTCCCTCCGCCAGGTGGGAAAGACCTGACGGACTGCTATACCCGTAGGGCACCATCCGACGGTCTAGGAGACCCCCTCCCCTCAAGGGCGAGGGTCCACAGACCCGGGAATATTGGTGCCTGCAGGGCAAGCGGGTCGCTGAAGAGACAAGCGCCGGCAATACAGCAGGCTAACTGTCGACCCATCCACTCTCAAATGGAAAAGAAAATTACTGTGCAAAAGTAAGTACTCTGAAAATAAGAATCTCTATTTGAAGATCACCTAGCTTCCTGGGAACTGTGAAAGGAAAGAAATATCTGCCCCCACGGGGGAGAAGAAATTAATAACTCAATAGATTGGGAAAAGACCCTGAACTGAATAAATAATATCTCCGGAGAAAAAAGGAAAGAGAAAGGAATAGAAATATACCAAGTAAGAAGCAAAGTAAAGTAGTGGATTTGCTAAAAAGACTTGTTTTAAATAAGGGGGGGGGGGGGAGAAAGACAAGAAAGACAAGGCGCCATTCTGGAAAAGTACTGACCTTGATCGAAGATTTGTTGTGTCTACACTCCCCTCCTTCCCAAAACAAATTTACAATAGACTATACGTGGCTAGAAAGTCGCCAAACAAAATGGCGACAGGAAACAGGAAGTAGTAACTGAAGAGGCTCGATCATAGAGGACAGAAACAGGAAGCAGGAAATAAGAAGATAGAGGGACCAAACCAGAGAGCGGATGCCTAGACAGTACCCAACTCAGAACATAAATATAAGAAAAATAAAAATAACAGTAAATTGCAGAAATAGAAAATAAACGGAGCCACACCAATAATCACAAATAAACAAGGATGGAGCTGAGAAGGCAGACGGGGACAACAACCCAACGCGGAGAAGAAGAACGACGACGACGGGAGACGGAGGGAGACATCGAGATCGGCGAAGCGGACGGAGCGGACGGAGCGGAGCGGACGGCGAGGACAGCGAGGGACGAGGGACGAGGAGCGACGAGGGACAGGGATAAGGGAGCGAAGAAGATAAGAAGAAAGTTAATAATTAAAGCGGAAGATTGGCATGTCAGAAGAAGAAAAGAAGGAAAGGCTGGGGAAAGTGAAAATAGAGCGGACAAACAGATATATAGACTTTAATCAGATTCTAGTGCACATCTAATGAATGGAGTAACGGATAAAATTGGATGAATTGAAGTATTGATGATTGCACCCAACTATTAATCAGGAAATTGATCAGGAAGAACAATAAAAATAAATTATTAGATTAATTAGAAAGCAGTAAACATAAACAGAACGAATATTGCTTAGGATTCATTGCACTTAGTCATTATGAACCTAGCCCAGCAGTTTATTTGTTCAGCCATGATATTGCTTTTAATTGTTTTTATAATGTTGTCGGATTTTATGTTTATCGATGTTTGATATTGCTTGTTTTTGATGCCTTTTTTAACCTGTTTTATTGGGCATGTCCCTTTGTATGCTGCCCCGAGTCCCTTCGGGAAGATGGAGGTGGGGTATAATAATAATAATAATAATAATAATAATAATAAATATCAGCATTATAATTTTGAAAGAGGTAGATACCATAAACGAATGCAGGGATGGGAAATTGCGTAGGATCAGAGGACCAAATTCCCTACATTGATCCCACTTCTGTCCCAGGACTTCTGTCATTCAGCTTATCCTTAAGCTCCCTTCTTGGATCTGGTACTCAGTCCTTAACATGGCTGCTATTCTGGATAGATAGCTGTTTTGAACAGTGGGTTAAGTGTTATAATGTGTGAACAGTCTTCTCTCTCCATTTTTAAACATAAATAATCAGATACAGGAGTAGAAAATAAAAAGTAAATATTTGTTATTTATAGCAAATAACTTAAAGGTGAAATTCTTGAACTCTTTCCACATTCCCAGCTCCAAAAAAGCACATTCTACTACCTCTTCTTTGATTCCTATTTTGGCCCTGCAACTGGTCTTCATTCCTGCTATCATTTCCATGTCTACAATAATCTACCATATCAGTTCCTGCTTCCTGGTGTGTTGCTGGTAGATTGGGGAGCATCTCAACAGTTGTTCTTGTCAATATGATAAGAACATTCATATGCTTTTCAATAATACAATAGCATGCCAAGATAATTAGCTCTCATATTAATGGGCTGGTAATCGGACTTTTCTTCAACTTAGACCCCTTCTACAATGCCATATAAAGTCCAGGTTATCTGCTTTAGATTATATGACAGTGTAGACTCATATATTCTAGTTCAAAACAGATAATGTGGATTATCTAATTTCATAATCTGGATTATATGGCAGTGTAGAAGGGCATAAATAGCAGGTATGCCGTGTTTACTTGTTTGTTTTTACTTTACTTTGAATTTCTGCGACAATTCATGATCATTTCGTCCAGAAAAAGTTTTTTTCTAGTTTATCTTGTTCTGTTCATGCCAAAATCATCTTTGCCTTAGTCACATAAGGAGATATGGCAGGTTCCCTATACAAGCTGAAAAAAAATGTAAGTCCATTTTGATTTAAAATACATTTTGTTGACTTAATTTACTGACTTCTTGCTAACTACAGAATAAAATGTTCTTTTGTTCTAAAGATAAGATCCCTTATATAAGATCACAGGACATGAGAATGTTTGCCTAATTGGTTTTGTAGAGATTTCACAACAGGTTGATAAATAAAACCGTGTCCCAATGCAATTATCAGCCATCAATTCTGAATTTACAAAAAAAAGGGTTTGCTCTGGGTTGCTAATGGAATGCTCTCCATGATGTAGCAATTAATATTTGAGGAAGTCTTTTCATTTCTGTTAATAAGCAGCTGTATTTTATCGGCTTATTATGAACCTTTTGAAATATTACCCCAAGCCAAAAAAGAAAAAAAAATCAGATAAGTAGGGCATACTATTGTGAAATATTTATAGCACTTGATTGCTTCAATTGCCTTTTGCAAGCCCATTTCCTTTCCTGCCATCCCATTCTAGACATACTGCAATGGACTCTTTCTGCTGAGATTAGCCTTTTATGAAACATTCTGTAATTCATGCTCACTTTCATTTTATGAAATGAAGCAATGAGTGAGAAAATGTTCCTAAATAATTTCCCCTCTTACAAACGCATTCCAATAAAATCATTTTCAGGGCATGATCCTTTGTACAGCAGATTTATTTAACGGACTCGCTTCTAAACTAAACTGTAGCCACCTGAAGTGATTATTTCTCATACCTGTCATGAATCTGAAATTTCTCATTATTTCTGCTAGCAAAGTTTCCCCAGTGCGCCAGAAACAAATCGTCATTTTATTTTATTGAAAGTTTTAAAAAGTTATATCAGAGGAACTGTTAATTATTTTAAAAATTTTGAAAAAAAAAAACCCAAAGAATGTTAGTTGCCTTGAGTTCCTGTGGAGAGAACGGTGAGGTAATAATAAAGTTAATAATAATAATAATAATAATAATAATAATAATAATAATTCATACAGGTTTAAGGAGCTCAAAACCTTGAAGAAGAATTCAGTTACAGCAGATCTCTCAATAGTCCGAATTAGTCAGCAAACCAAAAATGGTTGGTATCAAGGGATTTACAACATGGGATGCTGTAAATACAGAAAACTCTGACCATTGGAATTGTATTTTTTCAGAATTTCAACATCTATGGCAGTTTCCAAGAGACCACCCGTGTTACAGGGCCACTACTCTTACATCAGAGTAGGAATCATATGGTCCTCCAGAAGTGTTTGGACTTCAACTTCCAGCATTTCTATTGGCAAGCTGCTAGGAATTCAACAACATTCATGGGATTATTCCCACCTTTGTGTTACATCAAGAAGCCCAGACAAGCATCTGAACATAGGAATTTGTAGTCTCTTCTGAATATTTTGATCAGATGAATGTATGCTCCTCTTGAGCATGTAAATCTCTCCATAGGTTGCAGCATAAATGGATATCAGATTCCTCCACTTATAGGCACTTCCTACAATGTCAGAGGTGGCTCACCACTTCACAGATTACAATGGCTGGTCTTTCTGATTCAACATGGACTTCAATACTACCATTATCTAGAAGTAGAGTTGAGATCAATTCTAGTCACTTTTCCTGTGCTATTTTTTCCTGGCCTAAGATACTCCCCACCCCCTGGAAGTGAACCCTTGAACAACATTTTTTAAAATCTAAGACTGTATTTTTCATCTATTTACAAATTGCCAGAGGATTGGTGAGTCAATGTGAGTTTGGAGGCCAAACATAGCATGAGACCCTCCCCCAGACTGCATGTGATCCAAGGGATACACAATTCCCACCTCATCTTATCTCATGGCAAACAACAGCTATTCTATAGGAGAAGTGGGAAAATACTTGTTCCGTTTGAATATAGGATTTTATTCTGTTGGTCAATGCCACTATACAACATCTGTAATCTGATATACCTTATCACACTGGAAATTGCAATAAAAAGAACATATGCTTCAAAGTCATTGAAAAGTCATTCATGATATGGACAGGTATGACCCTTCTTTTTCTTCAGGTTTTTTCCGCTTGATGGTGGGGCCTGCTTTGCTGGTTTGTTGGCGCCATTTCTTCCGGTCATGTGCCTGGTCAGGGTGTAGGCCAGCAGTCTTCAGAGCATTGTGCAACGTGTCCAGTCAGCAATGCTTTGATCATCCCTCTGGTCTCTTGCCAGGCACTTCTAAATCAAGACTAATCTTGCGAATGAACTCATCTTCACCTTGGAGAGTATGACCATACCATCTGAGGTGTGATTATTATAGTTTGTTCACAATTGGAACAATACCAAAGCATTGCCGGTTGTCATTGTTGTGGGTGTAGTCAAGGCATGTGATGCCAGCTGTAAATCGTAGCATCTTCATTTCCATAACATTGAGGCAGCGTTCCAGTATGACCCAAAGATACGTATATTGCCTGATTCTGAAATTACAGATTTTAAGTTTTATTTTCTGCACATAAAATGCTGTATTCTTTGTTAGAAAGCTGCTTTATAATGTGTGTCTTTCCTCCATCAAATAAGTACCAAATTGTGTGACTTCTTCCCCATCTAGAATTTTGCACATCCGGTTTTCATTACATTCAATAAATCCATTTTGACAGTTTTAAAATATTTTTTCTGCCCTTATCTTTCTAATCTTGATTATCTCCTATATTTAATATCCATCTTCCTGCATTAACTAACACAATTAGAGTGATAAGCACTCATTATTATATTGGCAGGAAAGAAGCAAAGGGAGGAATGCAATCTTTTCAATTTGAAGATAGCACATTTCATGTATTGCATCATGTTTGTCTGCAAGTTTTGAGTCATTTAATATATAATTGCTGTCAGATAATCTCAAGAAAGAGTCCAAGTGTTCATCATTCAGATTGGAATGATAGTTTATGTGATAAGAAATGAAATAACTGTCAAAATTCCCTCTCCCTCTTGACATTCCTGAACTGAAATATCCACTTAGATTTCATCAGGGAGAGGAAAAGTGCTACTCACACTTAGTGTGATAACTTTATAGCATTCATTCCATTGTACATGGACAGATATCAATTCTCTTTGACAGAAATACAGACAAAATTATTGCTTGGTTGCTGTCAATCTTCTGCCCACACTGACTGAAACGAGAGTGACCACAGTGATTTTAGAGCTAGGTTAGGATTTTTACATTTGCAGCTCAAAACTATATATGATTGTGGCAGATGGAAATGTCCAAGGGATGGGCAAAAGTGTTTGAGTGCTCTGTGTTTCCAATTTTCCAATCTTAAATCTGATTTGCCTCAAAGTTTAAAAATCTGTGTGCACTGTGGTTTATTTTTCACCAAAATTATGTACTGTTTTAGAGTTTGTCTATAGACTAATCAAAATTAACCACATATTTACTGAAAATGGACTCTAGTAGCGTTCACAATGCATAGTAGTATTCAGGGAGTATCCTATTTTTTCTAAAACATACACCAACTTTGCCCCACTTTAGACAAAGTTGAGGGACACTATTTATTTATTTATTTACTTACTTACTTACTTACTGTATTTGTATACTGCCCTTCTAAGCCCTCAGGCAACTCAGGGCGGTTTACAATGGCAACGATTTGATGCCCCAAAACGCCACAAAACATTTAAAAACATTAACACTTAATATAATGCCATAACAAGAATATTAAAACTTAGATCATTTGCGTCTCTTAATAAAAAACATTGTCCCATCTCATCGTTCAGTCATTCCAATACCCATGTCTTTTACCTTGCATTTTCAAATGCTTGCTCAAACAACCAAGTCTTGACTCTTTTCCGAAATGTTAGGAGGGAGGGGGCCGATCAAATGTCCCCAGGAAGGACGTTCTATAGCCAAGGGGCCACCACTGAGAAAGCCCTGTCTCTCGTCACCATCAAACGTGTTTGTAATGCAGGTGGGATCGAGAGCAGGGCCTCCCCAGATGATCTTAAAGTCCTAGCAGGTTCATAAGGGAAGACAAGTTCAGACAGGTAAGTTGGGCCAGAATCATTTATGGAGATTGCTGGAAACTCCAGAGTATTTGAGAGCAGTCTGGACAGCTGGATTGGTCCCACTCAGCCTAATCTACTGTCCTAACAGACATTGTCACCATCACCCTTTCACAGTGCAGTAAAAGGAATGGATCATGCCCATGTTGCCACTGATGCCAGTCCTACCTGTTCACAGATCTTTGTAGAAGCACCTGGCTGTTGTGACTGCATCTGCTGGTTTCAAAATGAGCAATTGATCTCCTCCCTCTTGCTTTTTGTGAAGGTGCTGTATTCTGAAATCAACAGATGCAACCACAGTAGCCAAACCTGAATACAGCTCTGTGGCCAGGTAGGTTCAGTGGCAGTGCCAACAGAAGCCTTATCTATCTGCCTTCTCTGTGCTGACAAATGTATGGAAAGAGTGATGGTGGTGGTGGTTAAACTGAACCTGATACAGTTATTCAGAAATCAACCCCTTCCTTCTTGCTGGCTGTGTTGGCACCCCATTCTAATATTAGCAGAGGTAACTGGGTCAGCCAGGTGCTGAGATGGAGCTCCATGGCTAGCTTGGAGTGCAGCATCAGTGAGACAGAGGAAGTGAAAAAAAAATCTCATGGAGTAGACCATGTGAAAACCAGTGGAGTGACACAGTACCAGGTGGTTACAGGGCCTAACACTGAAAAGGAGCTGGTCTGTGGCATGCTTTTCTTTTATGTCATATGATGTTAGGGAGTGAAGACTCCCTTGTTGAGGGCTCTGTTGACATCAAGCCAAAATAGGGGAATGGGAATAGGGGAATAAGGGAATCGCAGCTTGGGGAGTGATCCTGGACTCATCGCTGAGCCTGGAACCCCAGGTCTCGGCAGTGGCCGGGAGAGCTTTTGCACAACTAAAACTTGTGCGCCAGCTGCGCCCGTACCTTGGGAAGTCGGACTTGGCCACGGTGGTCCACGCTCTTGTTACATCCCGATTGGATTACTGCAACGTACTCTACGTGCGGTTGCCTTTGAAGACTGCTCGGAAACTCCAACTGGTCCAGCGAGAGGCAGCCAGATTGCTCACCAGAGCGTCATACAGGGAGCACACCACCCCCCTGTTGTGTCAGCTCCACTGGCTGCCGATCCAATTCCGAGCACAATTCAAAGTGCTGGTTTTGACCTACAAAACCCTAAACGGTTCCGGCCCAGTGTATCTATCCGAACGGATCTCCCTCTACGTCCCACCTCGGAAGCTAAGATCCTCTGGGGAGGCCCTGCTCTCAACCCTGCCTCTATCACAAGTGAGATTGGCGAGGACGAGGAGCAGGGCCTTCTCGGTGGTGGCCCCCCGCCTGTGGAACTCACTCCCCGGGGAGATTAGATCGGCAACGTCCCTTCTTTCATTTAGGAAGAGTTTGAAGACCTGGATGTGGGACCAGGCATTTGGACATTCTGGCAGTTAAAGAAAGACTTGATGACGAGCTGGAACTGGACAAGACGGAATGGATTTACGGAACTCCGAACGCTGAGCTCAGGATTAGCCTACTACTGTGTTTATGGTGTTGTTGTGTATTGATGGTTTAATTTTTAATTTGTAATTGCTTAATTGTTTTATATATGTATGTATATGTGACAAGGCATCAAATTGTGCCTTTCTCTGTAAGCCGCCCTGAGTCCCCCCTTGGGAATGAGAAGAGTGGGGTAAAAGTGACGGAAATAAATAAATGGCATCTGGCGTTTGGCTGCATCATCTAGGGATGGCTGAGATGAGGAGGTGAGGTTAGGATCCCCTGCTGCAGCTGAAACCAACCTTACCTACAGATTGTCAAAGTTTAAAGTTATTAATTATAAATTAATAAAGTGGTTATTGAGGTAGTTAAGTTTGTTGTCTGGTCTCATTATATCTTAGAGATGAAGCAATATAGATTTTTCTTACATGATGTTATTTTGAATGCTATGTCAAAAAGATGATTTGGGGGACACATTTCTTGATTGCAGACTGTGCTGCAAAATGCAGAGGTGTGTAATTTTCCCAGAAAGGCTGCTTTGGTTTGAAAGTTTGAAAGTTTTTTAATTCAGTACATTAAAATGCAAACCACTTAAATGAACAGATTGAAATTTGTCTCCCTCTCTTCAGCAGAAAGTTTTTTTTCAGTGTTCTCTAGGAGGATATGGTCTTGTGCAGCCACTTGTACACTGGTTCCTTGCTCTTCTTCACCTTTCTTACTCACCAGCCATTCCGCTTGAAAGATATCCTTATCTGATGGTTTTTATTTACAGATCATTGCATAGGATTTCACCTATCTTTACAAAACTTGCAAAGTGACATAGTGCTCAGAACTCTCTCCTTCATTTTAAATTGAAAGATATACTTTAAAAAAAAAACCAAAATCCTAAAAGTTTTCCTTACTTCCTATTCTCCTGTTTTGGTTTCCAACAGAAAATAAAGTTAGACATCCTGCCTTGACTGTTTATGAACTGAGTTCCTAATGGTGCTGCTGTGGGTTGTCAAGTGTCAGGAAAGCTTGCTCTGACACATTCAGTTTGCAATGGTAGATAAGTGAGTTTGGATAAGGACAGTGAATGTTTCTAGGAAGATCTGCACATCTTTGTATCACTATTTCTGTACACAGGGCACAGCAGAGAGTGCCTGTTCCTTTCCAGATGTGATTTGAGAGACCAAGTTTACATTATGTAATTTTTTAAAATGTAGTTGAGCTGCACATTTTTTTTCAGGAGGTGGGATCATGTTACAGGGTGAACTGGATCTGGGTCAAGGATCTGGATCAAGGCCCACACTCTGGTTTCCAGTCAAAATTGCTCTCCACTTCTGGCTGCCATTTCATATAGAATATGCCATTCCATCAAAGTGTACATTTGGCAGCAAATAGCAACTGTGGGGAAACTAATTTCAGAGCTACAAAGCAGTACTCAGAAGTTATTTGGATTTTAAAAATATTTATACAAAGCACAGCCTGCAGGTATGTTTGCTGGAATAAAAAAAGTGACCAGGTTTTAAAAGAAAAACCCTGTGATACTTGCAGAGATTCAACACCATTTTTACCAGATGAAGGAAGAAGGGTACTGTTTATTTATTTATTTATTTATTTACCATCTTTATATCCACCCTGAAGGGGACTCAAGGAGGCACTACACATAGACAATTATTCAATTCCATCAAAACAACTTACAACTAAAAACTAGGGCTGGGCGGTTTCGTTTCGTTAATTCGTAATTCGTTAATAATTCGTTAATTTTTTCAATTACAAAACGATAACGAACTATTCTGGAGCAATTATTAAAAAAAACGAATTTTCAAAAACGTTTTGTAAATGCTTCGTATTTCGATATTGTATTCGTTTCGTTATTGTTTTGAGGTCGTTTCGTTATTATTTCCGCATGTCTGGGCCAGTTTTATGGTTTAATTAGTGAAAAAAAATTATAATATCACACCAACAGTCAACAACAGAGGGAGAGGGAAGCTTCAGAAGGTTTTGGAGGTTTTTTAGCGTATTTCGCGGTCGCATCCGCCATTAACGAATCGATTCGTTATTGTTTTGGAAATCGATTCGTTAATTTTTTACCATTTACGAAATTTCGTAAATATCGAACTTTTTAAAAGGAAAATTTTGTAATTATTTTAAATATCGAAACAAAAAAAAAACCCCAAATACAAATCGATTTTAGAAACAAATTTTTCCGTTGTTACCCAGGCCTACTAAAAACACATTAAAATTAAAATTAAAACACATTAAAACCCTTTAAAAACATTACATCCACTACTAAAACCATGCCACCCAAGTTGGGCAGACTCCAAAAGGGAGGCTAGACAGAGAAAGATAGTCCATTTTATGGGGGTGGAGTTGTAGAAGGAGACCCCCCCCCCTTTTCACTGGTTATTACCTGCCCGCTGCCCCCCTTCCCACGTCATAAACCACGGTTGTTTTGATGATGACATGGGTGTGTGTGTGTGTGGGGGGGGGGGGATAGAAGGAAAACAGGGGGAAATTGTTTTACTCCTTCCACCCCACCTAACATGGATTATCCTTCACTGTCTAGGCCTCCTTTTGGCCTCCACCCAGATAATTGAACAGTATCGGAAGAAGAAACATATATCTCATTCCTTACATTAGGCCAGCAGTCAGTGCACCATCAATGGACTGCTCTCCCTCTTGTTTTTGTGGTTCTATTCACCAAATGCTGGTGCTGCTAAAATTGGCAGTGCCATATACTATGAACATTTATCAATGGGGCAAAATCAGCCCATTTCACCCTTTCTGTCAACAAATTAGTGTGAAACTTGCTGACAACTGAGTTGGTGAGATTCTGAGGAATTGCTACTATATTAAATAACAGGTATGGTCTTGGAAGGAGCCCCCGGTGGCGCAGTGGGTTAAAGCACTAAGCTGCTGAGCTTGTTGATCGAAAGGTCGCAGGTTCGATTCCGGGGACCGGCGTGAGCTTCCGCTGTCAGCCCTAGCTTCTGCCAACCTAGCAGTTCGAAAACATGCAAATGTGAGTAGATCAATAGGTACCGCTCCGGTGGGAAGGTAACGGCGCTCCATGCAGTCATGCCGGCCACATGACCTTGGAGGTGTCTACGGACAACGCTGGCTCTTCGGCTTAGAAATGGAGATGAGCACCACACCCCAGAGTCAGACATGACTGGACTTAATGTCAGGGGACTACCTACCTACCTATGGTCTTGGAGTTGCCTTTAGAGTAGGAAAAGGTCAAATGTGCCTCCATCCACATGCTAGGAACTTGCCACACTTGGCATAAATGGAATAAGTTGATCATACCAATCTTTCCATATGCGATCTGTCTATTACTATTCATGATTTTCTAGGGAAGACAGGAAACCTAGATTTGTGAAATTAATTCAAACAGATCACAGCCATCTGTACATAAATTAAAACCCCACAACGATAATTGCTCAACTCTCTAATTAACAGAAAAAATGACATATACAATCAACGTGCCACCTATTTGCTCCCTTCCTAGATAACCATACAGACTGGAATGCAAAGTGGAGCTTTGCTAAATGGCAAGGCATCAACTGCTAGAATTTTGAATGCACACGAGTTACTAGAGCAGACCTCAGAATGACAAGGTGACAGTTGCCCTTGGGAAAAGGATAATGTTTCAAGAGCGCCTCTTTCCAGCAAACAACAGAGGTCTGGGCGTAATAACATGTGTCAGCACAATGACTACAGAAAAAACAAGATGAAAAGAACTGAAGCTAGAGGTTAATTGTTCTTGCTACTCAAAGCATTAATAAATGCAAGGAGATTCAAAGTAATGGGACAGAATTTTATCAGTTTCTGCCATGACAACCAAGACATAGATTTTCAGTTCTGATGTAGAAATTCCCTTGGTGTGCATTGGTGGAAACTTATATCGACTTTCCTAAAAATGAGGGGAAATCCTGCCCCCCCTCTCATTTTTAAATCTCTTTCAGGAGGTAGTCAGAACAAAACATCCTTTGTAAATTTCAGTAAAAATATCTAAACATCCGAGCAAGTTCACTTCTCTTGTATTTAGAAATCTGACATTCAAAGGTTGCCAAAACATTTTGCTTTTCATGAATCTACTAAAAGGATCCATGTGCCTCAAGCTATGTCATAGTAAAAACACAGCAGGAAGGTAAATGTCCACTTGTGGGAACAGTTCATATTTTTGAAACTCTCTCATTAGTTTTCACAGTGTGGAATATGTTTATAAACACTCATGTTTGGACCAAAAAAGGCAATCATCGTCATATCATGAAAATATCACACAACAAATCCATGCCAAATGTTATAAGTTATCATACAGCCTACCATCATCATTGTGTAAAACTGCTACCTGCTCCCCCCCCCCCATTGATATATTTTTTGTTTTATTATGGATTTTTAAGATGATTTTTTAAGATTTTTAAGGAGCCCCCCGTGGTGCAGTATGTTAAAGCACTGAGCTGCTAAACTTATTGACTGAAAGGTCACAGGTTCGAATCCAGGGAGCAGCATGAGGTTCCACTGTCACCCACAGCTTCTGCCAATCTAGCAGTTCAATAGGTACCGCTCCGGTAGGAAGGCAATGGCATGCCATGCAATCATGCCGGCCACATCACCATGGAGGTGTCTACAGACAATGCTGGCTTAGAAATGGAGATGAGCACCAACTCCCAGAGTCGGACACGACTGGACTTAAGGTCAGGGGAAAACCTTTACCTTTACCTTAAGATGATTGCAATTTATAATGACTCTATCATAGGGTTTTCTTGGCAAGATTTAACCAGAGGTTTGCCATTGCCATTGACTAGATTGCCAAGTTTATACAACACTGCCTTGTGCAAGGACCTGAAAAAAAAAATCCTTCAGATTTTGTTGGAATGCATTTCTCATCTAACTTCGTTTTCATAGTTTATTATTATTATTATTATTATTATTATTATTATTATTATTATTATTACTGCACTTGTATACCGCTAATATCTCAGCCTAAATTGGCGACTCATTGCGGTTTACAACATTTAAAAAACAATATTCAGTTAAAAGCATAAAACACATATACAGTACAAATTATTGGGCCACCAATAACAATCCTATGCACCTCATAACTGGAATCGTAATCCAAAATTCATCGTCCGTGTATAACCAATCCTTTAGTCATCACAATTCGTTGCAACGGATTAACCGAATGCTTGTTTAAACATCCATGTCTTCAATCTTTTCCGAAACACCATCAGCGAAGGGGCTGATCGTACCTCTATGGGGAGTTTATGTTGGAATTAGATGGAGGATTATAGTCAAATAACATCTGAGTGGAGTTGCAGTCCAGTAACCTGTATCTGAGCTAAACCGTCATTAACACTGTGAGCCCAATTAGAACTTTTGGAAGGAAATGGTATTCCATTTCACAACAGACTAGACCAAAATGAAAATCTGTAGCAACCAAGAAATTCCAGAATCCGAGCAACAAACTACCAGGTCCACATTTTATTGTAGTAATGGCATGATGTGCGAAGAGGAGAAACACAAACACAATGAAGTCATCATAAGCCCTCTGTATAACCACTGCTACTTACAAAAATGCTTCAAAAACAATTAGCTACAGAATGGTCCCAAGCCTCAAAGCAATTGCCATTATAAAAACATATTTTTATAAATACAGTAAGTTCAAATAAAAAGGAAGCATACGAGGACTGGGTGACCCAATCCCAGGACTAACAAGTCTGGGTGGGGACCTACAGGCATGTCCCGGGATATTTTATACCCCCATTTAAAACCCAGATTTTTGCGCTGCCTGGCAGCAGCCTGGGTTTACTGAAAAGGGCAACGTTCTAACACTTCCTGCTGTGTGCAAATTGTTTTTACATGTTGAACTCAATTTGCAGCAACTGAAGTCAGCTGAAGACAAAAAGGAAATTTAGTATATGAAAGAAACCCCTCCATGCCAACTGACCTGGTCTCAGAGATGAAGAAGAAAAGGTAATACCTGCTGGACGTAATCTATTCCAACACTGCCTTTCCCTTTTGTATTATATAATGAAGATGGTGATAATGATCATGATCATGATCATGATGATTGGAGGTCGAGAGAGAATCTGGAACATTCTAAAAGCAAAAAATGGGATGACAGAGAATGACCTCATCACACAAAGTCTGGGTTCTGTCATAGGATGCTTTCTCTACAGAACCAGGATGGAGCCCATCACATCATGGAGGGCTACTTCTGGTGGGGCTACGTCCTGGCTCCATGTTGAATGCATTCTATGATGGAGCCCTAAGATTATGGGAGGCTTTCTGTGTTCTCATAAGGTAGAATGGGAAAAGCACAAGGAGAAGCTGGGCAGTGACACTCCCTCCCATGGGATGGAGAAGGGGGCAATGGAGCAACCGTTTCCCACATGGTCCCCTGCTATTTCCTGGCTTCAGGGCCTCAATGTAATAAGGTCCTGATCAAGTCTATCCCTGCCAAACTGTGACAGTTGGCAGTTATTCACCCAGACAGACTCACTACCTGGCAGAAAAGTCATCAAAACCCACACATTTTCAAGGAACTGCAACAGAGGCATAGCTCAACATTCACAGTTTGGACTTTTTAATGACAGTTTGTAGACATAACCTTCCACAAGCCATCTGCCAGTTGCTGGAGGTGCTTGTTAATCACTGAGAGAAATCTACTACCAGCTCCTTTTAAAAGATGAAGGGGGGGGGGGGTATTGGATTTACAACAACTATTTAGGTTTCCAGTGGAAACATGAAGAACCTATGCCAGAGAAGGGTGTCTTATAAATCAGGACAAACTTAAGGAAGACATGGAAGTGGACGCCTTCACTAAGAGTGATTCTACACTGTAGAGATGATGCAGTTTGACACCACTTTAACTGCCATGGCTTAATGCTATGGAATCCTGAGAGAAGTAGTTTTACAAAGCCTTTAGCCTTTTCTGCAAAGGAATGCTGGTGCCTCAACAACTACAAATCCCAGGATACCAAAGAAAGCACAACACCAGTCAGGCCCGTAGCCAGGATTTTGTTTCGGGGGAGGGGGGCTGAGTTTGATTCGGGGGGGGGGGAAGGGCTGAGTCTGAGTGAAAGAGGGTCTACCCTAGCAAACCGTTTGTATCGTTACCCCAATACCCCCATGCATATGGGATATATTTAGCATGGTGATCTGATCATGATATGAATAACATAACAGTTTAAATAATATACCAGTAAGGCCATGGACCACCATCAGAATTTGGGGGGGGGGGAGCTGAAGCCCCCCAAGCCCCTCCCCCCCGGCTACATGACTGACACCAGTGTTTGAAGCATATAATATTCTGCTTGCACTTGTAATAACCACAACAGTAATAAAATATAGTTACAGAGCAAAAGGAATATAATTGCCTATCAAGCTACAATTGCAACTGTATTCTCTAGTGTAGTTTTGTTACTGGATAAAGCATTGAATCACAAGTAACTAATTATTTGTAATTAGTTACAATGCAAGATCTATTATCCAGTGACTTGCGGTCAAGTCTCTCTCTGACATGTCATGGCAAACACTTTATATCATGACACACTTCTCTGTCCAAAACCAATGTACTTTTGACACCAAATCAGCCTCAGCTGGCTCCAAGCAGCTATTTTCCAGCAAATACAAGCACAGTTTCCATCCCTACAGTAATTTACAATGCTGAATAGCTATCCCTGCTCACGCTGAATATTAAATCAAAGCAAATGAAAGCCGGGGAATGCAAGGATAATGATGTAATAGTTGCAATATCTGTCGTTTTACAAAAATAAATATTCTTAATCAAATAGAGACACCTGCTAATACAATACAAACACTAGGCATTGGGTAACAAAATAAACAGAGGCTGACTTTGTCAGCAGCAGCCTAGGGGTGGTTTTGCATAGAAGAGATGAAATCGGCAGCAAGAGCAAGCAGTGTTTCCAAGGCAGTGCACAAACGGAAAAGCCAACAGTACTTCTCTCATTCTTTTTCCCTTCTAGCTGTCCACAGCTTCCACAAATCTTCCCACGGGGGGGAAAATGTGAGACAAATTGCATACCACTCTGTACCATCCTCTGAAAAGGCTGCTCCAAGGATCCACGAGCAACACATTGCTTAAAGCAAGAAAGAAAATGGCTATGCATAGAAACTAAAGGGAAAGTAGCAGTGAGTCCCTGTCATTCAGGATCTCCTGGCTCAGATCATATTTTGCACCCACTTTATCACAAAATCTTTAACTTGTTCCTCTTCCATCATTTTTAACAAAAATTGACGCATCTTATCATATGCACAGAAATGTATCTCAAATTCTGTGTGTACAATGATGAAAGGCATGCCTTTATGCCAAATACACTCTGAGGCATCTACCCAATAAACATGCTTAACTGGCAGACTTCCATCCAAAGAGATGGATACGAGCCCCACTTTCACCATAGAGGCATGCTTGCTCAGTATGAATATCTACAAATCAAAACAGCTGCTGATATCTCTTTTTGCTTGGACCAATATTAATAGGCAATGACAGAAATGTTGTCATACCTATACTGAGGGGAAATGGTCAATCAGTTGGATTTTTATATGCTTTTAATTACATGTGTTCTTAGTTGCATTTCTTTTTTGCTGCCTTGAGTCTCAATTTTGGAACAAAGTGTAGAAGAAATAAAACGATACATAGATACACACATAGAATCATAGAATCATAGAATTGGAAGAGACCTCATGGGCCATCCAGTCCAACCCCCTGCCAAGAAGCAGGAATATTGCATTCAAACCACCCCTGACAAATGGCCATCCAGCCTCTGCTTAAAAGCTTCCAAAGAAGGAGCCTCCACCACACTCCGGGGCAGAGAGTTCCACTGCTGAACGGCTCTCACAGTCAGGAAGTTCTTCCTAATGTTCAGATGGAATCTCCTCTCTTGTAGTTTGAAGCCATTGTTCCGCGTCCTAGTCTCCAAGGAAGCAGAAAACAAGCTTGCTCCCTCCTCCCTGTGGCTTCCTCTCACATATTTATACATGGCTATCATATCTCCTCTCAGCCTTCTCTTCTTCAGGCTAAACATGCCCAGTTCCCTAAGCCGCTCCTCATAGGGCTTGTTCTCCAGACCCTTGATCATTTTAGTCGCCCTCCTCTGGACACATTCCAGCTTGTCAATATCTCTCTTGAATTGTGGTGCCCAGAATTGGACACAATATTCCAGGTGTGGTCTAACCAAAGCAGAATAGAGGGGTAGCATTACTTCCTTAGATCTAGACACTATGCTCCTATTGATGCAGGCCAAAATCCCATTGGCTTTTTTTGCCGCCACATCACATTGTTGGCTCATGTTTAACTTGTTGTCCATGAGGACTCCAAGATCTTTTTCACACGTACTGCTCTCGAGCCAGGCGTCACCCATTCTGTATCTTTGCATTTCATTTTTTCTGCCAAAGTGGAGTATCTTGCATTTGTCACTGTTGAACTTCATTTTGTTAGTTTTGGCCCATCTCTCTAATCTGTCAAGATCGTTTTGAATTCTGCTCCTGTCCTCTGGACTATTGGCTATTGGCTATCCCTATTGGCTATCCCTCCCTCCCATACATAGATTAAAAGAGATCTGTCTACACCCAATGTTTTTAATTCTCACAATAAAAACCTGTTGTAATAATAAACTTAAACAAGCTTAGATACAATTTATTGTCTAAGGCTTCCATGGCCGGAATCACTGGGGTGTTGTAGGTTTTTTTCGGGCTATATGGCCATGGTCTAGAGGCATTCTCTCCTGACGTTTCACCTGCATCTATGGCAAGCATCCTCAGAGGTAGTGAGGTCTGATGGAACTAGGAAAAAGGGTTTATATATCTGTGGAATGACCAGGGTGAGACAAAGAACTCTTGTCTGCTGTTGCTAGGTGTGAATGTTTCAACTGACCACTTTGATTAGCATATAATGGCCTGACATTGCCTAGAGCAAACTTTTGTTGAGAGGTGATTAGATGTCCTTGTTTGTTTCCTCTCTGTTGTTGTGCTGTTGTAATTTTAGAGTTTTTTAATACTGGTAGCCAGATTTCGTGCATTTTCATGGTTTTCTCCTTTCTGTTGAAATTGTCCACATGCTTGTGTATTTCAATGGCTTCTCTGTGTAGTCTGACATGGTGGTTGTGAGAGTGGTCCAGTATTTCTGTGTTCTCAAATAAAATGCTGTGTCCAGGTTGGTTCATCAGGTGCTCTGCTATGGCTGACTTCTCTGGTTGAAGTAGTCTGCAGTGCCTTTCATGTTCCTTGATTTGTGTTTGGGCGCTGCGTTTGGTGGTCCCTATGTAGACTTGTCCACAGCTGCATGGAATACGGTAGACTCCTGCAGAATTGAGAGGATCCCTCTTGTCCTTTGCTGAATGTAGCATTTGTTGGATTTTCTTGGTGGTTCTGTAGATAGTTTGTATGCTGTGTTTCCTCTTCAGCTTCCCTATGCAGTCAGTGGTTCCCTTGATGTATGGAAAGAACACTTTTCCTCTGGGTGCGTCTTTATCTTGACTCTCGTGGCTTGTTCTCGTTCCATCAGACCTCACTACCTCTGAGGATGCTTGCCATAGATGCAGGTGAAACATCAGGAGAGAATGCCTCTAGACCATGGTCATATAGCCCAAAAAAACCTACAACAACCCACTTAGATACAATTGCTGAAATTTAATGGTAACCATTGTTTTTTTTCTAGCACTTGTTCGTTGAAAATAAGTTTACTTTCCTTCCTGGTACAGGATAACACCAAATAGAGCAAGATCTGACACTTTCTCATTTCCTTTAGATACTGGCATTTATGAGTCTTGCAGATGCTTGGAGAGCTGTGGGAACACATTGTACTCGGCACTTTGCCTTTGAGGATTTGAAAGACATAGGCTGCAAATGGAAATAGCTGAATAAACTGCTAATGAAACAATGTAATGATGTAAGTCTATTAGCATTTTAAAAGGGGGAAATAAGGTAATTCTATTATTAGGGAATACAATATCGTGCCACCATGAATTTACATACAGAGGAGGAAACCACTGAATTAATGCTAACTATACAAATAGGAAGGCTTAGAATAAATCCGTGTGTCCTGTGTTACACCCTATTCATTCTGTTCTTTTTATTTCAAGTATACCACCAATTCAAATGAGTGATTATTTTGTGTCTAATCCCATTTTTAAAATGGGCCAGTGTTGTCCTAGTAAAATTGAAGGTATTCTTCCATTATCCAGGTGGAGACTACTGGGGGCGCTAGAGGGAGAAGAATAGTCCATTTTAAAAGGGGGGAGTTGAAGGGGGAAAACAATTTCCCCCATTTTTGCTGGCTATTCCCCTCCTCCCTTCCCATATGATAAACTAGGGTTGTTTCCACGAAGGGGGCATGGCTGGGGGGAATAACAGGAAAACAGGGGGAAAGGTTTGTCTCCTTCGACCCACCATCAACCCCCCATAAAATGGACTACCTTAGTGCCCCCTAGTGGCCTCCAGCCAGATAATAGAACATTACCAAATTAAATAGAAATCTTCAAGATAATTTACAAAATCTGAAAAACAACATGATAGAAAATGTAGGGAACCAAAACCTAGAACAGGGGTCCTTGAACTAAGGCCTGAGGGCTGGATTCGGCCCTCCAAGGTCATTTACCCTGCCCTTACACAACAACAACAACAATCCTATCTCATCAGTCAAAAGCAGGTCCACACTTCCCATTGAAATACTAATAAGTTTATATTTGTTAACATTGTTCTTCATTTTAATTATTGTATTGTTTTAAAGTGTTTTTTCCACTACAAATAAGATATGTTCAGTGAGCATAGGAATTCATTCATATTTTTTCCTTCAAATTATAATCCAGGCCTCCAACAGTTTGAGGGAGTGTGACCTGGCCCTCTGTTTAAAACGTTTGAGGACCCCTGACCTAGAGTATGTATGACTACATAAGGGAAAGGTAGGCTTTGGCTATTTTAGTAAAGGTGATTATATTAAAATTTAAAGAAATGGAGGCAAGTCATCAAAATCATGAAGACTGCAGCTGCAATGCATGAAAGAACAAACTAAAGTATCTTCTTCTCTTTCCTGTCTAAGTCAGGTTGTCTAAGTTGTCTAAGCTGTCTAAGTCAGCTGGTTGACAGCTCCACCCCTGTCAACCACCTCCACCAAGTCTGGCCTCCTTAATGAGAGCATTCAACACTCCCCCCCCCCCCCCAAACTTGGTTGCTTTGCTACATGGGCTATTGCTGCAAGTAAAGACAGTGTGAATAAATAATTGTCAATATTTGCTTGAGATAGTGCTTGCAGTTCTGGAGGGACTCTTAATTTTTTGGATCTCATAGACTTAGCATGGGGATTTGGTTAACCAATTAAAATTCATGAGTAAACCAGGTTTTTTTAACCTGAAAAATGGGGGGGGTTGAACCCCTAACACCCCCCCCCCCCGGCTACAGGCCTGTTTGCTGTCATTCAAGCAATATTTCAAAATCACTGAAAAGAGTTTTAACCTTCTAGTACACCATTTCACTGTCCATAAGTGCTGTAAACAATGACAACTTTATTGAATCACCATGATTATTAACTTCTCTTTCTGCTCTTCCCTTTTTATTACATTTTTTTTGCTCTCTATTTCAACAGGGCATACTTGCTTGGAGTAGAACCTATATATTTCTAATATATCTCACAACTGTTCTCATACCAACAATACAGCATACATTCAGGAATTTCTCATAAAAACTGAGGAATCCCATCAGCCTTCATAGGAAGAAAACTGCATGACAACAACAATGTATTTTCCTTCCTGATAACTTAAAGTTAACAAGTATGAATCTGCACTTAAGGGATAGCAAAGAGAAACAAATAAAAGTGAAATATAATTGCAGCAGATCAGTAAGGCCCCCTGAACTATTTCCGCCATGGCTTTTAAAAAATCACTCCTAATTTATTTTCCTCCTCTGCTTTCTACAGTATACTATTTGAACTAAGGGAGAAAGATGCTGGTTCATTCTCACAGAGTAACAAAGGAGGATTAAAGATTAATTTTCACTTGTCAACTGCTTACGATCTAATTGGATTTAGAACTGAAGGGACAGTTAAAATCCACATTAGCTAAGTGATTTCGTGAAATGCCAGAGCAGAGCAGTCATGAAAGACTGGATTTAGGTATAAAGTGCATTAAACTTCAAATGTTATCTTTAGAAATCATTAAGCCCCCATTTGTATAATGATTGCAGCCACATGTACATAACTTAAGCTAGTGAAGCAGAGACCACAATCTACCAGTCAGCAGGCAGTGAAGATTTTCTCCCGCTCCTGCAGACTAAATTTGAAATTTGATTCAATAATCCCTTAAAGGAAGATGGCTTTCCACCATGGCTCCTGCACTTGGTACTGTGTTTTGATAGTGTCACTAAGTGGCACAAAGTATAAATATTGAACTCTTCAAACAATTAGAATGACTGGCTAGGTACTGTAGTTGGAAAAACACACTGTGTACAACAACTAAATTCTTTCTAACATTTCACAGATAAAAAGTGAGGTCATAATAATGAATACTATTAACACTATCATAATAATTATCTTTCTCCCCCACCGGTGCAGCTTGGGAGGTGGAGAGAGCTTTACTTCCTCCCCCCAAGGATGAAAACCAACCCAAAGTAGTTCCTGCTAGAACTACTTTGGGGGGCGGAGCCAGGAGGGAAATAGCCTCCCTCCAGCTCAGTCTTTTCTGGACGTCGATCTACCTCACCTGCCCATTAACAGTATAATGATTGGTTGCCTTAGGGAGCCAGATAGGATTTTTTCCCTTCTATGTTCTAGGAGGGTTTTTTCGCCTATGCTATACTGTTACTAGAGGGAAAATTGGGTTTTTGCTGGTTAAAAATAGGTTTAGTGGAAAACAGCTAAAATAAGAAATACATCTGGTGTGCACCCAAAGCATCTCCTTTTGGGACAAAAGCCATTAACATAATACATCACCGGTTGTTACTCTAACTGAGGTGACTACAGGATATATGGCTTTGAAATGGGGAGGGTCTTACTTCAACATCCTTGGGGAAGAAGTGTATTTAATTAACCAAGTTGTCAGAGTATTTCAGATTACATGTGGTCATTTTCCTAGAATGACAACTTGGTTATGGAAAAGAGAGAATATGGAGGGGAAATTTAGTCCAGTTCAATAAAGAAGGAAGTTATCTTCAAAACAAATCTAAGTATGTTTAATTTGTCATGTTTAATTCCAACAGTGAATACAAAGGACAAATTTAAATTTATATTCAAACTGAAGAAGATTCAATTAAATCAACAGGGCTTATGTAAATGGAGGCTACCAAGTCGTATTCTAGTTGTGTATTGAAGGTTCTGATAAATTTGAAATGCATAAATTTTTCAATATATTCAATTAACTATTATTCTTAATCCAGAAAAAAATCACTAGGAAAAAAACCCCACAGAACATAGATGTAAACAGAAAGTATTTTTCAAAAGTATAAAAAAATGTAACCAAGGATGATTTAAATGTACAAAATACAGTCCACACATTTATAACTGTTTGGATTTTAATTTTAATATGATTTGATTCTGGCCGTTTTGAAACCCTGTTTTGTTACTGCATATGAATAATTCTTGAGTAAGGCTACTGAATCATCAAAGTGCAGCCATTACAAACCCAATTTTAATACATAAACATGGCAGTGTAGATCTATAGAGATGAAGACACTACGTTGCCTAAGAAAAGTTATTATGACCCATAAAATATACTGATATATGTATGGATAATAAAGCCAATGGGATTTTAAAAGTGCTTTGCATGATAAAAGCAGGTAAGATGCATTGAGGCAAAACAATATTTTATTTTACAAATCCCACAAAAATAAAAAAGAAAACAATATATTTCAGTATTTACAACAACAGAGTAAATCTACAGTGCTCTGTTTCCTAGTTATTCTACTGAAAAAAATTGAATAGCACTATTTAGGAGTGATAGGGATGATAGGAGCCATTTTCCAGTCTGAGGCCACATCTACACTGACCACTTAATGCAGTTTGAAGGCTATTTGACAGAATGGTGTTCAGGTGATGCATGCCATGAAGGTGCAGAGCAAATATGCTTTAAGAACTTGGGAAAAAGCCGAGAGTTACTTTGAAATAGAATCAGTTATTTTATTTAAGGTATGGGTCTTCTGGTGAATGTACATTATGATGGCAAGATGGGATGGGTAGGGGCGGAATTTAAAAAAATCCTAATTCTTCCATGGCTCTTGATTCTGAAGCTGATTCAAGGTCAGTCTCTTTAGTGCATATAAGGCCCCACCCAGACTGCACAAAAATGTGGTGTAGTGGGCATATTATCACTAGGCATTCAAACACTGCCTCATGATAATGCAATTTAACCTGGAATAAGATGTGGACCTTCCAGGAAGGTTCATATCTTTCCAGGTATGAGGTGTCTGGAGACTAACTCTCAGGATTGCCATGCATGATTAAAGCATCAGTCATCCCACATCTTCGGGTTCTGGTGGCATGGGGGTGGGGAAGGGGAGGTGAGATGGCAGTGCCACCCTCTCATCCCTTTCTATCATTTTGATCTAAAACATACCTGAAAGGCTCCCAAATGGAGGCATGAGGCTTGTACAGATCTCCAGGCATGTCAAAGTGATGTGCTAGAAGCTTTGGAGAGGGGATGGGGGAATTCCCTTTCCAAAGCTCCTGGCATCATTTTAATGTACCTGGAGCCCTGTACAAGCCAAAACAGGAGGTCAGGGCCTGGCGGCATAACCCAGGCATGGGCAAACTTTCTAAATTGAGGCTGCATGGTGGGCCAGTGCAGGGTGGGAAGACCGGGAGGGAGGGGGTTCTCCCCTTCTTGCCCTTTCCCATCTTCCTCTTCTCTTTTGGAGGCAGAAAGTGAAGGAAAGATGGGAAACATTTGGACCCCAAAAGGGTCAGCCTTGGTCAGATGGGATGGTGGGCAGGAGAGAAAAAGTGCACCAATGAGACCCTGTATTGCTTAATCTATATGTAGAACTCTAGAATCCTAGAGCTGGAAGAGATCCCCAGGGCCATCCAGTCCAACCTCGAGGCATGCAGGAAGGGACAATCAAAGCACTCCCAATAGGCAGCCTATGCAGAAAACCCTCCAGAAAAGGAGACTCCGCCCAGGCAGCCAATGCCACTCTCCAAAAACTCTTACTCTCAGGAAGTTCTTCCTAATATTTCCAGTTGAATCTCTTTTCCTGCCATTTGAACCCATTGTTCCCTTGTGCCATGGTCTCTAGAGCAGCAGCAAGTCACCCCCCCCCCACACACAACACACTCTCAATGGGATACCTTTTGAAATTTTGAAACATGGTTCTCATGTTCTGGGAAGGGAGGGAGGGAGGAAGGGAGGGAGGGAGGAAAGACAGAAGATAAAGGAAGAAGAAAGAGAGAGAGGGAAGAAAGGATGAAAGGGTGGAAGGGAAGGAAGGATAGAAGGAGAAAGAGGGAGATAAGGGAGGGAGAGAAGGAGAAAGGAAAGGAAAGGAAGGAAGGAAGGAAAAAAGCAAGGAAAGGATGGTGAGAGAGAGGAGAGCCTGAGAAAAGAGCCCAAGGGGCCACATCCAGCCCCTGAGCATGGATTTTCCCATACCTGGCATAACACCTAGCTTGATGACAGATCAACCTGGGAAGTTATCCAACTTCCATCCCACCAAAAAAGATGGAGTTCTGGGTCACGGTCCGACCACCACAGGTGTTTCAAATGACAATTTCAATCACTGTGGGGCCTATACAGAAGTGGCCTATGCACTATCCAGGCCTGTACACGAATTTCACATGTAAATGATGACAGTGAAATCCCTTCCTTCAATGTTGGTTTCATACTGACCTGAGTGGTCAGCATAGATGCACCTATAGTTTCATATTTGTTCCATATGAGCACCAACATTCCATCTTATTGGTTCTGCACCCTTAGCAACTGACTATTAGCCAAATATTTCAATTCTCTGAGCAAAATGTTGATGTACACATTCCATTGTGCCCAAATTCCTTATTGGATCATTGAATTCACATGATTCACCACTGGCTTTACAGGATTCAAAACCACTAGAATGTGTAGAGACCAAGAAAGTGGGGTCTAATGTAACACTATGGTTGACACACCTTCCTATCTCAGGTAGAAAAGAACAGGGCCTGTGAAGGTCCAGTGTTTGTATTGGAAACTGAAGAATTCAACTGACTTTTTTTAAGTTCATGGGCAAAGGAGAAAGGGAATTAGAAAGGAAAAAAGCCCTTCCACTGGTAAAAATGGGTTTTTTTAAAAAAAAATGTTCCAGGAAGAATTTTGTTATGATAAATTATAGTGGCCCTTCTTGGGTGGCAGAGGATCTTCCTTCAACTATTAGCTTTGCCACTGCTTCTCAATTGGGCTGCAGTCAACACCCTGGTGGATTGTCATCCTTTGCTGAAATGTCACCATATCAATGTTGCTCTGGAGGCACGGCTGGAGAAAAGAGATAACAGCTTCACAAAACCTCTGGATGCCTGCATCAAAGTCATTCAGACTGGCATTGCAACTCCCTACCACAACTCAAAGTTCTATCCAGGATTCTGTTTGTAATTGGACCTATTCCTATGAGTCATTATGGTTTCTAGAGGCTAAGTTAGCATATATAAGCATGCATAGAAAATTAGAAATATATTCACTTCGTGCATGAGTTACAGCTGAAGCTAGGCTGAAAACATTACAACTTTTTTTATATAAATGAAATAAAACCACAAACATTACTATCAGTACTATCTTTAACATGTCAATTATTACGATGTATAGGAGCAGATCACTGAATTGTGGTGTGAATTTCTGTTTGCCCCATGTTTTCTTTCCTATTTCCACTTTCAAGTTTTTTAAAAAAGTAGTTTGCCCACTGAAACAATAAATAGAGCTCCCTGAAATGTACTGTCAAACGATCACTACCCAAACTCTTTGACATGTGCATATAAACAAATAGTAAACACCTTGATACTACTTACCACTGTGAAGTTCATTACTTTTAGAATCCATATCGTCATGGCTAGGTTAACTATCATGGTCACCAAGAGTAAAAGGACAAAGAAGTATAGGCACCGCTTCCTCCAACCATAAATTCCTACTGGATAAAATTGAGGATTTTCTGTTCTTGGCAGGTTGTTTTGCTGTGTTGCCAATATATACTGTTCCCGTGTCATCTAGGGAAAAAATGAATGAGAAAAAATGCAAACATTAAGTATTTTTCTCACAACTCAATTGAAATACCTTCTTTTTATATAACCGATATAACTCTCAAAGGAAATTGTCTTTTTCTTTCTCTCTAATTGTCCCTCTGGATTTAGTTATGAATCCATTTATTTGTTAACAAAGAAATCAAAGCTGAAGAAAGTCTGCAAACAATTCCATACAGTTATCTGATGAATTCTATGATTTTTCTTTTGAGTAGATACAGATACATATCTTTGCAGTGTAAAAGCATATCAGTGTGTCTGTGGCGACTGGTAGGGTTTGATTCCCAGATTATTATTTTTTTTGTCGTGTCAGGAGCAACCGCTCCTGTTGTGAGAGAATTGGCCGTCTGCAAGGACGTTGCCCAGGGGACGCCTGGATTATTTTTGATGTTTTATCATCCTTGTGGGAGGCTTCTTTCATGTCCCCGCATGAGGAGCTGGAGCAAATAGAGGGAGCTCATCCTCCTCTCCCCGGATTCGAACCTGCGACCTGTTGGTCTTCAGTCCTGCCGGCACAGTGCTTTAGCCCACTGCGCCACCGGGAGATTCCCAGATACTCCATGGATACCAAAACTCATGAATGTTTAAATTCCACTATATATACAATGGTGCAGTAAAATAGTGCCTGTTATGGCAAAATCAAGGATCGTGGTATTTTTAAGTCATGGATGCTTGAATCGATAGATGCAAAATACCTGGATATCGGTTGGTTTTTGTATAAAATTCATTCTTGAACAAAATACATAAATCCCTAACACATTTTCAACAATTAAAATGAAGCATATGATTTGGGAAAAAGTCCAAGAACTATTGTAGTTTCATTAGGCAGTAAAAATTAATGGTTTTTTTTCTTTTTCATAAGTGAGAAATAAGCAAAAATTACAACCTTTATACAATAATGGCCACAGTATAAAGTACCAAACACAACTCATGAGAGGACCAGGAGATGAAGTATGTCAGGCTACAATACATAAAGAACTAAGAGATGTTATTGTTTTAAAAGATGATATAACTAGTCCTAATAATAATAATTATGCAGAAGGAATGTCAAAAGAATCTAAGGGTACATTTTCACGGGGCAGTTATAGTGATGCTGTTATGGTGTGGGCAACTACATGTGCTGTATTTTGTGTTTTATATCATTTAGATGTTATTGTTTATTCCATTTTATGAGGGGCAAAGTACATGTGTCATTTTATTTCCCTGGATTGCCTGAACCTGGGAAAAGTGGAATGATGTATAATAAACTGTGCCACTTTCCCAATGGCCCCGAAGTCACTGGATAATCCATAGCTTTGGAAAAGTAACAGATTATCCAACAACTTCAGATAATGTGGGTCAGGTAACACAGGTCAAGGCTGTGTTCCTTGTATCTGCTCCAGAGTTGATCTGGTACCAACACACAGAAAATGACATGTCAAGATGCACTCTATAAGTACCCACATAGATGAGCAGAATCAGAGGCCATGTCAATATTGGGCAGGTTATTCCAGGGTATTTCTGCTCTGCAGCCACCCAATCCAGCATACATCTGTTGAATCTGAAGTCAATGTCCAGATTGTATAGGCCACCCACTTGTCCCTGTGTTGTTACTACTGCTTCTTGTCATCTAAGAGCTTCTTGAGAGCTTCTGGCCATCACCTGTTGAGTCTCTTGATATCAGAAAGAGACACTTGCATGATCAGCAAGGAGGAGGTAGAGCAATGCCCTCCTTGCTGGTTGTATGGACACCTCATTCTAATATCAGCAGATGTGATGACCAGTGTCAGAAAGGAATGGGGGCATGTTGTACTGATCACAATTGCCAGTTAGCCACCTTGAATATCACTCTTCCAAAAGTGAAATTAGCTGGAGATGCTACAAAAATTGGAGGCATAATGGAAGCCAATAAGTTATCTCTATGGTGAGAAGAAGCTCGAGTTATATATGTGGCAGGAGATCATATATGTATAGATTTATATATATATATATATATATATATATATATATATATATATATGAAACCTATTTGAACCTGCAAGATGTAGACTACCTTACTTCAGATATCAGTTCCAACTGATATGGATGCTAGGAGTGATCTGTACTTTACTGGAGAGGGTTCAGACATGAGGTTTTACAATTTTAATTAATAATCTGGTATCACCTGTATATATATCACACCAAGGAACTTTATTCCAAGCTTAGTTTGAGGTCAGTTTCTTCAAATCCCACTGTACCCTTGGCTGTTCCCTAACATTTACATTGCTCAGAACTGGCTCTAGATAAAGGTTAATACTACTGGCAGTAGAAAACAGAAGCAAACAAGCAATGCTTTCATATACTGGACTTCTCACTTTCCTCTAGACTCAGCAGGGTAAAAACAAATGACTTGGAGAAAATGTTCAGGGGGGAAATAGTTCATGATTCTCAATTAAAGTAATTCCAGTCTTCATTTTAAACTAGTCTCAATATATGGCAATTTAGAAAGTTAATAACTGAGAATGTCAGGGCACATGTATTCACTAGATTGCTAATCTTCTGGTATTTAGCAAAAATTGCTTTAATGATTTCAGGATTAACTTTTATGGTATCCTTTCATTTCTAAATCCTTTTATTCTAAAAGAAATTTATGAACCATTCAGTATGCACACACCTGCATATTTCTTGTTGCAAAAAAGACTCAACGTTAATTGCTGACAGAAATGAAAAGCTTGGTGTTGTTTTAGAGCAATTTACTTCATTAAGAAAACATGATAAAAAATTAATGTCTTTGACCTTTGGGATCAGAAATGGCATCTTCATTGAAAAATAACAATAAAGTGTTTCTGTCTTTCCATGGACTACTGCTTAATATGCAGCAATCATTTGCTTTACCTCTAACTAATGCTACCAAAACAGGAAATATAGGTTCACATCCAGTTTCTAGCCCCTACAGGGTTAGACCTATTGAATTTCTTCATGGCAGGGAGGCCCATCTATCTTCTATTTGCTTCAGACCAATGTCCCCTTCTGGAACATTTAGAATGTATTTAATTATTATGGAGCATAGAGCAATATGGCACTAAACATGACTAAGGAGTTCTCTTTGGGAAGTATAGAGCATAAAAAGTGCAAACTGGGAAGGGATAAGAGCAGTACACAAAGCCCTACTGTAAAGTAGAAGTTATCTTAGAAGGGTTCAAAAGTTATAATATGTAAGTACATAATCATCTTATCCATGGCTCACTTTCACTAAGAGTAGCCCAAGAACTTCAGGCTGACTACAGAAAGAAAAGTATGGAATTTATTATGTAATTTAATAATCTAGATCAAGGGAAGTAATAGATTGAGATCAAGGGAAGTAATACTTTACTTTGGTCATGCCTCACCTGGAATACTTGTAGGTCAGGGCCCTGACCTACAAGAAGCACTGCCTGAATATCAAGCAAAACGTGGGTGCTAGAAACAATATCATACGAAAGCTGACTGGCACAACCTGGGGATCGCAACCAGACACAGTGAAGACATCTGCCCTTGAGCTATGCTGCTCTGCTGCTGAGTATGCATGCGCAGTGTGGAACACATCTCACCATGCTAAAACAGTGGATGTGGCTCTTAATGAGACATGCCACATTATCACGGGGTGTCTGCGCCCTACACCACTGGAGAAATTACACTGTCTAGCTGGTATTGCACCATCTGACATCCGCCGGGAAGTAGCAGCCAATAGTGAAAGGACCAAGGCAGAGACATCTCCAGCTCATCCCCTGTTTGGGTATCAGCCAGCACATCAACAGCTTAAATCTAGAAATAGTTTTCTAAGATCTACAGAGACACTCGCTGGAACACCCCAGTAAGCAAGAGTCCAAAAGTGGCAGGCTCAAACACAGAGCCTCAATCAATGGCTGATACCAAATGAGAGACTCCCCCCTGGGCACACAGAAGACTGGGTGACTTGGAAGGCGCTAAACAGACTGCGTTCTGGCACTATGAGATGCAAAGCCAACCTTCAGAAATGGGGCTACAAAGTGGAATCCAGGACATGCGAGTGTGGAGAAGAGCAAACTACAGACCACCTGCTGCAATGCAACCTGAGCCCTGCTACATGCACAATGGAGGACCTTCTTGCGGCAACACCAGAAGCACTCCAAGGACCTTCTTGCGGCAACACCAGAAGCACTCCAAGGACCTTCTTGCGGCAACATCAGAAGCACTCCAAGTTACAGGTCAAAGGACATTTAATCAACTACCAAGCTTGCAAACTATGTGTTTTTGTATGTTTGTTTGTTCTGTTAAAAATGTAATTCAACTGTTCGGTTGCCTGACACGATAAATAACCTGGAATACTTTTTTGGGCACCACAATTCAAAAGGGAAAGTGTTCAGGGAAGGGTGTCCAAAATGATAAAAGATCTAGAAGCCTATGAGGAGCAGCTTAGGGATCTGGAAATGTTTAACCCGGAGAAGAGGTGGTTGAGAGGGATGTAATTCCTTGCTAAGTTTCTTCATGAAGGATACAACAAGTCACTTTACTTGTCGTCTTTGGCTGAGAAAGGTGGTATACAAATGCAGTAAATAAATAAAAATAAATAAAAATAAATTTTAGTAATTTTCTTCCCAATGAGGGAAAGTTTAAAAACCACACTTTTTTGAAGCCAATTTACTATTTGGGACAATTCTGTGCAAAATGTGCATGTACTGGTTTTACACAGAAAACTATATTATTCAGAGGAAACAGCATTTTATCCATAGAAAATAAAATGTATAGGCAGAAAATGCTGTTTCCTGTACAGAAAATAGTACATTCTATGCAAACGAACCAATTTTTTTCACAAAATCAGTTTCCAGTTACAATATTTTCTGTATATAAAACAGTTTTTTTCCATGCAGTAAATAATATTTCTGTCTAGAATTATTATTTTTGTGGGGAAAATGCTGTTTCTCATGCAGAAAATGCTATTTTTTTTTACATAGAACAACTACATGTAAATTTTGTCCAAAATTAGTCCTGAAGTGTGAAGATTCCAATCAACCCAGGATTCTTCTTATTGCCATTCTCAATACTCATAAATATGGGGCTTTGAGCATTTTTGTACATTCTTTATTATTTCTCCTTCCCTATATTCTTCATTTATTAACAACCATAAGCATGTTGCCACCTGTTTCTGTTAATAATCAGGGGCAGCTTCACATTACTTACCTAAATTTTCTATCAAACAGTTTAGAATTGTTGACTTTTTATGGTATCTAGAATTGAGACAATAAATATATGCCCATTCTACACAGCTGTATAAAGTCCAGATTATCTCCTTTAAAGTAGATTATCTAGCAGTGTAGACTCAAATAATCTAGTTCAAAGCAGATAATGTGGATTGTCTGCTTTGATATGCTGCATTATATGGCAATGTAGAAGAGCCCATAGTTAGAAACCATCTAAATTTCTTCAATCCACTTAAGAGTGCTGTTGCATTACTGTAATGCCTTCCATGTTTCCATGTGGCTTGTACTACACAATATAGCCCAGTAATACAAAACTTCTAATATACAAAAACCACTGCATGAAATTGTAAAGTGAGTATGTAATTACATATTGTATAATAATATGATAATTAACTTTGCTTTGTTCAAAAGATTATTTTGATGCTGCCTAGAAATTTATTTGCCCAACTAATGTGTCCCATGTTAATTTAGACCCAGAGATACCATCAGTTGTAAGAGCATTCCGTTACTGTTTAGCTATCAAGGAACATCAGCATGTTGTCAAATATTTATTTGTTTTATTTGTTTGCTTAAATTCCCAAACAGGACAGTTTAAAACTGCTCACAGAAAATGTTTATCAACAGTGCTATACTTACCAACATTATACAGAATTAAAACCAGGACATATATGGCTAAACAAACATGCCCAATGTATAAATATATGTATAAATGTTTAAGGTGGAATCAGGTGTCAAACAGGGATGTGTTATTGCTCCAACCTTATTTTCCATCTTAATCTCTATGATACTTCATCTAGCTGATGGGAAGCTTCCCACCGGAGTGGAAATCATCTATCGGATAGATGGCAAGCTATTTAACCTTGGCAGACTGAAAGCCAAAACCAAGGTTACAACAACATTTGTTATAGGACTCCAGTATGCTGATGGCAATGTCATCTTTGCGCATTCAGGAGAAGACCTACAAGTCACTCTAAACACCTTCACAGAAGCATACGAGAAGCTCGACCTGTCATTGAACATTGAGAAAACCAAAGTGCTCTTCCAGCAGTCACCAGCCAATCCCTATCCAATGCCAGAAATACAGCTTAATGGTGTAACATTAGAAAACGTTGACCATTTCTGCTATCTTGGCAGCTACCCCTCCACCAAAGTGAACATTGACAGCAAAATACAACACAGTCTGAGCTCTGCAAGTGCAGCGTTTTTCCAAATGAATCACAGAGTGTTTGAGGACCAGGACATCTGTAGGGATACCAAGGTGATTGTTTATAAAACTATTGTCCTCCCAACCCGGCTATACGCCTGCGATATGTGGACTATCTACAGACATCACATGCAACTCCTAGAAATATTCCATCAGCATTGCCACTGAAAAATCCTGCAAATCTCTTGGGAAGACAAGCGGACAAATGTCAGTGTGCTATTATTATTATTATAACTTTATTTGTACCCCGCTAGCATCTCCTGAGGGATTCGATGCGGCTTACACAGGCCGAAGCCCCAAAACACAATACAACAATACAATACCTAAAGCAAATTAAAAACACTTAAGCAGAAAAACAAAAACAGTAACAATACAACAAGACACTATTAAAACTGGGCCGGCCAGAGTAGGGGTACAGGATTAAAAGTGCTGATGTGGCGGGAGGAATGTAGGATTATAAAGTAAGTGCAGTGTGCAGTGATCTTGGTTCTACTAAAGTGCTTCTAGGATTTGGTGCTAGAAGAAGCAAAGACCACAAGCATTGAAGCGATGGTCCTCCACCATCAACTCCACTGGAAAAGCCACATTGTCCGGATGCCCGACCACCGTCTCCCAAAGCAGTTGCACTACTCCGAGCTCAAGAATGGAAAACAGAATGTTGGTGGACAGGAAAAGAGATTTAAAGATGGGTTCAAAGCCAACCTTAAAAACTCTGGCATAGACACTGAGAACTGGGAAGCCCTGGCCCTTGAGCACTCCAGCTGGAGATCAGCTGTGACCAGCAATGCTGTAGAATTTGAAGAGTCATGAATGAAAGAGAGAAACGTGCCAAGAGGAAGGCGCATCAAGCCAACCCCAACTGGGACAGCCTTCCACCTGGAAACCAATGCCCTCACTGTGGGAGAAGATGCAGATCAAGAATAGGGCTCCACAGTCACCTACAGACCCACCGCCAGTACACCAATCTTGGAAGACAATCCAACTCAGACAATGAGGGATCACCTAAGCAAGTAAGTAGTCCTTGTCAATTCTATGAGCCAGTGAAAACAAAAATAACTCACACAATTGAACTCAGTAATAAAGCAATTTCAGCTCTCTAAATGATATATCCAAATGAGGCTTCCTGAAATCATTCTCAGCAATAACAGCAGCACGTGACATGTCAGATAGGAAGTACCATGGACATTACTAATGAACAGTATTCTAAAGTTAGGTGTCTTCTACAGCCTGGTGATCTCCAATGCTTTTAACTACAGTTTGCCCTCACAAGCCAGTGATCAGCAATGATGAGACTTGCCATTCAAAGTATGTGGAGAATGTCAGGTGGTTTTCCTGTACTAACTGCTGAACTGTCAGTCCTTAATGTGTGATTTAAAAAAAATCTCCTTACTTTTTGACAGAATGATACAGATGGCCAGCCATCCAAGCAATTCAATTCACACTGCGGTAAATGCTCATCTGTATCCACCAGCTGATAAGCTGGCTAAAGTTCTTTTTATCTGCCTGTTCCCAGATAATTTCTTCTCAATACAGAGCTGATATTGGGAACTAGAACACATGATTCTACCTCCATGGGTACTTAGATCAAATGATTATTTGTGCTAGCATGGAAACACTGAATGATGCAAGCTGTGAAAGTCATCAAAATAGCTGAGGGAGAAATCTTTACAATACATTATTAAGTTTAATGTGTCCACATCAGCATTTACAGTGAATCAGAAAATAGAGCAGCCATAGCAACTCAGAAGAACGCTTTCAAAATGTTAGACAGGTAATTTTCCAGACCCAGCTGGCTCCCTTTTCTCCCACTGACAGTAACATGCCCTCTAGCTAGGTAGCGCATGCTGTGGGCACCTCTTTATTCTCTCCCACATGCCAGCAAGTCAGCCACCCTTCTTCTGGTTTGTGCAGCATGGGGCTTTAATTAAACTTACAGATGAGACATGATTTCACATTTTCTTCTTTGTGCAGTTTGGCTGGCTGGCAATCCACCATATGTAGGGTAATCCATATCACACAGTGCAGCCGATGATGCATAGCAGCATTCTAGTCTTCATTTCTCAAGCAGAAAACTCATGAATGCATATGTTATATATTAAAATGGTGGCAAGTACAATAACATATTGCACTTTTCAATTTTAATACGTGTGTGTTAATGTATGGACACATGCCCAGTGTATAAATATATGTATAAACGTTTAAGGTGGAATCAGGTGTCAAACAGGGATGTGTTATTGTCCCAACTTTATTTTCCATCTTCATAGCAACGATACTTCATCTTGTTGATGGGAAGCTTCCCACCGGAATGGAAATCATCTATTGGACAGATGGCAAACTATTTAAACTCAGCAGACTGAAAGCCAAAACCAAGGTCACAACAACATATGTTATAGAACTCCAATATGCCAATGATAACGTAGTCTGTGCACATTCAGAAGAAGACCTACAACCCACCCTAAACACCTTTGCAAAAGCATATGAGAAGCTCAGCATCTCACTGAACACTGAGAAAACCAAAGTGCTGTTCCAGCAGGCACCAGCCAATCACTCTGCAATGCCAGAAATACAGCTTAATGGTGTAACATTAGAAAATGTTGACCATTTCCGTTACCTTGGCAGTCACCTTTCCACCAAAGTCAGCATTGACACTGAAATACAACAAAGCCTGAACTCTGTGAGTGCAGCATTTTTCCAAATGAAGCACAGAGTGTTTGAGGATCGGGACATCCGTAGGGAAACCAAGGTGTTTGTTTATAAAGCTATTGTCCTCCCAATCCTATTATATGCCTGTGAAATGTGGACTGTCTACAGACATCACACCCAACTCCTGAAACAATTCCATGAGTGTTGCCTCTGAAGAATCCTGCAAATATCTTGGAAAACAGGTGGACAAATGTCAGTGTGCTGAAAGAAGCAAAGACAACTAGCATTGAAGTTATGCTCCTGCACCATCAACTCCGCTGGACTGGCCATGTTGTCTGAATGCCTGATCACCATCTCCCAAAGCAGTTACTCTACTCCCAACTCAAGAATGGAAAATGGAATGTTGGGGGAAAGGAAAAGAGATTTAAAGATGGGCTCAAAGCCAACCTTAAAACCTGTGGCATAGACACTGTGGTAAAGCCCTGGTCCTTGAGCTCTGTAGCTGAAAGTGAGCTGTGACCAACAGTGCTGTGGAATTTGGAGAGGCATGGAAGGAGGATGAAAGGGAGAAACGTCCCAAGAGGAAGGCATATCAAGCCAACCCTGACCAGGACCGCCTTCCACCTGGAAACCGAAGCCCTCACTGCGAGAGAACATGCAGATCAAGAATAGGGCTCCACAGTCACCTATGTACCCACTGTCAGGACACCACACTTGGAGGACCATCTTACTCTGACAATGGGAGATCACCTAAGCAAATAAGTAAGTACATATTCACATACTGACATATTATATTTGTTCAAGAGATACTGCATAGAACAGACTAACAGAATTATCACAGTATCTCTTTCAAAACCAAACAACTTAAATATATCTAGCCAATGGCTAGTAGCCATGTCATATTTTTGAGACTGATCATGATATCCAAGCCCATTTATATTCTAGTTCCTTAGGCATAGTTTAGTCTCCTATAAATGAACTCTAGAATCTTTCTAAGTGAAGAGGGGGATGAGGTTTGAATTACCTTGGGAATTAAGATTGGTAAAAGAATATTCTCCTGGTTTAAATCTATATTTTGGCTCAGCCTATCTCATCCCCCACCAATCAGGGATGGATTAGAAATCTATTCAATTCACATTTTAATTGAGATGAAATTGCATAATTTAGTAGGAAATGCACTGCAATTGAAGAAAACTACATGGGGAAAAATCACAAGTGCCTGCAACACTATATAAAAGATTAGAGAGAAATTCAACCAAACAGAAACTGGGATATGTTTACATCCCTCAGAGATAGAACAGCTGGAGTAGAACTAGACACGAAGAAATTAAACATATCCCTCATGAGATAAGAGGGAAGCAGTAAATGCATTGAGAATAAGTATCTGAGACAACTGCAGAGTGAGAAAAAGAGAGCCTGTTATATTGAGTATACTTTCAAGAAGTGATTTCAGTTAGCAGAAGACATGTTGCCTATTAGGCCCAACTAAACTTTAGCAACTGACTGGAGAGGTTTGTGTGAACTGAAATGATACTTGGAGGACAGTGGGAGATGAATGGAACTGTAACTAAAGACCTCTTCACATGTGCCATCAAAATCACCGAGTATCACCACGGATCCCGGCGATCCCGGCAGTGCTCATCCAGGGGATGTAAGGACCTGTTGCCCTTAGTCCTGCACTGTCCCAGCTTCCCTCCTGCCTCATCACAGCAAGGGAAGCCTTGGTAAGCCTACTCAACCCATCTTTCCTAATGGAAAGACAGGAAATTCCCATTGTGCACCACTAGCAAGTTTTTAGTGGCTTCAGTTTTGTGACAGTTCTGCCATGGAACCAACCTGGAAATACCTTTACTGAGCGTGATGGGAGCTGGCAGGCTCTGTGGACAAGGTGGGGGGGGGGGGACCTATTGCCACTGCCAAATTTTAGACCATGTGAAGAGGTCCTAACCTAAGCTGTGTTTTATTAATGTTTTCATTATTTTGTGTATTTTTGTCCTTTTTTAGGTTGTGGACGTAGCAACTACATATGGCAAAAGGAACCAACCGCTGCATTACATTTCCAACAAATGCTCTTTCTCTTAGGTTGGATTTTAGCTAGTTATTCTGTCATCATATACCAATGATACATTATCTTATTAAAATTCTCATGGAGACCATGGTTGCTGCTGAATTTTATTATCCTTTCCCACAAGTATTCCCATGCACTCATTTCAATATTATGCCTAATGATTTAATCATGTGATCTTTTACTTGATCTTTCTCTGTGTACATTCTTAGAAATATTTTGTAGATTCCAGTAATCAGTTTGTTTGTTTTTTCTTTGCAGTTGTAGATCTAATTCCCTGTTTTTCAAACACAATTATTTCTTGAAATCTGAGATACAGGACACAGAAAATTAACTCAAATGTTTTTAGATCAGATTCAGTTAATTGGTGGTAGTGGTTTTGGTACAACATGATACAGGCTATGAATGTTCAAATTCTTCTGCAAATTAATTGGAGAGTGAACAGACAGATAAGAAATGCTGCTCTTAGATATTATTCTTAAGAAGATCCACTTTCTGATGTGTATGCTTTTGAACAGCTAGCACAACCGAAAAACATCATGCTAATAGTCAACCATCTGAGCATCATCTAAGAAAAGCACATCATTATAGTCATACCGCTTCAAATTAATTTTCTGTCTGTTTCTAATGATTATCCCATATTGATCTTTGAAAAGGTGCTGCCCAGTTGTCCAGCTGAATTAAGTAGGAATTCACTTTGGTTGGTTTATATACAATTGATAAGACTTATACAACCTACCAGAACCAGTGAGGTATAGCAATTTGAGTAGTGAACCAGAATTTGAGGAAACCAGGTTCAAATCCCTGCTCTGTCATGGAAACCCACTGGATGACCTTAGTCAGGTTATAGTCTCTCAGTCTAAGAGAAACATAATGGCAAAGCTCCTCTGAGTAAATCATGCCAAAAAAAAAAAACCCTCTCATGATAGGCTTGCTATAAATCAGAATCTACCTGAAAGCATGTAACAACAGCAACACAAGTCCACCAAATGCTTTAAGTTACTCACTTCAGCACAAAAAGCATTTTGCTTTTTTAGAGAATACCAACAACAAACAAAGTTGCCAGGACTAGAGGCATGTTTTCCAAGGTGTACATTTATTAGAAAATTCCGTACCCTTGTATTTTGACCTGGGGCTTAAGTGCTGCAAAGCTGAGATTTCACACAGTGCAGAGGCACTATCAAGTCCAGTACTCTTCTTAAAGTCAGCATAGCTTGCCATCGTTCCTACTTTCATGCCACTCACATATACAGAGGATAACTTATTTTGTTCTCCCACCAAGATCACAGCCTTCAGAGTAATGGATACAATCTCTTCTTCTGCAGGGCTGCAAATACCACCCTTCCCAGTTAGATTTCTCAGGACTCAAAGAAAACTGTTGCCCAGAAGCCTTTGGTTGAAGTGACAAGATGGATGGAGTCCTTCCTTATCATTTGCTGCCAGATTGCTGTATTACAGTATAGCTTTAAGTGTAGATATTTGCTGCTAAATAACTGAGAGGATGTATTCTCAGTTCTTTCATTTACAATCGTCATTTTTAAACTGCAGCCTATAGAGTCCTATAAGAGCCAATAGTGCTGTTTCATAACCAGCAGCAGTGAAAGCTGGACTTTCTTTTCCTCTCACTCATGCAGCAGTCCTCCATGATATCCAGAAGTGTACTCTGAAGAGTTTTACAACCCCTCAGAGTAGAGTTTTAGGACACATGCAGTATTCTAAGTATGGTGAAAGATCATAGATTCTCACAAAAACAAGCTAATCCAGGAAAAGTACATCATTAAGATTCTGGCCTTGGGAAGCTTTTTGAGGCTTTCCAAATGAGAAGACAATGACAGTAGCCCTGCTTATTACTCAAAACAGGTTCAGATCTGCTTATTCCAGATCTAGAGTTTGTTTAGGGAAAATCTAGATGTTGGGTACAGTTTTCATTGACTTTACTCAGCATAACCAATGAGGAATGCTACAAGTTGGATAGGACCAATCTGGAGGGCCATACCTTACCAAAAGAGTAAATTATTCCCTACACAATTGTAAAATGATGATTTCATTTTAACTGTTATGATAACAGTCCATGAAAATCTAGGTTTGTCAATTTAATGAGAAACTAGCAATCTCTGGCTGAGAATTTGTAATATTCTTCCCTAATCTACAGGTTAAAGTGGAATAAGAAACAATATTTATGCAGTGTAAAAATATCCTGTTTTAGACTATGTCCCAGAATCCTTGACAATGCACATGACTTCCAACCCATATTCTTCATCAGAGACTTTGGTGAGAAGACTTGTGGAGCTATTTCAGAAAAAGGATTAGAAAATCAATATAGTAGATTGTCAGCAGAATTGTCTACTGTTCCCACAGATAAACTTGGTGCAAAGGACTGTGTATATGTCTTGCCAAAATTCAGAGGAACCTATTTTTTTTCTTAACCATCCTTTCCTAGGAGGATAAGGAAGAACACTTTTGGCATCTGTGTCAACAGGGCTGTTGTCCGCATACGTCTTCTGACACTACAATTTGCTTGGCTTTATGCTGTCAATGAGAATTCCACTTTTCTGCTAAGTCAATACAATTAGATTACTACAGAGACTTCATTATAGCCACAGCCAGGACATGCACTGAGGTATACAATTTTCACTCCATGAGGCCAGAACTACCAAGCAGTTATTGGAACAATTGTCTATAAAAGGACAATAAATGCCTTGATCTTAAATATTGTTTTCCAATACTAATATCCCACTGAAAGAGAAAGGGAGTTAAATGAAGGAAAATGACTGTAAGCAAGATACTGCTATTAGCACTACCACTTAGTGAGAGCATTTACAGTTACCCTGTATTTAACATATTTAATTATAATCCATGCCATACAATCACAGTCTCAGCATGCATTCAAAAATGACTAATCCTATGATGAACACTTTCCATATTTTCACAGAGTTTGAAGGAGAAGTAAAGTGCTGGGTATGTAAATGCCTTCAGGTGCAACAGGTTAAGAGGAATGAGAAAACAAAAAGGCTATGTTTCCAATTTTTGAATTATTTTATATACACTTTTCTCTTTGGTTTTGGAAAGGAAATCTAGCAATTTGAGGGGTGGAATCCCTCAAGACTTTGTATTTTATTTAAAAGTTATGGTAACTTAAGCAAAAAGCAACCAACAATAAATAACAGATGAAGGCACCATTGAGAACATTCATCTGTAATTCCATCCAACAGTTCAGATAACATTATAAAACCACAGTGAAAGCATTAAAAGTTATTTGTGCAAACACCAGGATTCCAAGGAAAAAATACATACTGTTATTTAAAATCTGCATTTTTCCTGCACTGTATGAAATATTCAGCTTCAAACACCTATTATTCACATATCTTTCCTACTGATAACACATTCTGGTATCTATTACATCTATTTTGCACACAGTATTTAAAAAACACTTCCTGTAAACAAGTTTGATTTTACATCCTCTTTTCTTCAAAATTTCAAAATATGAATATCCCTTTCAGGAGCCAAACCCCACTGCAATCTTGATGAACTTTGCCTGACTCAACCCAAGAGGAATTTATTAAGTATGTTAAGCACCTGAATAGCTTTTAAGATTGTCTTTCACTGAATGTTAAGAGGAGAATGGATTTATCTCATAATCTAGACTCTGGATTTCTATATTTTTAAAATATTTAAAATATCCATTATCTTCAGACTTTTAAAGTCACCTCTAAAAATCCTTCAGCTTTGTGCAAACTTTCTTTGGGTGACTAGGGCCTTTTCTCCCCATCTTGGAATGATATGCAGACAGTAAAGTTAACTCTATTTTTTTTCTTTTAATGTCCATCACCAGTTTTCTTCTTTAAAGGTGGACAAAGTGATCTAAGACCCAATGGATTCCTGTAGTTTCTTTGAGTGTCAAAGAAACTATGGCAGGCAACCTCTGAGGATGCCTGCCATAGATGCAGGTGAAACATCAGGAGAGAATGCTCCTGGAAAATGGCCATACAGCCCGAAAAACTTATAACATCCCAGTGATTCCAGCCATGAAAGCCTTCAACAATATATTCATTGTATTTGTTTTTCAGTATTACAGCAAGAATAATTAATTGTCTTTCCATTGTGAAGCTATAATACCATCAGTTCCTTTCTAACCATTTTTGTTTGCTTGAATCTCCATTATTCAACTGTATTATGTGTGATATGCTGGAAATGCTTTGTTGTTTTCCAAATATACTCTTTCTTTTCAAAAAGACTGGAAAGTAGCAGCTGCAGAGTAGGAGAACATATATTACTACTCAGTGGCAAGCACAAGATGGGAGATCAGGGTCTCTGTTGTCAGGCCCTGAATCCAGTTCATGTTTTACCTTGGCATTCCCAAAGCTGCACAAAGGGCTGACCCATACCCCCAAAACAGGTGACCACCACATTGTATAGCTCTTTTAACATTTAGACTAAAACCCAGAGATGATTCATTAACTCACAGACCTCAGAGCCACCTACTTCTTCTGCAGCATTGAGCAAATTTGTGAATGGAAGATTTTCTGAATTACTCGTTTCTATGATTACAAGTTCATTTTCCCCTTGTATTTGTATGAGTTTGAAAACATAAGAAAATGTATTTCTCTACCCCATCTACCCCCTCAAATAAAATCTGTGCAAAAATGTGTTGTGCCCCCCCCCTAAAGAACCATATGCATTTCTTTGCATACTGTGTATATTTTCTGCAACCTTATTTTTTATTTTCAGTTTTTCTCCAACCTGAATTCCCTCACCTATTTAGGAGAACAGAGTTTGACAATAATCCTGGGTCCATTAAAGCATCACATCCAACATCTTCACTGCCCATCTCATATCCAAAATTGAGTGTTTGCTTCTGTCACAGTAAGCTTTGCCTCAAGCAGGTTCAAAGAGATTGAGAAAAGTATCCTTGGGGATGTATGAAAAATGAGAGATGGAGGATACAGAAAAGAGGGAAGATGCAGGAACTTCACAGGCCAGGCTAGGTAAAATTCCTGCAGTGGTGCTGAATTACTCTACTGTAGCAGAAGTAATACTGTTCAGTCAATTTAACAATGAACATTTGATTCTCATATAAACATGACAATAAGAAGCAAGAAAAACATGTATGTGACATCATTTGTGTCTTATTGCAGTCTTATCACACCAAGTGACATCTTAGTGGAATGGTTTCTCAATATGCTCATGTTTCACAGCCCCTGAGACCATCACAGTATCAGCACATAGGATTAGGTAAATTGTTTCTTTTTCTTTCCTAATTATTACACTATGGTATGTTAGTAGATGTCGTGTAAATGCCAGCAGGGAATGCAGCTGTCTGTTGCCTTCTTTTCCCACTATGTTGGTAGACATACTTGGAGACATACTGAGAAAATGGAGATGGTGGATGGCAGAAGCTATAGCTTAGTTTTCAGTGTCCCAGTGGGTCTGTCGGTGTACTAATGTGTGGAAAAATTGAGTTCTTTTTGTGACTTTCACATAAAGCTCTGTGGAGAGCAAGCAAGTGGCAACCTTTCTTCTATTTATTATTATTATTATTATTATTATTATTATTATTATTATTATTATTATCTTTATTTGTACCCCGCTAACATCTCCCGAAGGACTCGGTGCAGCTTACATAGGCCAAGGCCCTCAATAAAACAACAGCATAACAATTACACAAGAAAACTCAAGAAAACCAATAAACATTAAGCAATAAACAATAAAACATTAAACAATAACATCACGACACAGTTAAAACTAGGGCCGGGCCAAATGTAATGAATAAAAATTAAAAGTGCTGGACATGACAGGTAAATTTAAGGATTTTAGGTTAGGTGCAATGTGCAGGCAATCTTAAATCTCTAATAAAGTGCATTTGGGACATGATGCTGGGAGTTTCCTATTCTGGAAAGGCACACTGGAACAGCCAGGTCTTCAAGCTCTTCCTAAAGATTGCCAACGTTGGGGCTTGTCTGATGTCCTTGGGGAGAGAGTTCCAGAGTCGGGGGGCTACCACAGAGAAGGCCCTGTCTCTCATCCCCACCAAACGCGCTTGCCCAGTGCCTTCTCAGAATGCATTGTAGAACTCCAAACTTCTTCCAGTGAATTCCTCCAACTCATTCAAACACACATCTCCAACGACCCACACAAAGGAGTTGTACTTTGGTACCTTTATTCCCCCTGCAGCTGCCCCACCCTGGTTGTAACTACACAATGCTGGCCAGGTGGTTTAGCGCATTCCCTGCTGCATTGATCCTTACATCACTTACATCACTTACAACTTGTTACTTCAGAAATGAACTCTAACAATTGCTACCCAACATTATATAAAATGCAAGATGGATATTGGATTTTCAGTTGAGAACCTCCAAGCAATAGTGGACAAATCCCAAGAGTTTTCATATGATACTCTACACTTAGTGAGATGCAGCCCAGCAGAAGTGTTTATACTTATATACTCCTCCAGCCACTACTATTTATTGATGATAAAATCCTTCTTGGAAAAATCAGCACATGTTGTAGTCAAACAACATTGTTTCAAGTTATTTTGCTACCTATTGTGAAGGACAACATGATATCCTCTCATTATAATACCAAAACTAATTAAACTGGCAGATAAAACATAATTTGGGAGGGGGAAAACAAGCAATCAGTGGGTGAGCAAGCAAGGAGGAGGGCAAAGAGGCAAGCGACCAAGTGGGTGGTGTTTGAACAAGTAGGCAAGCAGGGGTGGGATGATGGCTGTCATGTTAGGAGAGAGGGTGCTGCATGCCTCTTCTGGCACACATGCCATAGGTTTGCCACCACTGCTCTAGGATCTACTGCTGTAGGAGGTCCCCAGCTTTCTTGTGTTAGTCTAATAAATATGTTTAAATTCAAGATGGAAGATGAATCAAATATGTTTTGTGTTTTGAAATTGTATTCTCTAAAGTAGGATGGAATATGTTTTATATTATATATAGGCAGCACATTTTGTTACCAAAAACCTTGTCAACTGCTATTATACTGTTATTACTTTCTTGTGATAGATACTCATGATTCTTATAAGAGAAAGAGATCTTGCTCATATCCAAATGTCAATAAGGTGTCCATTGAGATAAATAAATGAGTACATTTTGGATTAAAATCTTTCCCTGTCTTAAAAACCTGACAGTTTTACTGAGTGAGGAATGAGCTGTTCAGGCTCCCTATGGATGACCATAGTTTTACTATATGTTGATTAAAATATTCACCCAACATATTTTTCATCTGAAATGCTCAGGTTCCTATATATTCACAAATTAAATATTGACAACTCTGTTTGTTATCTCAAATCATAGATGGAATTTGCACCAGACTGCTTCATACCTGCATATTTAAGGCATTTTCTTTGGATTATATCACTATGCCTTGTGTGCTTTTAATGGTTTTTGTGTTAGTAGATTTTTCAGTAGCTGTAACTGATTTGCTTACAGGGGAACCCTGAATTTTTATATCCACACCTCAGTTGATAATCACCATGGATTCATCTTGGGTTTGCAGATTCTTATGAGCAGAAGTAAACTTGGTGAGAATAACTGTTCACAGATTTACAGCCATTTCGAGTCTCTTTTGTGGAGAGAAAAAGTGGGGTATAAATCATTATTATAACAACCTATTGCCATATGATCAAACAATTTTAAGTTGAATTTAAAGATAGATCCTATTTGATTCATAATTTTTATAGATATATTGAGTTCAACTCAGATATATGACAAATCTACCATAATATTTGGCTGCATTACTCCACTCAGAAATCCATGGAGATTTTGCCTGGGAAGAAGCCCACAAATTTGGCTTTAGGCAACCACAAAAAACTTCATGAAAACAAATACAGCATACAATGTGATGTGGTGTGGGTTTGTAGTACTGTAAAGTCTATTTATATGGCAAGTAGTTCTAGTGGCTTGTGTGGAAAGGTAAACCAGTAAATACTTTCATATGGATTGTGAGTGGCTGGAAGAATGAGAATATGCGATTAGAGTGCTCTGATGTGAGGGAATGAAAGAGAAATGTTGGGACTAGAGGGCATAGGGGACACTTAAAAAGAGATAGGAGCAATATATTAAGAGTTGAATAAAAAACATTTCTGAGACTGATCGGATTTAGATCACACTGAAATTATCAGCCTGGTGCCATGATAACCATGAGTTAATGTGTAGTCGTATCGCCATGTATTTAAGTACATGATTCAGGCCAGCATTCAGTCTGCACCTACACTTATTGAAATAATTTTTAGTACAATGATACCTTGACTTAAGTGTTTAATTAGTTCTGTAACTGAGCTCTTAACACAAAATTCTCTTATCTCAAAGCAAATTTACCATTGATTAATTTGTTCCAGGACCCCGAACCTCTTCCCCCCATATTTTGTTAGGTGTTTTTAAATAAGAAAATGTACGGTATAAATAGCAAATGATGTATAAGCCCGCATTCACATGAAACAATAAAACAAAGAAAGATTAACTTTAAAATGGTAGAAGCACAAAGTTATATAAAGGAAGAACATTTGAGGCAACAAAAATGTGTGTTGGCCAATGTAACATGCACATTTGAATGGAGCAATAAAAATAGATCAATTTTAAATGATTGAAGCACAAAGTTGTGGCACAATGGTAGAAGCACAAAGTTGTGACAAGGAAACACAAAGTGGAGAGGCAGAAGCATCATTTTCTTCATACTATACTCATGTCAGCCTCCCCCCCCCCCCACTGCCATCTCCTGCTCTACCTCCCTCTCTTTATGAAGCCAGACATATTAGGAATACAATCTACACAAACTCCACTAACCAAAGTTCCTCACAGCGGACAAGAGCAAAGCAGACAGCAATCTCCTAAATTGGACAAAAGCACAAGACATGAGGCAGAGTCACGGAGGCTGATCCCTTGAACCCGTAAAGCCCTGTACTCTTGGATTGGTGCTCCTTCTCATGCTAGCGCTCCCCCTGGGGCTAGCTTTTAGCTCGAAAAGCTGTTCTTATGTCAAAGGAAACCCCAAGCTGAGCAACATCTCTTAACTCAAAACACCCTTAAGTTGGGATGCTCTTAAGTAGAGGTTCCACTGTACTATACTCTTGAGCTGCCTTGGTTGCAATATGGGAATGTCCCCAGAGTCCTTAAGCTTCCATCTGGCCAGGGTGAGATCACATTGGGGCTATTGTTGCTCTTCTGCTAGATAAAAAGTAGCTCCCTGGTAGAGCTTTGCCAAATGTGAGGTTACAACAGAGTGCCCAAAAATGTGAACAGCAAAAACAATGTCACCAGCAACACTCTGCTGGAGAGCTACTTCTAGCATTGGGTGTTTAAAATGTGGACACTTCTTTGGGCCAGATGTAGTCTAATCTAGATGTACATACCTCAAAACCATCTAAGGGTGTGAAATCTTATTAATGTATTGGTTTGTAACTTAGCAAATTATCTGCAGCACTGAATTCTAAGGAAGTGTAAAGAAATAAAATTTGATTAGATTTTACAAAATATTCACTAAATAGAATATTCTTTGCAACATCCCCAACTTGAATGAATACCATTCATTTATTAATTCTAGTTCCTGATATAGAATTGAAAACCCAGCAGAACCCTTCATTACAAAACTATTACTGTTCTTACAGGTGAAAAAATAAAGAAAAGAGAGCAGAGAATATCAGTTTCGGAAGCTGGTGATTTAGTGGGAAATTGGTCCACAGAACTTCTTCTGTGCTTCATAGAATCTGTCAGTTAAATGTCAGCTTTAACTCTATCTGTTACATAATGGAATATCAAAAGGCAAGGAAGACTAACTTGTGCTTAAAAAGTATTACTTCAGCTAGTGATGTGAACCAAATTAGAAATGTCTACTCATAACAATGTTAAAATAAAAATCCCTGAACATTATTCAATTTAATAAAAAGAATGTCCAAAGCTTTCACGTTCTAATGAAAATGTTTAGTATTTTAAAGTGAAATTATAGCCAATGTACACAAACTGTTATTTTGAACATTTTATGGAAATTCAATATACAGTAGGTCCTTCATTTTGTGAAGGTTAGAGGTGCAGAAGCCATGCAAAAGTGGAAAAAATGTAAATAAAATGTTTCTTTTTAACTGAGTGAACACTTCTCTAGGAATCTATAGGTCTGCCAGATGTCTGCCAGACAGGCCCCTGGAAGACATAGAGATTCCTAGAAATCAAATCAGCAAATGATCAAATCCATAAATGTTAATTCTGCAAATGTGGAGGGCCAGCTACATTTATGAATATATGAGATAAGCTGAAGATTGTCCTATAGAGAGCTGACATAGCTTAATGTTACATCACTATAACGTAAAATTATGTCACTATGACGCTACAGGATTATAGAAGGAATGCGGGTCTCCAGATTAATATGGATCAAAGAGCATATTTGAGAGAACCAAAGTGCCCACATTGATATGAAGTATGTATACTTTTTAGGGGAATGCTTGTGGAAGGGCATCTTAGAAACCTCCTTACATTTACTTGTAAAAGGATCATCCATTTATGTAAATCTCCAGTTATATTATACAAAGCCCTGGTAGGATACTGTCCACACCTCCCTTCCACAAAATGAAGTGAGGCTTCTGGCTCAGTTTCTAAAAGTGTTTGGAGTATGTCAATATAGCTGTAATATCCTGTTGATACAGTTAATACTCACTGCCTTATGACTTCATCAGACAGGCAAAATAGCCCATCCTATGACACTTGGACCTCTCTTCCGACACAAAGCCCACCAGATCTCATCACATGATGTTTATCTACTTCTGGCATGTTTCCATGCCTGAAGGAGGAAGTGCTGGCAACATGGGAGGCTTCCCATGTTGTATAGAAAACAAGAGGGTGGGTAGGGGGGCTGGCTGGCAGTGATGCTTCCCCTGTGGATAAAGTGAGGGAAAAGTGGGGCAACTGCCCCCCTTCCAGGCCCTCCTGGATACACCTTGATCCATGGCAATTTCCCCTACTGTAACCCGGATTGGAGACCTCAATGTGATGAGGTCAATAGAGTGTGGTGGAGGCACCTTCTTTGGAGGCTTTTAAACAGAGGTTGGATGAGTGGGTTTTTCCTGCATGGCAGGGGCTTGAACTGGATGGCCCATGTGGTCTCTTTGCCAGATAGTCATCTGTTCTACTTCCATGCTTTATCATATAGGTATTGGAAAAGGTAATCTCCCAGGTATCTCAATTAGATTTGATTAATCTTTGGTTCTGGTCTCATTTCTGCAATTCTCATTAGGAGAGAGGGGAATCTTTTGTCAAAGTACTAAGTTGAAAAGTGTATTCTTTCTTTGATAGACATGGTGATTTTTCCCTCAAAGTGAATTCTGTGCAACTGTGGTTGATGCTTAAAATAGCATACTAAATGACAGCAGGGAGTTGCCCTCTGTGACATCATCAGGGCTCTCCACCATGGATCTCAGGTTTTGGACCTGAAATTTAATTTCAAGTGTATGATTCTATGAATATCCAAGCCTATATCTCTACTGTCTTAAAAGATCTGTTGTGAGATAGATTTTAGCTCTGTTTTTGTCCTTCTTTGATTCACTCCTGCCATTTGACAATCTTGTTGGTGAAAGTGAAAAGTGAGATTTCAAGCCATAAAAAGTCCACCCTGAGGCCCCTTCTACACTGCCAAATAAAATCCACATTATCTGCTTTGAACTGGATTATATGGCAGTGTAGACTCCTATAATCCAGTTCAAAGTAGATAATGTGGATTATCGATTTGATAATCTGGATTATATGACAGTGTGGAAGGAGCCTGAGAATCAATCCAAATACCACAGTTCCTCTGATTTCCTTCTAATTCCATCTACACTGTCATATAAAATCCATATTATCTGCTTTGAACTGGATTATAAAGAGGTGTAGACTCATATAATGCAGTTCAAATCAGATAATCTGGATTATCTGAATTGATAATCTAGATTATAGGGCAATGTAGATCCAGCCTGAGAAGGATTGCTTCTTTTCATTAGGTACAGAGGTTTATGCTGAATTAGATGCAAATAAATGATTTCTTTTTTTCTTGTAACACAGATATTTTTAAAATAAGGAAGGACAAAAGAAGGCCTAAATGATTTGTTGCACACTATGAATACGAAAAACTTGTGTGCCATACATTTTTAATGGTTTCCTAGATAAGGGTGATTTTATATCCTCTACTAATGGCTTTGCTGTTGTTTGGAGTCCTAGGGTTGTTTAATGAGCTTTTGAAACTAAAGCTTCACTGCTCTTCTTCCTCATAAAAATCTTATAATTCAGTTTAGCTGTAAATAGGCCGAGGATGTTGAAATGCAAAATGAACCAAGGCCAAGAGTGAAACTAGTTTCTGGTGCTTTCAACATTTGGAACCTTCACTGACTGTGTGACTTACATAGTTACAGTAATATTTGTCATTGCCCATGCCTGGGTAATAATCATTCATTACAATCTTTTCCTAACTGGTATTGAATATTGAAATAATATTTGGTGAATGTCAAAGGCAAGTAATATTTTGTGCCAAAACTCTAGATTTAATGTATAGAGGTTGAAGAGGTTACTGGAGATGTTTGTGGTGGTTTGAAGTGCAAAAAATGTATATCCTGTACAGAGTGCAGAAGTAGCTAGCAAAAATATTGTAGAACAATTACCATTTGCATGCAAAAAATTTTTTTTCTAATCATGGGTGCATCCACACCACTGAATTAATGCAGCTTGACATCACTTTAAATGCCATGGCTCAATGCTATGGAACCATGGGAGCTATCATTTTATAAAGTCTTTAGCTTTTTCTGCCAATCAGATCTGGTGCCTCAACAAACCACAATTACCAGAATCCAATAGCATTGAGTCAAGGCAGTTAAGGTGGTGTCAAACCACATTGATTCTGTGGTGAAAATTAGGGGTATGCAATTTTTTAATTATATGCCGTAAGTCAGATCAGATTCATTAAATTAGTACGAATGATGTGATATTTCACGCATGGGAATGGCCCACCTCAAAAACTTAAGAATAAGAACTTAAGAATTTTGTAAACATTGGAAACCTCCCAAAGTCAGTTTCATTTTCAGCACAAGGAAGCAAACCAAAGCCAACATGGCTGTAATTGCTCTTTAAAGTAATGGCAGAGTAGGCTCATATAATCCAGTTCAAATCAGATAATCTGGATTATATGATGGTGAAGATCCAGCCTAGGAGGATGTGAACTGAATAAATTTTGCAGATGGCAAGCACTGTGCACACAGAGACAGAATAACTAGACAAATAATAATAATAATAATAATAATAATAATAATAATAAGAAGAAGAAGAAGAAGAAGAAGAAGAAGGGATGCATTTAACCACCTGTTTCATTCTATTCCTCAATAACTATCAAATACAAAAAAAATTATATGATGTTAAAAAATGTTTTTCCTAAACTAAAATAGAAGAGTGGTTGCAGATTGAATTAAAGCAAAGAAGAAAGAAAAAAAGAAGAAGAAGAAAAGAAAGCCCTACCTAACATTCCCTACCCTCTGACTGCTGTCTTCTTTGTAAACAAAAATCTATCATTCTGCTCTCAAATCTTGTTATTTAAAGTAGATTAAATTTTTGGGATCCCTTGAATATCATTGGGGTTTTTTTCTTGTTCTTGCCACTAACTTGTCACTAATGCAATATACTACTATTAAAACCACAATTTTAGTTAGCTTTCATAATAGAGAAAATAACATGTGATAGGAACTCTTTTTGCAGCTTTGTCTCTGGATATCTTAAGCACAGCAATAACGTTACTTTGGAGGAAAAAGGGGTTGATTTGTGATTTCAACTGATTAAACCATCACATTTTGTGGAATTGAGCTATCTTTGTCAGATGCAACTTAGTGGGTCCATTTTTCATTTTGTTGACACGTCCCCATGCTTTAGGTGGCCAAAGAAGCAACAAACCTAACTGCAAATGTGCCAGCAAATCTCTTAAAATAACTCCAAGAAATGAAGCACTTGGTAATATCTTTCCAAGCATAAGAAGGTAGATGCTAATAAACCTCTTTCCGAGAGCAATCTCTCAGTCCTCTCTCCAAATGTCATTTCAGTGAATATGTTATTTTCAAACTTGTAAATATTTTCCCTACAAAGAAAGCTTTCAAACATTTGTAATCAGCCCTGCTGTGTTTCATCCCATGAGAAATCTGACAGTTATCCTAAACAGAAATCAAAGCTGATGTATGCACATGCTGTTTTAAATTGCATTCTGTATACTGGAACACATGTGGTTTTCCATGGCTATGTAGCTCACCACCATATAAAATGCTTCCTTCCAATTACCAGACTCCCATCTGCCTCCTGCCTGATGAATACTAACATGACTGTTGCCACTGGACTGCATCCACAGCTGCCAACATAAATAATTCAGGGTTAGCTTCAAGACCTTGTAGGCAAAAGGGAAAACAAAACCACAATTTATTCCATTTGACATGTCAAGAAGTGAATGAAATATTGAATAGGTATAATATACTTTAACACATGCCAATGAACCTATCCTGTAAAAGAAATCCCTTTCTTCTTCCAAAGGTGTTATGATTGCCTGAATAGATACATTTGCTTGTTAAGCTAAGATATAATGTGAGAAACCAAGGATGCAGTACACTTTAGAATTAATGAAGGTTGGAGTCACTTTGATGTCCATGGTTCAGTGCTATGGAATCCTAGGAGTTATAATTTGATGAGGAACCTGTACCTTTGGGCAAAGTAAATCCAAAACCTTGTGAAACTAAAACTCCCATGATTGAGGCATGGCAGTTAGAATATCAAACTGCATTAATTCTACAGTATAGATGGACCCTGAGGGCCCTTCCACACCACCATGTAAAACAGATTATCAAAGCAGAAAATCCCACAATATCTGCTTTGAACTGAGTCCACGCTGCCATATATCCCAGATCAAAGCAGAAAATGTGAGATTTTATTCAGCTGAGTGGAAGGGACCTGAGAATGGGTACTATTAATTGAGTTTCAGCTTGTGCTCTTTGTGATGATTAGGTCTTTACCACAGTCTACTCCATCAGATAGATGGAATAAAATAAACCATGCATCAGAAGTGAGTTGTAGTAAATGAAAATAACAGTTTACTCTTCATGATGTCACATGACTGTTACTGTATAAAAATTTCTGATTTTTACACAAGGCAATTGCATGTCAGATGTTGAAGGATAAGCCTTCTTTGTTCACAATAAGTGTAGCAGTGCATGGAATTCTAGCTCTAAATGCAACCAATTGTTTTTCTAAAGTAATTTCTCAAGTTCAGGTATGGGTACAATTACTAGAAAGCAGGGAAGGAAAGCATATCCAATAATATTCAGAAATGGTATGAAGATCTGTTTCTTCAAGTGTTTAGAAACCCTGATGAGGAAAATTTTAGACTAGTGAGACTCATTGTGGTTTGGAACATTTTGTACATTTTTTGTTTATTGTTTCAAAAATAAAATATATTTTAGGTGCAGAAAAAATATTGTGCAGAAATATTGTGTGGATTTTACAATCACAGTTACAGATACATAACTAATATATGATTCATATCCATGATCCTTACATATTTAATGATGCAGAAAATACACAGGCATCACAAAAATCGCCCAATATGATTTACCAAGACCCTCACCAACTGTGAATGGTGAGGGTCTGATCTCATGGCAATCTGCAAATAGACTTTTCTACTCATCTCCCTTGAGCAACCTCTGCTGTGACAGGATTTCTGTTTCTGATTTTTACATGAGTGATCACTTGTGGGAGGGGGCTGCCGTGCCCTGGTGAACAGAATAATAGACCCATGTTACTTGCAGTGGCTGCTGCCTGATAAGTTAGGATTGGGAGAGGAGTCAGTCAAGGACAGCTAAATGATTCTACTTAATTAAGTAGAAGATCTAGAATCAGAGCCATTATATCTTCAGTGGAAAAAAAAATATTGTTTTGAAACACACACACACACACACAAACCCAGCTGCTTATGGTTGTGACACGAGGGTAGAAAAACATATAATGCAGTTTGAAACTTGTGTAGATTCATATAGTGCTGTTCAATGCCATTTAACTGACCATATAATGCAATTTCAAAGTACCTTATATGGCAGTGTGGATACAGTCAGAGTCAAGCTCAAGTTGTGGTCTGAGGGCATGTCTAAACTAGCCCAAAAAAGTCACAATGGCCCAGAAGTCACCACTGGATGTCTACATGACACCCAGAGACTTCCAGTTGAATTGATTTAGCCCCAATTAAATAACATCAGGGATTGCTGCAGAGATTCAGCAAAAATTTGGAGAAACCCTGTATTTTGGGCAAAGTGTGGACAGCATGAGTGAGTCTGATGTGGTTTGGTCCAATGACCACATAGAACACCATCAAGTTCCCATTTTGAAACAAGAATTGGGTTGTCTCCTCAGTTAGTGTCAGTCCAGACAAGAGTGGTTCGTTCCTAAAGTAGAACTGACTGCAGCTTTTTCAATAGCAGCTTTGTGGTCTCCTCCGGACTCAGGTGGCCCTGGGATTCAGAATGACTGTCCCCTCCCCCTGTGTCATGGCTGGCCACAGCGGAAAGCTAGCACTGCTAGCCACCTTTTCCTCAGGTGTCCTCCTGTCTTCTACTGGGCCACATGACTTGTGATGGAGGCTAGGAAAAGGGAGAGGGGGACTCACTCAGCCCAATCTCCTTCATAGGTCATGGAGGAGGGGGTGTTCAGCATGGCTGAGGAGTAGGAATTCCCTGCCACCACCAAGGTATCCCAGGGATTCCCTGTTGGCAGGCATGTAGCCAGGGGGGGGGGCTCGGGGGGCTTCAGCCCCCCCCGAAATTTTCATGGTGGTTCGCGAAAAGGCCTTATTGGTGCATTATTTAAACTGTTATGTTTATTCATATCATGATCTGATCACCATACTCAATATATCCCATATGCATGGGGGTATTGGGGTAATGATACAAAAGGATTGCTAGGCTAGACCCTCTTTCACTCAGACTCAGCCCCCCCCCCCGAAACTCAGCCCCCCCGAAACCCCCCCTGAAAAATTTTTTAGCCCCCCCCCCCGAAATGAAATCCTGGCTACGGGCCTGCCTGTTGGGCTACCAAGATAACTCAAACTGGCACCTGGGATATCAGTTCAAGCCCACATCTCCTGTCAGTCCAATGTCTAAGTCCCTTCTATTTCTGGTTCCCTTATATCTAAACACAATAATAACACTATTCTGTGAATAATCTTCAATACTGTACAGTGCCATTCACATTGTATTATTGAAGGTTTCTTGTCTTAATAAATTCGACCTCTTGACTAGAGAGCTCCTGCTTTGTCTCTATAAGATTTGAAATGTAGGAACCTTCTTTCATCTCAACTCTCAAAGCATTATAATTATTTCAGCAATAATTCTACTCTTTTTGGTTGTTTTCTTTTTTTGCTTCATTCACGGGAGGTGTGAGGTAGTCTTTAGCTTAAATTGTTGAATCTAGGTGTGAACAGAACATGGCAAACTCCTAAATTTGTGGGAAGAATTTGAACATGAAAAAGGTTGCTGCAAATGTGATGCTGGATTTTTTGAAAGTCATGAATATTGGGAAAACTGATGGGGGAAGTATTAACTTAACTGAAGGGATAGTAAATGTAGTTAAATGTTGGAATAAATACAGCAGATTGAAAGAGTGTGTAACAACTAAAGAGGAAAACTCTATAAAGATAAATTATATGTGAACACCAGATGGAGAAGGAAAGGACATTGGAACAGATGTAAACATTATTCTAAAGTAGGAAAGATTTATTAGGACAGCCAGCACAACACTGAAGAGTTTATTTTTGTCCATTTCTAGCAGTGCTGAGTTTGAGCCCCAGGAGAGATAGCAATGGAATATACTTCCTTGATTACCAGCTTCAGAAATAAACTAGACATAGTTACATGCCAGTCCCTGTGCCATCAAAGACTTAGGTGTACTCTTACTTCAAGGACTTTGTTTAATACAAAGCATTGAGCCCTGCTAGGTGCCTTGAAGAATGAAATAAAGCAAAAAAAATAAATAAATGACAGATTAAAAACTAAATCCACTACTCAATGAATAAAAGCACTTTTCCATTTTTCTCAAGTTTTGAAATAAGCCTACAGCTTTAATAGTAGAAGAGAAAAACTCAAAGGAAAGTGTAGCAATTAACACCAATGGGGACCAAAACTGTTATGATAAAATAAGCCCAGCTATTCAAAAAGGTTTCACAATCAGTAGTATTCCCTCAGGAAAATGACAACAGGCAAATGCTGTAAGACTCATCCTAACTTCAATGACAAATAAGCAACAAGCATATTGCCAAGTCTCTAAGTGTGACCCCCAGGAATTTGCTGCAATACAACACTCATTATTCCTCACCATTAGCTACTCAGGTTAGAACTGATAGGAGCAATAGTTTGACAAGATCTGGAGAAGGAAATGTTCTCATCTTTATTCTAGATGTTTCCATAAGTACTTATACATTGCTTCATCAGTTGTGCCAGCTAGTTGCTTTTACCTGGTTCTGTATTTATTATTTATTTATTTACAGTATTTATATTCTGCCCTTCTCACCCCACAGGGGATTAAGGGCGGATCACAATGCACATATACATGGCAAACATCCAGTGCCATAGACACACAGAAGCTATTTAACTTTCCAGTTTTCATGAGGGTATTCTGGCCACCAGGTGAGCTGTTGGTTCACAGTCCATTAGTGACAGTGATGGAGTACTTCCTCATTCTTTTTGCATGGTTGCTGGAGATTTTTATGTCATTGTAAATGTTGCACTCCAGGTCAGAAAGAAGCTCTCTGATTTTAAAACACCACACGAGGAGTGAAGAAACAAATATCCTTTTATTGAAGCTTAGTAAATAGTCAGAAGAACTAAATGCTTGTAAGAAAATAAGAAGGTTCCAAAAAGTAATAAGTTCATAAAAAGCAGTAACACAGAGCAAAGTCCACACAAGTAATAAAAGCAATCCAAGACAGCATTAATCCAGACAGGAATCACACAGGATGAAAAGACAATCCAAATACAAAAGGCTAAAAAAACTCCACAGGAACAAAACCCCTTGAACAGGATTTCCATGGCACGTGAATTTGATTTCCAAACGATGCCTGATCTAACTGGTTTCCCCTTGAGGCAAACCTTTCATCCCAAAACTCAGGAATTGGTTTTGCTTCCCCCCACATTTTCCCCTTATCAGACGAAGTATTTCAGAGTGGCGTAAATACTGAGCTTGCTGTCGATTCTGGCTAATCTCCAGCCACCTATTCTGCAGCACCCTATCTGGCTGCTCATTTACATTCCCAGGTGTCAGATTGTTTTCTAAACCCAAATCTTGAGCACTCACAGAGAGAGGGCTTTTTAACTGTCATTGCTAGGCCCAGCAGGAATATTCTCATGAGAAACTGCCCTTTGCACTGGGGCCTCTCTGTCATTGTCTGCCTGAAAATCATTGACCAAACCATCCCCATCTTGTACCTCAGCACCATCATTTCCTTCATCATTTCCCTCATCATTTCCCACATCAGGATCCTGAAACACAAACACAGGCTGATTCCCAACAGTAAATTAGTTACATTACTCTCCCCACATAAGTGGTACCTAAATTTCCTACTTGACAGATGCAACTGTCTTTCAGGTTGCAAAGGTCGACAACAAGCTACACAATGACCGGAAGCTCACTCTGACCCGGGCTGGCTTCGAACTCATTACTTTTCAATCAGTAGTGATCTTATGGCAGCTGACTCTCAGCCAGCTGTGCCACAGTACCGGTGTACAGGCAATGCCTTATCTACTAGCTGTTTGAATTCACTCTTGGTTGTGTTCAAACTTTTGAACTTTACCCTCAACACCTAGTATGGTTAACTGAAACCAAACCTGGAGCAAATTCACCACATTCCTGTCATGGAAGTCATTGCCCATCATGGCACAGGATCAATTCCCTTTGAAAAGGATTCGACATTTTCAGCTAACACAGAGTGCTAGAGGTAGATTTCTTAGATCAGCTTTCTGGAGAATATGATTCATGTGCCAGTGCTCAATGGCTTTGGGCCTGTATTCGGGTTCAGTTCAAAGTCATTACTACCTTAAAATACTGGATTACTGAAAACGTTAAGTTCTTGTTTAATTACATTTTCAATTTGCAATATTTTAAAACCTAGTTGCCTTGGGAACTTCACTTTATTGGGGGGAAAGACAGGATGGAAACATTTTATTAAAATAAAATCTGCCTCGTGGGCTTACTGCAGCATTTTAGTAAAAGGATTTTATTAATGACACGGTTACAACCCTGCAGCTGTCATTACATGGTATCACTTTGAAACCAATCATTGTGTGGAGCATACTTTCTACCTATGTTCTTAGGGGATATGATTCTGAGAGGAAAATATGGCAGACATCAACTATCAGGTGGAGTGCTCCTACCACACAACTGGAAATCATCATCATCATCCACTTTTATCTCTTGATTGAGACACAAAGCAGCTCACAACTTTACAAACCATGCAGTTTAAAACCTATAACATATAAATATTTCAATAGAATTCAACAGACAAATTAAGGTACATTTTCCTCCCTTCTCACTCCTTTAAAGTCAAGTGGAATTGACTCAAACTTTCGGTTATACTGTGTTATAAAATAATAATTGGGAGATGCTCAGGGTCTGTCTACATGAGCTTAAAAATTCCAACCTGGATGGAGCACTGGCTATCCCTATGATGAGCAGCTAGGAAAGGGGATGGACAGTGCCTGTGCCACCTACATGATTGGCAAGAAGAAGAGGCTGATTTCCCTTCTTTGTGCTGATCATGTGGGCATTCTTTTATGATATTTGCAACAGATGCTTGGATGCAACGATATGTCTGGCTAGGAGCAGTGGGGTGAGATGTGGGTTCCTCCTGTGGGGTAGATGAATTCCCAGACCATCTAGATAACTGCCTTTGGTTTGGGATGACTCTGCACCAGATTTAAACAGTGTGGTGCAGATGAGCATCTTGGCATTTTGAAATATGTTTGTATTCATGGCATTTGAGATATTGGGATAAGAGTTCAGTTTAACTGGGTGATTTATATTGCATGAATGTTGCAAGTAAGGGCTGAAGAATGGAAGAATCCAGGATTTAAGGATCCAGTAGGGACCCAAATGTAGGGGGGAAAAAGAAGTGAGCATATGAAAGAAATGAAGAAAGCAGATTTATAGTTAGCCATGAGAAGGAATTACTGCAGGCAATGGACTGGACTTCTTAATCCTATTGCAAAGTCTACTTAAAAATTGTGGCAGAAATAAGAACTGAATGTTTTTAATGAAAGGGCTTTTTAATAAGGTACTGAACTGTTTTTAATTGTACTGATTTTTATTAGCATTATAATACTTTGGTTTAAATTATTTTTAATGTTATTAATAGCTTAATTATATTTTAATGGTAACTGTTTATATCTTTTAACTATAGTGTTAATTTATCTTGAGTCTCAGTTGAGGGGGGAAAGGAGGGTTAAAGATACAGTTTTAGCTATGATGATGGGGGTGATTAAAATGATGATAAAAAGACCTTACATACACCCTTACTCTCCCTTTTCTTAAGTGAAATTCCCCTTCCCTCTGCTTTATGGGGAAATTCCAACCATAATAACCAGCATACAAAATTTGTAGAATGCCCAAGGTTTACCACCTCATCTTAGACTCAAATACCTACTCTTCTTAAAAGATAGACTGAGAAGAACTCTGAATACTTACACAATATATAATGGTGCTGAGAGAGAATTAGGAGAATGGTAACGTAGTGACAATGTAAATTTAAAATCTCATTTTATGTGCTTTGAGTCATTAAATGCCCCACTGAAGTAAATGAGAGATTTTATATGGGCTTAAGAAGAATATAATAGATTCGGGAAGTCAACCTAGCTCCCTTTGCTGGCAATAATCCAAGACCATTTATCTACTTCTTCAAATTCCCAGAAGAATCAACTGTGCTTAGAGTTCAGACTTCTGTTGTGTGTATTCTCACAAATGTTGCCGTTATTTTCCTTTTTCATTTACTTAGGCCGCCACAGGCTGTTTTTGAATTAACCTAACAAACTGACTAGCTTGCAATAGTACATATACAAAAAAAGGACAACACATTACCCATTGTGTCAAAGAGATAGTACTGGGAAGTTCAATATCAAACCAGCATTGCCTAAGCTCCAGTATAATTAAATGTGTTTTAAAAGGAGAATTGGGTTTCCCCTTCCAGCCATGCCTAAGAGAGGAGGGCTATTTGCCCAATCCAATGAAGAGACCAAGAAAAGGGGTCGGGTCACAACACTTGGGTGTCTTGCTTAGGCCATCCCTCATAATCCGAGGATGATGGTCCTCCAAGTTCATTGTCCTGGGGGTGGGTTCGTAGGTGGCTGTGCAGCCCTATTCCTGACCTGCATCTTCTCCCACAGTGAGGGCATTGGTTTCCAGATGGGAGGTGGTCTCGGTCAGGGTTGGCTTGACGCGCCTTCCTCTTGGCACGTTTCTCTCTTTCACCCTCCATTCGTGCCTCTTCAAATTCTGCAGCACTGCTGGTCACAGCTAACCTCCAGCTGGAGCGTTCAAGGGCCAGGGCTTCCCAGTTCTCAGTGTCTATGCCAGAGTTTTTAAGGTTGGCTTTGAGCCCATCTTTAAATCTCTTTTCTTGTCCACCAACATTCCGTTTTCCATTATTGAGTTCGGAGTAGAGCACCTGCTTTGGGAGATGGTGGTCAGGCATCCGGACAACGTGGCTGGTCCAGCGGAGTTGATGGTGGAGGACCATGGCTTCAATGCTGGTGGTCTTTGCTTCTTTCAGCACGCTGACGTTTGTCCACCTGTCTTCCCAAGAGATTTGCAGGATTTTCCGGAGGCAGCGCTGATGGAATCATTCCAGGAGTTGCATGTGACGCCTGTAGACAGTTCACATTTCGCAGGCATATAGCAGGGTTGGGAGGACAATAGCTTTATAGACAAGCACCTTTGGGTGTCTACCCCTCCCAACACCAGCATTGGAGTGCTGAACACTGGCCCACCTTCTCACCCTACAGCAGTGTAGGGTCCGGGTAGGATCTCCCCCCTTTAATAGTTTTTTTTTCTACCCTACACTGTTGAGGTTAAAGAGTTGATTGGCATTAGGTGGAGCAATTAAATAGGCTGCTATGTGGAATAGGGGGATAAAATTTACACCTCAGTGTGCACCTAAGGCACCCATTTTGTGAAGGCCAGGAATGGGAACACCCACCAGCAAGTTCCTCAACACAAATGGCCTTGGAGCTGTGGGGGAATTCTAATCCCTGACGTTTCTCAATTAGGGGCTTGAATACTCTATGCAGCTGCCCTAATCATTTCCCCCCTTTATGACTCATGGTGAGTTATGCAGGGAACTCATGTGTCTCACTCATGTGTCAACTGAGGAGTGGGTCTGGGATGGCCATTGCCTCTGCTTAAACAACATCAAGTTCAAACCCCAACTTTTAGCTGGCTGCAGTTCATGAAGAAAGTTTAAATAGTAACAATTTAAGAAAATAGTAACAATTTAAGAAAAGTTGGCCATATTTATCACAAACTGAATCAATGTGGGTATATCCACACTTCATAATTATAGTACTTTGATCCCGTTTTAACTTCCATGTCATTATCCTATGGCATCCTGGAATTTGTAGTTTGATGAGGAACTTGGAGTTCTTTAACAATCAACTCTAGTACTGCAGTTCTCTAGAGCTAACTAGAAGCGAATGCGAGAAAGCTCACCAGACTACAAATCCCAGGATGCCATAGAATGGAAACATGTCAGAAAAAATAGTATTAGATGGGTGTAGTTGTACAAAGTGAATGGACTTAGAAACCAATTTAGTGACAAAATGCTATGGTGAAATTCTAGCAGGATTATCTAGCAAGAAGAGATGATATCAGCCTCATGATATCAGCTTCATGTTTGAATCATCTGAAGTATCAATATATGAAACAAAGTGAAATAGCCATTTCTTCCCCTCCTATGAAAAATATTCATATTTTAAGATTCTTTTTATTCATAAAAATAAATGACAGTCTGATACCTAAATAACTTCTTTACATTAATTCTTTATTTACATCACTGAAAGCCAGTAATGTCTTTTGCTGTTCATTTCCTTTATGTATTTGCATTAGCCACATTTCCAATGTTCATGATTAAACTGAAAATTGGAGCTAATGAAGAAATGACAACAATTGCCAATTAGTTTTTGAGATATTGTTGTTAACTTTCACAACTCAATTTGGATTTGTTATGAACCCACAAATGGGAGACCTCAACAGCCTGCTCAGGTCTTGCAGAATCAGGGCTGTGGCTTGCTTGCTTGAGTTTACTCTTATACATCAGTTGCTATATATATGAAAGCATGCCTTCTAACATTTGTGTAAATTATTTTTAGTGCAGGATTTTTGAAAAATATACATATAAACCTGGTTCCTTTTCCTACCTGTATATCACTTTTATCCTTTCAAACGGGCTATTGTTAAATATGTAATGCCTCTTCTAATGACTATTTCCCCCCATGAAAAACACCATTATGGCAGCAATGCACACACATAACAAGCTATAATGTGAATTTATATGTTTCACAGCCCTCTGCTTGACAATTTCTCAAACTATTTCGGTTCTTTCTAAGTTCTGCGTATCTGTGGTGAACTACATATTTATAGAGTACAAGACCTTGAAAGAGAAGATTCCGTCATAATATAACCACTAATTACAGAAAGAATTGTGTATGGATGATCCATAAAACAGCGTACATCAAACAGTTTAGAAAATGTCTCTGCCTTATTGTTATTTTCACTTTCACAGTCCATCTCTTGAAATAACATGATTAGCATTTAGAAAATATAAATTAAAAATTAACAAAATTGTTATATGCTGATATTGAGGTTGAGATACTACAGTTCAAACTCATGTAATCTGCAATCACTATAGATTCGAGCAAATGTGCTTGACTTGAAGCTAGTTTTTCTCTACTTCTTACAGGATCTTCCATATCAATTTTTTTTGTCGTGTCAGGAGTGACTCCTGGTGTGAGAGAATTGGCAGTCTGCAAGGACGTTGCCCAGGGGACGCCTGGATGATTTGATGTTTTTATCATCCTTGTGGGAGGCTTCTGTCTGGAGCTGATAGAGGGAGCTCATCTGCCTCTCCCCGGATTTGAACCTGCTACCTGTCGGTCTTCAGTCCTGCTGGCACAGGGGTTTAACCCACTGCACCACCGGGGGCTTCAATATCAATAAGTGCTAAGAGTAATGGAAGATACACTCTATTCCAATCACAACATTCCCACATTTCTTCTAAATGTTTGGTGAGTAGACTGTCCTATGCTTACAAGCAGAAAGCCACCAAAAAACAGATTATTGTAAGAGAAGCAGGTATATGTAAATCAAACCAGTCCAGGTCATGCTTAGCCAATCTAAAAAGATGATAGGACATACAGAATGAGGAGTTGTAACATTGACTAAACCATGTGAAATGTTACAGAGTTTCATGTGTCTGAGAACCCTGAAGAGGCTACTTTATTTGTGAGAGAGTTATCTCCTAGGGGTGTGCAATTTTTTGGTTTCTTGTCATCAGTCATATCAAATTTGTTATATTTCTTCTTAAAATGTGATATTTGAAAAGTGGGCAGAGCCCACATCAAAAACTTAAGAATCGAAACTTACCCAATACTTTTTGTTTCAGTTTTGTTAATCTTGGAAGCCTCCAAAAGTCAGTTTCATTTTCAGCACAAGAAAGCAAAGCAAAGCCAAAAAAGGGTGCCATCCTTCTTTAAATTAATGGACTTTCACCATTATGAGAGGGAAGCAGCAGGGAGAAACAGAGTTTGCTGGGAAAGAGACTGAGAAAGTACAGAATTCTGGGAAATGTAGTTCAGGAAGGTGAGGAGCCCTATGCCAGAGAATTCAAAAGACCCTTCCCTAAACTACATGTCACAGAATTCTGCTCAGCATCATAAAGTCTGAATCAGGATAAAGGAGGGATTTGCCCCTCTGAAGCAGCAGCCAGCCAGAGTTCCACTAAATTGTTGAATCTGCAAAGAGGAGGACTGATACTTCTAGTAAGTAATCTCAGTGCTAGACTGGGAAGAAATCCCTAAATGGAAGTTCTATTGGTTAATATGAGAGATGTTCAATGAGACAGCTGATGTGGCTTACAAAAACATTTTTGTCAAAACTTTTTTTAAAACCCTTACAATCAGTAGATTTATGAATATTTCTGAAAGTTGGGGGGCATGATCCACTATTATCTTCTGTATCCCCAGAAGCCAGGGAATCAGCGTTCAGGTTCCCCACCATGGAGTGGGGGAAATAGCTGAGGAATCCGCTATGCATCCAACCTGTTCTCTCTCTTCTTGTCAGAAAAAAAGCAAGAGATGCCAGGTATAAAAAATTCAAAAAGTTAGCTCTTGTAATTCTTTTTTTTAAAAAAAAAAGTTGTTTATAAAAACTTTGAAAATTCCCCAAAAATCTACGGATGAGTGAAACTTTCTGAAACTTGATGGGCTATAAGTGGTAGATGAGTTCTACCACTGTAGCAAGTTTGACCTCAATAGCTGTAAAAATGAGTTGTAAAAATGCAGGAAGCCCCTGAAGTTTCCCCACTAATGAAAAAGTAACAAAATTTCATTACTGTTGCTATAGTAGCAAAATTTTCACTAACAACACTTTAGAAAAACTTTAGAAACAAAATTCAGACACCCCCTAATTTTGTAATGAGTTTTGATCATTGATCGCACAGCTCTATTATCTACATTACATAGTTGATACCAATTAAAGAATACTGGAATTCCATTCTCGTGAGATGCTTAGAATTCTGTGCCACAGAGCTCTCATGCTCTAGTTCAGGGTAAAGTAGTGGATTTGTTGGATTTATTAGGCTGTAGCCATAGGAATTTGGGTAATATTGAACTGATAAAAACATATAACTCTTCATATCCCTCATCATTCCTATGCTCATAGATTGGATGACACGTGTGAGCTGAGAATGATATAGTATAGAGAACTTCTCACAGCTGTCTAGCCCTTAGGCAAATAACTCCTGTTAATAACTCACATATAACTAGAATATATTTGATCCTTTGCCTGGCATATATCAATCAAACATATTGTTTTTCAAATCAGTCTCGTAAAACCAAACAAATACATTTGGGATTGTAGCCATGGTCATTCAGTCTTTTGCTTTGCAAACTAAAAGATGCTGAAAGGAAAAGCCTGCCAAGCTTGACAAAAGACTTTCAAATTCAACAAAGTAGAGACAGATTCACCTGTCCATTAGCCTATGTACTGAATCCTACAGGGTAATTTCTCTTAGTGAAATAAATGGAACCCATCAATTTCATCCCCAAGTGAGGGACATCCCCTTTGTTGACAGGAAGGCCTTCAAGAAAATTTTAATGAGCCCTGGCTGGAATAGCCATCCCATTCTCTGCCACTGAACATGCCACCCATGCTGAAGACAATGCATTTGATATTCTGCCCAGCAATGCTTTAGCGAAAGACGCTTTCAGTGTGCCAGTTTTTAATGCCTGTATCACTATTTACTGCAGCTGTTTCTGAAGGATAACAAAAGCCTTGTGCAAGCTAGCAAAGGCAATCAATGCCATTTCCAGCCACAGTACTGGAGTAAATAAAGTAGTCGGACCAGTACCAACATTGTCCCAGATGCTACATACTTTCAAGAACTGGCTAGTCTGAAAACAGCAATAACTCCTCTTCCCTGGCAACAGATGGCACACTTGGCTGTAATCTGTCATGCAAATGTGAAATAAATCAGAACCTTGTTATAGCAAGAATGTTTCATTCCTCACACTTTTCATCCATTTCCCTTATAAACTTTAATGCCATCACAGTCAAATAAGAAGATACCTTTCCTTTCTGAATCTACATAACACAACATGACTAAGCGTAATATCTGAGTATGTTACGCATGTCATAATAAACATGTTTATCTTTAAGGTGGATTAAAGATAAACATGTTTATTATGATATATATAACGTATGTTTCTTTTTCTGAAGTAATAATGCATGTGAAAACAACCTGGGGGATTAAGGAAGACTGGAGCTTTCTCCCACAACCATCATATATAATTTAAATGTTGTTGACATTCTTCATATTATTTATTTATATTTATTATTTATTTACAGCTGTTATATTCCGCCCTTCTCACCCCGCAGAGGACTCAGGGCGGATTACAGTGTACACATATATGGCAAACATTCAGTGCCAATTTTTGACATACAAACATATACAGACATACACAGAGGTGATTTAACTTTTTTTTCTGGCCGCCAGGGGAGCTGTCGCTTTCATCGTCAATCTGCGATGCTGATGAAGTACTTCCACATTAGGTTCTTGTGGGTTTTTTCGGGCTATAGGGCCATGTTCTAGAGGCATTTTCTCCTGATGTTTCACCTGCATCTATGGCAAGCATCCTCAGAGGTAGTGAGGTCTGTTGGAATTAGGACAATGGTTTTATATATCTGTGGAATGGCTGGGGTGGGGCGAAGAGCTCTTCCTCGCATGCTTCCCTGCTGGAATGCTTTGCTGGAGTCTTCTTTATGGCTTTATTTAATTTAGCCTCCCCACACTTTTAATGTGGTACCTAATTTTCCTACTTGACAGATGCAACTGTCTTTCGGGTTGCAAAGGTCGACAACAGGCTACACACAATTGGTTGGAAACCCACTCCAACCCGGGCTGGCTTCGAACTCATGACCTTTTGGTCAGAGTGATCTTTAATGCAGCTGACACTCAGCCAGCTGCGCCACAATCCCGGTGCAGTGTAGTATTTTTATGAAATGTGTCCATTCAAAATATCTTTGTGCTTTTGGTACAGACCTCAAGGCCAGCGTACAATAAAATGTTAGAAGCATACTCAGTCAGCTGTGACCAGCAGTGCTGTGGAATTTAAATTTATTGTTTATTTATTTACCAGCCCGATGGTGACTCAAGGTGGTTTACAGTCGGCAGTTAATGCCCTCAAACAATATAAAATACAGTTTAAAAATTACATATAATATAAACCATATAAAAGCAATAAAACAATAAAAGCCATAAAACACAAGTCCTCAGCGTCTCATCACTAAAATAATTTTTCCATTGCATAGTCCAATCATTCTGTGGATCTCAATTAGTCTGTTACACTGCGTCTGCAAATGCCTGCTTAAACAGCCAGGCTTTTACTCTTTTTTGAAATGTTAGGAGGGAGGGGGCTGATCTAATATTCCTAGGGAGGGTGTTCCCATAGACAAGGGCCCACCGCTGAGAAGAACCGGTCTCTCATTCCCACCGATCGCATCTGTGAAGAGGGCAGGACCGAGAGCAGGGCCTCTCCAGACGATCTTAGGCACCCAGATGGTTCATAGGCAGAGATGCATTCGGACAGGTAAACTGGGCCGGTACCGTTTAAAGAGGCACAAATGGAGGGTGAAAGGGAAAAACATGTCAAGAGGAAAGCGTGTCAGGCCAATCCTGACCGGGACCACCTTCCATAGTCGTCACTGTGCAATAACATGTGGGCGGTGATATGTAGGGCTCTACAGTCACCTACATATAACCGCCAAGACACTACACTTGGAAGGCCATCATACTCAAACAATAAGGTATTGTCTAAGTAAAGTATTTTTAAGAAATACCTTTGTGCTTTCTGTGCAGACCTCAAGGCCAGCATACAATAAAATGTTAGAAGCAAACTGCACAAAATAAAAACCATTCAAAAGCAGACAGGGCAGAGAAGAAAGTTACATGCATTAGCCATAGATTTTCATAAATAAACAAGGTTTCACTTGCAGAGAGGGAAGAATCTCTTCTATAACCTTAGGTTGATCATCATTGGAGTTTTTACAGTGGAAGTACTGGAGAACTAAAAACAAATGTCAGCTTCTAAACAACAGTTGATATGAATGCTCATAATAAAGAAAAGTTCCATACCATGAACAGCTTTGAACAAAAGGTTTAGAGGCTAATTGAAGCCAACAAGGTATAATGTTTGAGCTATCATTCTTCTGTCACATTAAAAAAAGAAACCAAAAAACTGAACAATAAAAAAAACCCCAGAAGGTGAATAAGAAAGTTTGGTTACTCCATGGCATGGGTTTTATTGATTTTGAACAAGGATTTGTACAAACCTTTCCCTACTCCTTTTGTTGGAAGGAAGGAACTAATTAACTAACTGTATAGGTAAAGATACAGGTTTTACCCTGACATTAAGTCCAGCTGTGTCCGACTCTGGGGTGTGGTGCTCATCTCCATTTCTAAGCTGAAAAGCCGGCGTTGTCCACAGACACCTCCAAGTTCATGTGGCTGGCATGACTGCATGGAGTGCTGTTACCTTCCCACCTATTGATCTACTCAGATTTGCATGTTTTCCAACTGGGGCTGACAGCGAAAGCTCACTCTGCTCCCCAGATTCAAACCTGCAACCTTTCAGCCAACAAGATCAGCAGCTCAGCGCTTTAACCCACTGCTCCATCAGGGGCTCCAACTAACTGTATATGCATTTTTAAATTAGGTTATTGTGGGTTTTTTTCGGGCTATATGGCCATGTTCTAGAGGCATTTTCTCCTGACGTTTCGCCTCTAGAACATGGCCATATAGCCCGAAACAACCCACAAGAACCTAGTGATTCCAGCCATGAAAGCCTTCGACAATACACTTTTAAATTGTACTCCTGCAGTTTGACTTCTGATAAAGAAATATTGCTTTTTGCTCCTTTCAGGGACCTTCTTGTCAATTGAATGAAAAGAAGGCTTTCATCTTTGATCTTTTATGTTATTAGAGAGTTATTAAAGAAGAGAAAACACACTTACAAAAAGGATTAGTAACTTAAAACACAATACACATACCTAATTCAAAAGGTGCTTAGGAAAATTACCAGCCCAGCTTCCACTAATTTGAGCTATAAAAGCAATATGCAAATCAATGGCCTAAAGCCAGCCTTTTTTTTATTATGTACAGTAGACATATCAAAATTAATCTGACCTTTTGCTGCTAATTGTGCTATTCTGGGTGAAACATTGGGTTTAGATCACTAAACAATTGCCTAAACAAACTCAAAGCACTTGGAACAATCTGAGAACCTTTTACTCAACATCTGTTTGCTAAAAGAAAATCATTTCTACACCTGGCATACACTTCACGTAAAATCTTTGTAACTTGCTAACACATCCCTTGATGCAACATAACAAGTTCAAAGCTTTGCTTTTAATGCAGTGAGGACAAAGAGGAGTTGAGTTCTTATTAATATGTAAGTTATATTAAGGTAGATGCAAAACTCTGTTAGTTTCTCTGCATAATTTACAACCTGTGCTTAATTAATTAAATTATTAAAATACATACACTCTTCCTTGTAGCAAGAAATTTTAGAACAGCTTACAATAGCATTAAATCAGGATAAAAACAATACATTAGTTTTAATAATATAAAACATACAAAACCATGTGAGCTAAAACAGATTTTAAAAATGTATATGTTTTAAAACAATATAAATAATTTTTGGATTGAATTAATGAGGTTCAAGGGATCTGGAGAGCAGGCAAGTTTTATCTTGGCACCCAAATGACAAGAGAGTTGGGTGCCAGTCAGGCATGTAGCTGGGGGAGGGGGGGGGCTATAGGGGCTTCAGCCCCCCCCCCCCCCCAATTCTCATGGTGGTCCACGAGAAGGCCTTACTGGTACATTATTTAAATTGTTATGTTTATTAATATCATGATCTGATCACCATTCTCAATATATCCCATATGTATTGGGGTATGGGGGTAATGATACAAAAGGTTTGCTAGGGTAGACCCTCTTTCACCCAGACTCAGCCCCCCCCCCCCCCCGAATCAAAATCCTGGCTACGGGCCTGGTAGGAGAGCATTCTACAGTTGGGGTGCCCTTTCCCATGACCTGACACAGTGTATTGACCTCACTGGTGGGATACAAAGGACTCAGACAGCATTAAGGCAGGCACATATGGGGAGAGACATTCTTTCAAGTGTTGAGGTGTCAAACTATTGAGGTGTCATTAAGATTGGTGTTGCATGCTGTCTACACAGTATTCTAGTCAATAATTAAGCAGCTGCATTTTGTTCTAGCTACAGTTTCCAGGTTTTTTTCCCCCACGGACTTCATTTCAGGGCATTACAACATCCAGACACTGATCCAGCACCTTCATAGTCCAAGCTGACTGATGACAAGGCAAAATGGAGCTGAATGTCATCAGCTTATTGTTGGTACCCCACAGATTCAAACATTTTGTACACATCCTCAGGCCTCCATAATGGAAATGATCCCACAAAAACTGACCAGACAATGTATTAGAGACTAGACTTGTACACACTTTCCTTTAGCTTCTTTGGCTTCTTTGGATGCTTGTAATGGGAAGGGCTCCACTACCATGCTTTTTTTTTGGACCATGTGGCTGCTGGTTGTGGTTACCTTCTGCTCTATCCTGAATCATGTGGCACATGGAGAGGCTACTGTGAGCTCCCATGGGGTTTCCCTGTGAGCTCTGCCTGTTGGGCCAATCAGTTGTATCCTGGCTCTAGAGAGAGGTACTTCAGACCAATTGCCTTGCCACTGCTCACTCTCAGCTTTAGCTTTTGGCTTGGCCTCTCTCTAGTATTGAATCTTTTTGATTTTCCTTGATTTTCCTTTATTTTCTGTATTCTTTATTTTGTGGGACTGGGAGTTTGGAAGTGCGGGTGGGTACGCAGCGTTTGTGGGTGTGCTTTTCTTTTAGGGTGGCTCTGAGCTTTGAGTCACCCTTTAGCCTCTACTAAAAAGCTTTTAACTTCTGATCTTATCTCTCCTCCCTCCTCTCTTTTTATCAAAGTAGTACTTAAAATATTGTTATTAATAGTTACAGGAATTTCAACAAAAAGGAAAGCCTCATTCTCAGAAAAACTACCTATCTACCTAAACGTACCACCAATATCTAATAATTTCTGGATCATACAGGTGTGCTTTTCTAATAAGGGGACATGCTGTTTGCTTGCTTGTGGGTGGTGGGATGCTGCCCTCTTCCAGTATGTTCCAAGAGCAAGAAATGCAAATTGCAAAAGCTTTGGAAGAAGTTTTTTTTATTAGTAAAGAAAGTGTGTGGACTGTGTGATTTGGAAGTGCATCTTTGACATTTGACGGGAAGTAATGGTGCCCTGCTGCTGCTCCTGGAGCAGTTACAGGGCGGAGCCAGTGGGGAAAAACTTTTTGGGAATTTTTTAAAGGAGAGTTTATTTCTAGAAAGAAAAAAAATCCTAAAAATCTGGTGATGACCCAAACATTATAAAACTTTGTGGGCCAGGAGTGGGCCTCCCAAGTGTGGCCATTTTCATCCCAATAGCCCTGAAAATGACAGGAAGAGGAGCCCATGAACTCCCACCCCCCATTGTCACCAATGGGCTGGAGCTAGCCACATTTTCTTGCTGCAAGGCAAAAATGCCCATTCGGACACTCGCCTGTTTTTGGTAGGTGTGCAAAAATGAAAGACAACCCCCTCCCCTGAATCCGGATACCAGAAACGGCTTGAGTTTCAGTTAAAATGGCCAAGCTTACTAGAGACACTTGTCTAGACTCTGTAACTAGGATGACATTCTGAACAAATGTGAGCAACATCAAAATTTGCATGTGCAAGGCGACCAGCCCTCCATCCTCAGACATATGACATCAACACAAGGTTGAGACAACAACTTATTTATTGGTTAAAGCTAAAAATAGGGTTTGCAGACACACATGGGTCCTGGATCATGGCATCAGCCACTCTGAATGTGAGACTGATGATACCATGAAAGTGCCTTAGAAGGGTCTCCCGAAGGAACAACCAAGCTACAGATATCTCAACTGAAAAGAAAGGGGGCCATAGGTAGCTACCTATTCAACGCCACTCCAGGCTACTTATATCAATGTTTCCCCTTATTACTAAAGGCAGAGAACAAATCAGAACCAGATCCAGGGCCCATGCCTATTTCCCCAAGTTGTGATGAAGAACATGACATAACAATGCAACAAAACATCACAAGAATGGGAGGATGGGAAGCACCCGAAGGCAACTAGTTAGCTGGTTTGGGCTTAAATAGACCAACGACAGACCTGAATGAAAAGGTCTTCACTCAGGTCCACCACAGAGAGCCAATCAGGTTTAAACAGGAGGTTCAACCTGATTTACTGATAGCTCGCAACCTAGGGAAGAAGACAGCCAGAGAAAATGGTGGGCGGAGAAGTACCCTCAGTTGCAATCTCACTTCCCTGTAAATCGGGAAGAACTTATCTCACTAGCACATTTTTCATAGCAGCCACTCTTCACTACATGGGATAATCTTGTTGGGTGGGAGGTTGGGAATGGAAGATTGTTGTTGTTGTTGTTGTTGTTGTTGTTGTTGTTGTTGTTGTTATGCATATGTCAGTGCTTCATAGTAGATGCAATGCAGAGTATTTACTGATTTCCAGTCACATTCACTCCACGACTGAGACCACTTGTACTCTAGCCATCACCCAGCCTGCTTCATTGCCTCATAATTAATGACAAAATCTAAATGGTAAGTTTACAATTTATTAATTAACTCTAATTAGTGAATTCATTAACTTGAAACAATGAGCTTGTGGCAATTAATTAATTAAGAATGACTTCTAATTTTGCCATTTCCTATTGTATCTTTGTTTGTTTTTCTTTACAAAAGACATCATTAATTAGATTCTTAGATTTTTTTTAAAAAAATCCAAAACCTTGTTTGCTTTTAAATGTAAATGGAAAATACAGTTTCTTTATTGTTCCTCCATTTGCTTCAATCTCACCAGTGACTCCTTACTGTTGTGTCTTGGGAGACAATGTGAGGTGATGCAGGAAGGAATATATTGAGGAACAGTGAAACAAATGGACATGACTGATGACAGTTTTTAAGAAATAGATTCAGACCATGATGACATTAGTTTATGTCAAATTTTGTTATCACGGAACACCGCTTATTAAACAGACAATTATTTTCATAGCCTCAACCATGTTATTTAACGAGAAGAATCTCTCCACTATTGCAGCTCATCTAATTAAAGTAGAAAAACTTTTTCCCAAGATATTTGCAGTTATAAAGCCCAAGCTTCCATATTAATTTGCTATCAATATTTTACACTAAATGCCCTCATTTAGGATAACTACTGAAGAAAAAGGATACTTTGTTACCATAATAAAATTATAGATACCACATTTCTAATAAATTGCTAGGAAGAAACTAGTAAAATTTGAAAGACAAGAGTAATTTCATTAACTAATTAGAGACAAATATAAATTTTAAGTACCACTTGTAGACAGCTATAGCATGTACAACAAACAAATGACTCAGCTTCTTTATTTTGTGCCAGACTTTTATATGTATGATTGATAGATATTCAAAAGTAGATCGCAGGGCCATGGATACATCGGATTGAATTGCTGATTCACAAGTAGACAGGCTGGTTTGACATGTCAAGGCAGCCTGTTGAGAGTTGTTTAATCTTTATTGCTTGTCTCTAGCATGAGAATGAGACAATTAGTATTTTGTTTTCCTTTGGGATTCCTGAAATTTGTGCAAAATGTCTCAATGTAATACTAGGGCCTTTTCCCATTATGAAGGAGAATATCTACAAACAAGAGACATAGAAAAATTGGTAGGTTGATCAAAAAGATGCAAATAATCTGTACAGCACATTTGGTGTTTAAAGTTCATGTAACAAGGCAGCATCTCCAATAGTTCAACTTCACAATTTGCCCAATTGATTTAACTTATTCAATTGCACAAAAATTACTCTCCCTTTGATTGTTGGGGAATAGTTCATAATTGATGTCTCTTTTCACAGCTGCAACCGTAGCCTTGCCAATGCCGTGTTGCACGTAATCTTAAACAGCAGAAGTACCCATGTCAATACAGGCAGTTTCCAAATTATGAATAAGATAGGATCTGTCAGTTTGCTCTTAATTTGAATTTGTATGCAAGTCAGAACAGGGATATTTTTAAAGGTTAACACCCCCATGGTGTTTGTTTTGCTGTCTGTGCCCCTATTTAGAAGATTTCACCTCACTTTCTATCCCTGTGATGATTGGATTTTGAAAAAATTGGCTTGTTGTGGAAACAAGGATTTATTGAGAAAGCTTCAGCTGAGATATCTTTTCCCCATGATAACACTTAAAAGAGTGAATTTCCCTTCCTAGGGGTAGATTTCTCTCACTTCCTGTTGTCTCATTCCCATTAGCAACATTTATAAGTCGGATGTTTGTAACTCGGGGATTGCCTGTATTTGGTAAAATGTGGCCCACTAGATGTTGTTGAATTGCAACACTGATCAACCCTAGCCAGTACATCCATAGTGAGTGATCAGGGGATAACATGAGAAATACAAGTTCTTCTTCCTGACCCAAACCAATGCATTGACATCAAGGAAACAGAATCAGTGGGACAACAGCATAGTGTGTGCATAAAGCACCATTCATATGACTAGGATGTGGGAATGTATTGTGAAATGTATGTGGCATCAGAATGTATTTGGCATCAAAAAATGATATTCCCCTGTTTTCCAAACTTTTTACAGCTTTATATTTTGATATCTCTTCAATTTTATTATTTTAAAATTATATTTTCTACACAAATGCAAAACAGGTAAACTAAGTAAAGGAATACTTTGACAATGATGTCATAATTTCTTTCTCAAACGATAGGACTGACCAGCTGGTTGTTGTTAAATGTTTCAAACAACCATTTTGTTAGTGATGTATAATTGTATCTTATTAGGTCTTTCAATTTCAACAAAAAAAAGAAAAGAAGAGGAGGAGGAGGAGGAGGAGGAGGAGGAGGAGGAGGAGGAGGAGGAGGAGGAGGAGGAGGAGGAGGAGGAGGAGAAAGAGTTCAGGTGAGCACAAATGTCCTGTTGGAGATGTCCATAACAGGGTAAAATACCCTTTCTCTGTAGGAAAATCACCTTTCCCTCCAAGTCAACTCCAAAAATCTGTAGCTTGAAAGGGCTCCATCTCAGAACACTTTTAGAAGGTAATGGGATGCCCCATCTCTTCAGTACAGTTGTTAAAGGAGAGAGAAAGATCTCTTTAAGCCCAACACATTTTCAAGTGAAGAGATACAACCTGAGAGAGCTACCTTGCTGCAGAACTTCTTCAACTTTCAATCGGTTGCAAATTATTTCTGGGAAAACAATCCATGCCTTGTTTAAAGTGTATCTTGTAACTAGCTGCCTTACTTTCCATGGTTCTGACTGCACTGAACCTTTGCAGTGGTTGGAAGAGATTTCCTGCATGCTCAATCATAGCATCATAGAGTTGGAAGAGACCTCATGGGCCATCCAGTCCAACCCCCTGCCAAGAAGCAGGAAAATCATATTCAAAGGAACCCTGACAGATGGCCATCCAGCCTCTGTTTAAAAGCCTCCACCACACTCTGGGGAAGTGAGTTCCACTGCTGAACAGCTCTCACAGTCAGAAAGTTCTTCCCCATGTTCAGATGGATTCTCCTTTCCTGTAGCTTGAAGCCATTCTTCCTGAACCAAGATCGAATGCATACCTGGTGCTATATCTAACATACATTTTATTACTTTATTACTGCATCATCTAGGCAGTTGGACATTTTGAAATTATAAATAGAATTTTTATATCTAAAAATTCTTATACCTAAAAACTTGGCTCTTCCAATGTGCCTTTGTGTTGTTGCTGTTCCAAGTACGGTTCCATCCTCATGATGCACTTTCCCTTCACCCTTAATGAAGGTCTAACCCATTGGTTCTCAATCTGGGGTCCCCAGATATTTTTGGCCTTTAACTCCCAGAAATCCTAACAGCTGGTAAACTGGCTGGGATTTCTAGGAGTTGTAAGCCAAAAAAATCTGGGGACCTCAGATTAAGAACCACTGGTCTAACCTCATTGCTTGTTCCTTTTGAGCTCCTCCCTCAGAAACACATTCTCCCACTACTTATCTCATCCAGGGTTTTATCAACTTTATCCTAGTGCCTTTGGCCCACCCACTGTGTTCTATTTCTCTATCATGTTATTTTGTAATTGTTTATTTTATTTTGTTATTTCATGTATTTATTTTGATGGTATTTTCTGCTTCTTTGTATTTTATTTTACTGTACTGTAGTTTTGGGCTTGGCCTCATGTTAGCCACCCCAAGTCCCCTTTGGGGAGATGGTGGTGGGGTACAAATAAAGATTATGATGATTATTATTATCACTTGATGTCATCAGAAAGAAAAAGCACTTTCCAGAGAGATGGTCAGTTTAATCTGTTGTAGCAAAAATAAAAAAAAGTCTTATGCTGCTTCAAAGGCTAACAAATTTACTAGGTCGCAAGGTTTCATGAACTAGAGCCCAATTTATCTGATTCAGGGAACACTGAGTTTGTCAGATAGATATGAAACAGAAAAATGAGACAAGAACCAGATCCACAGCAAATGTAGATAAAACACTTATCTAATCTGACAACATTAAAGTACCCAATGTAATAAGGTCAGCCACAGTATCAAAACATTTCTCACTTGTTTTTCTTGCAATTCAGCAATAATGTCTGCCATAATCAGTATGGATTCTATATTACAGAATAAAAGACTGATTCCTTTAGGAAAACATAAATGAACACAAAACTACTATTTGAATGGGAAAATTCAGAAACCCAACAGAACTGGGAATTTCAGTCTTCCAGGACATTTTGTTGGCCTTAAGCATTGTTCTCAAACAAAACAACTTCAAAGGCAGAATCCAGCAGGATACTGCTGAATTAAAGTTTTCAAAGAAGTTTAGTTGTCTCACCTGTGGCTTGAATTAAAAACCAAGTTTCATTCCCTGTGGCTTTTTTTTTTATCATGAAACACTAATAATTATCAAAGTCATTATATATATCTACAGTACTTTTTAAATATTTACAGTCATTCTCCTTGAATTTTAATTACAATTATTGTTGTCTTTCTTTCCCTGTTTCAATGTTCCTATGTCTTCATTGGTACCCCTGGTGGTGCAGTGGGTTAAAGCACTGAATTGCTGAACTTGCTGACCAAAAGGTCGCAGGTTCAAATCTGGGGAGAGGTGTGAACTCCCACTGTTAATCCCAACTTCTGCCAATCTAGCAGTTCAAAACCATGCAAATGTGAGTAGATCAATAGGTACCACTTCAATGGGAAGGTCCATGCAATCATGCTGGCCACATGACCTTGGAGATGTCTACTGACAACTCCAGCTCTTTGGCTTAGAAATTGAACACCAATCCCCAGAGTTGGACATGACTGGACTTAATGTCAGGGGAAAACCTTTACCTTTACCTATGTCTTCATTGCTAATATATTTTTGTTTCCTTACATGTATACAGTTCTCTATATATCTATCATTAGGTAATTAAATAAGTTTTTGATAGGAAGAATTTGACAATGCATACTAGTTTTAGCCATAATACAGTCCTCAAGCTCTAAAACTTTAGATGATTTCACATTGCTTTTTGTTTAATATGCTTTGACAATTCACACACTCTGCAGCAAGTCAATAAGAGGTTACAAACAGGTGTGAATTGTCCCTCTCTGAAGCACTGTATGAATAAGTGTATCATTAAAAGATCATGTTCACATCCTCATGTTCTCGTTTTCTGAAATAAGCCAAAATTTGTGCACGAGGGTTGTGAACTATGAATGTTTATGATTACCATGTCTTACCTGAAGGATCACCTTCCTCTATCTATCTATCTATCTATCTATCTATCTATCTATCTATCTATCTATCTATCTGTGTGTGTTATTAGCTTCAATCTGCTGTTTCATTCTGGTGGATAATAATTCTTTTGTGATATTGCCATCAAGAAAAGTTCCTCACATGTTGACTGCAAGTCAGAATTTAAAAGATAATAGACTCATTGAGACCAGGGGTTCTCAAACTTTTTCAGCCATGGAACACTTTTTGAAGCAAAAGTTTCTTATGGAACCCCAATAAATGTTTATATATTATATTATGTTACATATTATATATAACATATATACATATATCAGGCATTGGAAAACTTTTGACACATTATGTTTTAAAATTTGACAGATGGGCTGGGCCAGTGGTAGCTGGATGGAGAATGTTTGTGTTAATTAAAAACATGAACAAATTCCTATGTAAGCTGCACATATCTCATTTGTAGTGCAAAAAAAATAATAAGAACAATACAATATTTAACATGAAGAACAATTTTAAACCAACACAAACCTAACAGTAATTCAGTGGAAGGCTCCAGGGGTCATCCAGTCTGACCTCCTTCTGCCATGCAGGAAAAACACAATCAAAGCACCCTTAACAGATGGCCACACAACACGTGTGATGATGATGATGATGATGATGATGATGATGATGATGATGATGATGATAGGAGCAACTCCAAGAACCATCCAATCCAACCCCATTATGGCATGCAGGGAAAAAAGCAATCAAACCAACTCCCTGAGTGGTGTGAGGGAAATAGGGTTTTGGAAGCAAAGAAGACAGCAGGGGGATGTGTGTGGCAAGAAAGAAAGTGTCTGTGCTGATGCTGAAGCTGTTTTGGCATCTCCAAACTTTAATTATCCCATATTTCTCAGAAAGGTGGAGGAGGCAGGAAGTGGCATGGTGCCCATGGAGCCCCTCACTATTACTCATGGAGTGCCAAGGGCTCCGTGGAGCACAGTTTGAGAACTCTTGATTTAAACAAACAATTTCATACTTTGGTTTACCAAGTACAAAAGAATTTATCAAATACACATTACACATAACATCAGACATAACTGAACTATGCAAGGTATCATGAAATGCCTTCATATAAAATGGGAAGTGCTGGACCCAGCAATATCACTGTGAATGTGTGGTGGCATATTGTGAACATAATTAGAGATGTAATTGTGTATCCAAAGGAACTTGATGCACTGACATGTGAAATTAATTATAATTTGCATTTATTCAAGGCAATTTTATGCTGCTTCCTTTTCGAAGAAGTTGCCTTGGTGTGAAAGATTACAAAAGAGATCAGCCATTTTTCGAATCTTTGAATATAGTCAGAATTGATATATTTTTCTTTCTGTAATATTGATGCAAAGTTCTGCCTACAGATGTGAACATCTACCACCACCCCCACTGTGTTTTCATTAGCATTTTCATTCTCTACCAATTTCATATTGCATTGTGAGATTTTCCTGTTCCTACATGAAACTTTCTGTACATTTTGATATTCACTTCCCAAATACATGAATAGAAGAAAAAGCATTTTCCTATTAACCAATACTCAAATCATTTGAAATTAGTCATTTCCCCCAGATATTTTAACTTATGCACATTTTCCGGATGTGTGCATGGTTTGTGAACATTTCTTCTTGTGGCACATTACCAGCTTTGGGAATATATAGACTTCCAAGAAAAAAAATGCTTCAACGGCAGTTCCAGTCTTGGAAGGTGTAGAAATAAATTAATATTTCTGCATTCTATCCGAAGCAGGCATGTAGCCAGGGGGCGGGGGGGCTTGAGGGGCTTCAGCCCCCCCCCCCCCCAAAATTCTCATGGTGGTTCGTGAAAAGGCCTTACTGGTGCATTATTTAAACTGTTATGTTTATTCATATCATGATCTGATCACCATAATCAATATATCCCATATGCATGGGGATATTGGGGTAATGATACAAAAGGTTTGCTAGGCTAGATCCTCTTTCACTCAGACTCAGCCCCCCCTGAAACTCAGCCCCCCCGAAGCCCCCCCAAATTTTTTTAGCCCCCCCCCCCCCGAAATGAAATCCTGGCTACGGGCCTGATCCGAAGTCAACATTGTTATTTTTAAGATGTTAATATATTACATTCAGAAAGAATAATAAAGGCATACCATATTGTAAAAAGAATCAGACTGTAATAAGATCTAATTATCATTTTTTAAATAGTCTCAAGTAAAATTTGACTTTCACTTACTGCTAATTCTATTTTAGCTCCCAAGATCAAGGTTTCTGTGATTTATAGGGAGACTGCTTTCGAAGTTGGCTAATCAGTACTAATGAGCATGATGATAAGAAGGGACAATTATGTTGATGGATATGAGGGCACCAAAATGGCTCCATTCTTTCTTTTTTTAAAGCTGGTATTTTCAAAATGTTGTTGATCCCTCCATGGGTGGCAAGACCTCAGTCCTGCAGGAAATGGCTTACCATTAATGTCTCAGTGAATAATAGTAAGTTCTTTGGCTCCAGCTCTCACAGAATTCCTCTAATGAAACTCCATTCACATGAAAGCAGAGTGTGTGCGCTCAAATTTACAAGGGAGAGGTGTTGAAATGTACAGCATAGACTTTAATATGTCACAAATCCCTGTCACAGGAATGAGGTGAATGATAAATCCTTCTGCAATCAAAGCTACTCTTTGTTGCTTGCTGTGGTCAGCAGCTAAAGTAAAGAAGGAGAGGTACTGCAGGATAGTGGAGATAACCTCTTCAGCACAGAAAACTCCATTATTTTCATCTTGCAAGGTCTTTTCAAGATTGCAAAATACAGTTGTGATGATTTATGTATAAAATCCAGGCACTGTATACCAGATCTTTTCACTACTAATCATTTTGAGGATTCAGGAGGAAGAAATAAGAAGGAAAACACCACCTGTCCATATTCTCAAAGAGACATCTTCATGAAATGTCTATACAGTGATTGATACTTTGTACTGTTTTTAAATAAAATGTATATTAATTAATCCCTTCATCCCAACTGCCACTGCCTTGGCCTTGGAAGGAGATAAGAAGTGTGCCAGGCATAACTCCATTATGCCTAGGCTCAGAAGCAGACAAAAGGCCCTCTGTCCACCTCAATTTTGTTGAATTGGTTTGCAAGCATGCATGCATTTAGAGATGTTGCTGTAAACTAACACTCTAATATTCCAGAGTGTATGGCCCCTAATAAAGTTTCATGTTGGGATCCTGGAGGATTGTCCGACATTGAGGACGTGCCTATCTCTCACATAGGCTAGTCCTTTGAATTTGGAAAGGTATAAAAGACCCCTTTGTCTCTTTGCTCCCTTTCTCTTCCTGTTGTTTCTTCCTTCAGGATGTAGTTTTCTGCATGCTACAGTGGCCTATTTTGTACCTCAGGCCAAATGTAGTTCCTTAGATATATTTTGGATTACCTGAAACCAAGATTAACCTGTATGATCTTCCTTCATACAAAATTTGTGAGTAAACTGTTTTATTATATTATTCTGGTGTTTTTGAGGTTATTTGACCTACAGGTTTTAAAGACCTTGCCTACATTTGTTGTTCATTTGTTCGGTCGGTTCTGACTCTTCGTGACTTCATGGACCATCCCACGCAGAGTGCCCTGTCGGCCATCACCTCCCCCAGCTCTTTCAGAGTCAAGCACAGTCATTTCAAGAATAGCATCCCATCCATCTTGTCCTTGGTAGGCCCCTCTTCCTTTTTCCTTCAATTTTACCCAGCGTCATTGTCTTCTCTAAGCTTCCTGTCTTCTCATTATGTGACCAAAATACTTCATCTTTGCCTCTAATGTCCTTCCCTCCAGTGAGCAGTTGGGCTTTATTTCCTGAAGTATGGACTGGTTGGATCTTCTCGTGGTCTAAGGTACTCTCAGAACTTTCCTCCAACACCACAGTTCAAAAGCATCTATCTTCCTTCACTCAGTTTGCCTGCATTACACTCTTTTTTTTTTTTTTGCTCCCAGAGACTCCCGTTTGCTACTGCTGACCTTTGCCTTTTTAAGTACTCTGTTTTAATGAAATGTCTTTCGCATATCAGGCATTAGCATTATAAAAAACCCCAACAAATTGCCACTGTCCTGGCCTCGAAGAAACAGACACAGTTCCATCATGCCCAGAAGAAGATAAAGGTTTCTCTCCTCCAGCCCATTGCCACTGCTCTGGCTTTAGATGGCTAGATGTCCCTGAGCTAGAATTTAGTTATAAACCTTGTCTATTTCTCTCACACATTTTCTACTCTCAGGCCACATCTACACTGCCGTATAATGCAGTTTGAACTGGATTATAAAGGTCACTGTAGACTCATATAATGTGATTATACTGCATTAAACTGGATTATATTAGTCTATATTGCCATATAATCCGGTTCACTGCAGTCAATCGGCATTCTGAAACTGGATGATATGGCAGTGTAAATGGGGCCTCACTCAGAATGTTTATCCCATAACATTTTACTGATAGGGGACAAAGTTAAAATTCTTTATCCCACCACCACTACCCATGGTGCACTAAAGAAACATATGGGACTCTTTAATGATTTGAACTGAAACTCAGTGCCTTGTCCCAACACTAAGTGCTCTTTAGTCACTAACCAAGTGTTTGCTTTTGTTTCATTATGGATTTCAAGCTTCATTATAGATTTCAGGCTTCATTATATCTATACAGTTCACAAATTCTATTTCCTTATATGAATAAATTCTTGTCTCATTGTTTAAAAAAATAACTTTATTGACTATTGATAAGTAAGCAATTACTTATATTTGTATCTCCTATTTCATTTGCACACAGAAGATGGACTTTATAGACTTGTAGAGAGAATGTCACACAGCTCCATTAGGCAAAGTTGTGCATAATTGTGTTATCTGCAACACATACAAAAGAGACCATGAGCAGTAAGCGCTTGCATTCCTGTACTTTCTAACATGATGAAGAACCACAGTAATTGTCTCCTTGAAACTGTTCCAGGAGCCTACATCCTTGGTTTGCACATTTATTATTATTTTCAATCATGGGTGGGCATATTATAACACCTTTCAAAAGAGCTCAAAGTGGAGGCAAGCTGGTTGAATAACTTGGAAAACAGCCCTTTAAAAATAATAATCAACTTTCAAAATGCTTAGGACTTGTAAAGTCAATACCATACTTTGCTTCTGGGGTACAATCCTTTAACTGCTTACTTGGCAGAAAGTACCATTGAGCCCAACTGAACTTTGCTCTGAGTAGACATGCATAAGGTTGTACAGTGCACAACAGATAGCTGAAGGTAGGAATTATAAAGGAGGAAAATCAATGTTTCATCTGAAGAGTTTGAATCATCTATTCATTCAGCTACTATTTGATGGTATTCCTTAGGTCTCTGCACATTCAAGATATACTGTGAGTTTTGACCACAGAGAGTATTGAAGGCAAACACAGAATCTTTGTGGTGCTCCCTTTCTTATTGTACTGATCTGTAACAGTCAAACATTGTATCACAGCTGAACAGTTTTTCACAACAGATGAAATACTGCCCACACAAACACTTGCCAAGACTGTTCCCTGGGTATAGCTAGTGTGCACCCTCCCCTCGAAAGCTGGCATTTTCCATCGCAAGCCATCCTCAGCATGCTAAAAATTGAAGTTTGCAAAGAGAAAGATGTAAAAAAAATGCACTGTTATCTATTTCAAAACAAAAACTCAACATCCATCTTGCACAAATATGTGAAATTTTTGGCTCTCGAATGTTATCTTTCCCAACATAATCATAACTTTGATCTTGCTTGTCTCACATCAAAGAAACATTACATTTCAGTTGGAAGGACTGAATATACTGTCATAATCCTCCCTTAAGATTCAGTCTGGAATAAGACAATTGGAGGATGGGGAGTTCTCCCTCTCAGAATTCTGGTCAGCATAGATCAATGGCTCTCTTATGTGGGCCAAAGTAATCTATACACATAATAAAAGTGAAAAATGTGTGTGTGTGTGTATGTGGAGGAGGTATCCACTTACACAGACAGCCTTTACCCTTCACAAACAGGTTATAGTTCCAAGTGCTGAGAAGCCTCCAAAGGCACTCCCTCAACTGACATTGCAGGTTATAGCAAGAACCATGAACATGTAGCCCACACACTGCCAATGTCCTCCCCAAACACTACGGCCCACTACCCAAGGAATGCTTTCATTTGAGGAGAATTTCATCCTAGATTTGATGTGTTTCCTCCACCACAGGGAGCCATCCCAGGATTCCTTATGAAGAATTTGCATGACCCCACCCACTGCCTCTCCCTTAACTCTTCCCTATCCTTTCTTATGGCACACAGCAAACACAGAGGAATTGATCAGCAACTGAATGGCTTGGAAGGATTTGGGAGACTGACTCAACAGGTATCCAGAGAACACTGAACCCAACCAATGATGGATCTGGACCAAACGTGGCACACAGAACCAACATGGCCAGCTGTGAATACTGGCTGGGTTTGGGGGTGATTGCCCTTGGAATCTGGGAGTTGTAGTTCACTCTTATCCAGAGAGCACTGAACCCAGCTGATACTGGATCTGAACCAAACTTGGCACACAGACCCAACATGGCCAACTTTGAATAATAGCAAGTTTTGGGAATTGTAGTTCACCCAAATTCTTATGCATTTTCTAATGGGAGCATTAATAAAAATCAAAAGGAAAGACTGGCTTTTTCTAATACCTAGTATATACGTTACCAAAATGATATTACCAAAGTTCAAAAAACAAGCAATGTCTTTCTCAAATAACCCGGGCACCACCGAGTCCCCAAGCTAGTACAAAATTAAAACAAAAATACCAAGTAAAAATAATCTGTAACTAAATGCTAACATGCAGTGGTTCACATTCAAGATATCCAGTCATGTCTACGTGCTCCATTAAGCAGTCCAGAATATTTTATATCTGTTCAATGGAATCCATTATGTCTCTTGATCATGCAACTTTCATATAAGCTTATACCATTCTGTCTTGTTTTGCTTGCATTTTAATAATACATGTGAAGATGTTTAAGAAAGTTTATATATCAGACGGCCCAAGGGTATCTTTTAAAAACTCCCTCCAGCTTTTATTGTTGTTGATAATAGCAAATGAAAAATTGGGGCTGTATTTGTTGCTGAAAGTATATGTTTCAAAGGATTCTCAGGTTGCATCATAGGTCACATTAAGCCTATAAATGTCATTTTGTGTTCTTGTTATAGCTTATGAGAGATTTACAAAAACTGGGTCTGATTTTAGACCAGAACTTGCAATTGTGAAACTGTCAGAAGTATAGAATTAAATAATCTGCAGATCTTTTATGTACACAGGAGCACTGGACGACTCTAAAGGAGCTGGCTGGCCTTTGATTTGTACACAAATATACATACTTTGCCCATTCACAGTGTACTCCAATATATAAAATTATTTTTGCTATGCTAAAGGTAATGGTAGAATCACAGTTTTTATATCTACTTTGTATAATAATGAGGAGAGAATAATAATAAACAATTATGCCTACCATGATATTGCACTTTGGTAGAGAGTGAGACACATTCTCACTGCATAGAGATTCGTTCATTCCACTGGCAATTTTTATGAAGACTCGTTACTATGAGTATGCTTTTAAAGATAAGGCTAGAACATTGGGATGAAACAACCTGATCTCTATTCAGGTAAAGATTATTTTGCAAAAAAACAAAAACAAAAAAAACCCAAAAAAACAAACCAATGGAAAACTGAGCTGTGTGAATCCATCAAACATTTCATCATATTTTAAGGCAATTATTGCAGACAAAGCTAAATTGAATGCATAATCTTATTCTGATACTGAAGTGCAAATACAGTTCCAGAAAGAAATAGGGATTCAATTCTTCAGTATTTTTTTTTCATCAAAGGGAGGAATGAAACATTTTCTTCCCCCGCAAGGAAGTTTTGGAAAACCATACAGTTTTAGAAAGCAATTTGCAATTTCAGATTTATAATGGACAAAATAATGTGGCTGTTTTGTGCAGAAAATATTTTCAGTATAGGAAATAACATGGAAAATAAAATCTCAACACAGAAATATTAATTCTGTCACAGAAAATGCTGTTTTCTATGCCAATTGACAATGTGAGGATTTTCTGCATTTTCTACACAGTCATTAATATTTATTTACTGAAAATTTATTTTCCATACAGAAAATGCTATCTTGTTTGCAAACAAATGTTTTGTTCAGCTATGTGCAGTTGTCTTTTTGATGTTTTGTTTGCAGAAATTGAATGTTTTTTTACATTTACATATTGTTTACCTTGGAAAACATGATACACAGAAGACAAGCTGGTTTTGATAAAAAGAACCAGGTGCCAATTTTGTGCAGAAAAATTCAAGAACTGTGAAGATTCCTATCTGCCCAGCATACTTTTCACCAATTTAAAGCATGCTTTTTGACCATTTTCTAACATTTTCCAATATTTTGTCTATCCTTAATAGAAGAAGTTGATTTCTATATTATGCTGCTCTTTTATAAATACTATGTTATATTTTTTCAAATTATGAAATTAATGATCTTGCAAATTATTGAATGGGTCTGTTACACAGCATTAAAAAATACTCAGTACAATGATTATTTTTGAAGGTGGGAAGTATGGGATTTCTTAAAATGACCCACAAAGCTCCTTTTTATTCTAGACGCACATGGCAAGCTACTGGTTTCTTATAACTTATTATGATCAGCAAGCATGGGTTAAGACAGTTTGTTGCCTAACAAGATCTCCTCACTCTGTTTTTTTACATATGAAAGCAAACTGGGAATTGGGTTGAATGTATCTTCAATATTAGAAGTTGGACAATGGCTTTTACCATTCTTGGAGGCAGCAGTTTAGTGCAAGGATTAAGGAATGCTCTATTTTCCAATATACTACTATCAGTACCTTGTGCTGTCTACTTTACTCTGCTTAATGATTGAACCAGGCTCAATGATGAGCTGTTACTTTATCCTTCTGTCACAATCTGGGCAAGAAAATGTCAGAATTACATGCTGTATTACAGTTAAATTTTCTGTTTTGGAGGTGTGAAACTCAAGTGTGAAATTTACTTTTCAAGTCTAACCACTACCCCTGCACTTAATACATCACAATAGATTGTTCTCAAGATAAAATGTGATAATTAAATAGAAAATTAAAAACTGAAGATTGCGATGTACATATTGAATGCTAACTGATTAGAATATGTCTTTATACATTTTCTATGAGTACCGTTTTTACAGAATCTGGTACTATGGGAGTTCAATAATTGTTAGGGTATTATCAGATAAGATAGCACTGTGTCTCATTTAATTTCCATCATTTCTCATTTAACCAAAGTAAACAGTAAACAGAGGTCTATTTATTCTAAAATCCAAACGTATTACCCAAACAAAACATGCTTCCAGGTAAAACAGATGAATTTATGAATTATGCAGACTAAATCCCGCATTTAATGTATTCAGAGAATGTATCTTAATGCCAGAGTATCTCACTGTTCAACTTGTAGTTTGGACTACCAATAAAGGAGTGTGTATTGTATAGAAAGACCAGCAACATGTATACTGGTAAGAAAACAAAACATAAATAGTAACACCAAATAGTTTTATTGTTCATCTGGTATTTCTAAACTGTGTTGGCTCACAGTTTTTAAACCAGTGAGTATAAAGTTTAGGAATACATATGTAATACTATCCACATTCAAAAAGAACAGTATATGATTCCATTATGCATTGCCTATGGCATCACATTTTTAGCTATGGCTTGGATCCATATAAAACCATATGATTTCAGAATTTCATGGAATATGAGAGAGTTCTACTTTATGTACTTTTTCATAATATCTGTACAAAACTTGTTATGATTAAGACATTCAATGGAAATTCAGAATGTGAAAGCTATCCCAGGAATTATGTCACTCTCTGCAGCATGAAATGAATATCCATTTCATACAATGCAGGGAAGAATAAATAACAGGATTCTTCAGAGAAAAACAAAAGGGAATTTAACCAAACAAGAAAACAAAAAGTAATATTTTTAGATGTCAAGCAAAAAGCAGAGGAAAATCAACAAGGGGCTGCACAAGCACCTTATCATTTTATGTAATCAGTTTCATAACATTCCAAATAAAAGCAACTAGCTTCATGCATTTCTGAAATAAATAACAGGCAAACACCAATGACTTTTGACCATGAATTGGTCTTCTTCTATCTAGTAATAACTGAATAATTGCAATTCCTTTCACAAACATGGAAAATCAATGCCTTGCCGAATAAAGTGAAAGATGATTAGTGTAACAATAATGTCACCTATAGATAGAAGTCATTGCTGTTACTGCAAAACTGTTGCATGGACCCACTCTCACAAGATATTTTGTGATGCAACCCATCTACTTCAACTCAAGTTGTTCAGCTTCCAAGGTCAGCCAACCAACTTATTTTGTCACATGGAGTAGAAAAATCTAACAAATGTCTTTTCTGTATCTCCAACTCCCCACCTCCACCTCATAATATATTGTGCAAACAACAATTTGTAGGTATTTTGTTGTTTTTGGGTGCCTTCACATCATTTTGGACCTATGACAACTCTAAGGTGAAGACACCATAGGATTTTCTAGGTTGGATTTGTTTGTAAGTGATTGACCTTTGCCTTCCTGTGAATCTGTCAGAATGTGACTTGCCAAAGATGGAATTTCCATGGATGAGCAGGAATTTGAAACTTGGTCTCCAGAGAAATAGCCCAGTAGTCAAACAACTGCACCATGCTGGCTCTCATATCTTTCACAGCATCCAACTTATGAGCGTGAGATGGATGTTTCTCTACCTGCCTTCCCACTGTTACACTTCTCAAGGCTGTCAATGACACTTGACATGTCAAGCTAGGATTCTGCAACGTCCAATGAATGACTAGAAATCTGTCTTTTTTTTTTACAAGTAACTGTTAAAAAAACCATGGAAAAATTTAGGGCCATGGTTGGTGGCAGCCAAAGTGGGCAGAACCAGAATTAAAACTGGAAAGAGTAAGCTGCATTTTCATGATGTTATAATTCCCTCCCTCCCTCTTTCTTCTTTGGTACTCCATCCCTCCTTTCTCCTTTGACCACTTCAATTTACTGTCCACATATGTCATCCAATCATTGCAGAGCACATGTAATTATAACAAGAGCCACATGAATCCTGAAGATCCCTTCCCTGGTGCTGGATAATTCATTCTGCTGGATTCAGTTTTCCAGTGGATATTTTCTTCCCCATTTCAGAGTTAACAGAGTGCAATAAGTCAAATGACAAATTCCTGGAATAGTACTATGTCAGGTCCTTGGACTTATTTATACAGTTGTATGCAACAGGAATGAAGATCACAGCAAAGACTCAAGATTCTTTCAAGCACTTTCCAAGTGCCCTAGGAATTCTTGATGTTGCTGGTAATTAATGTATATTGATATGCAGTGTCTATTTGAGTGGGATGCTGAATCAGTTTTCAAATCACAGGCAGTGAAGGAGATCCAGTAATAAGGAATAATTATTTATTGCTACTGTTGATTGGTAATTGAGCAATTGTTTATTAGAAATATTTACTTAATTGGCTATTTTTAGACATAGAAATCCTTGCAGAGTATATAAAAAGAAGCACGTGTTAGCTCTCTGGCATCAACACTAATAATCAAAAAGAGATATTTAATATTCCAGTGGCCAATTACTAGGTTTGCATGGAACAGAATAAATTAGTGTCCCAAATGGAGAAAAACAAGTGAATACATTTCAGGGTTACAATATATAGGAAACCAACATTTATTTAGTAACTTAATGAAATCTTTTCCCTCACAGACTGTTTTATTGAACTAACAAAGGCTTACATAAACAGTTGCAAGAAATGAATGGAAAAGTTGACCAATTAATTGATTCCTATGGCCACTTGAGAAGGGGATTTCATGTAAGAAGAAAAAGTGACCCATGTGGAAAATATTGAACTTAGCTCATTAGAGTTTTAGAATTGCCATTGGGAGAATAAAATATGATCCAAACAATTTCAAAGCTGCAATGGAAGAATAATGAACATTGTAATAAGGGGCAAAAATCTAGCAATCCCCAATTTAAGTTTCCAAAATGACATTAACTTTATTTAGAAGAGGAAAAGGACATGTTTCCTTATTTTGTTCTCTCCAGGTAGTTTTTATTATTATTATAAAGTAATACTAAATCGTCATATGGTTACATTGTTAACCAATTTCCAAGTTTTACCAGATACACCATTACAGGAACACAACATTTGATCACATCTATACCTTGGAGCCATGAGATTCTGCCTGTCTTGGAAGTTAAACAGGATCAAATCTAGTTAGTACTTGAATAAGAAACCATCAAGGAATACCAGTCGCTGGGGGTTTCCAGATGTGATGGAGGCTTTCAGGAAGGAAAATACTGGCAAACCACTTTAGAGTATTTCTTGCCTAAGAAAACTCAATCAAATTCACATGAAGGCCTAGATAAACATATATAAACAACACCAAGCTAAAAGGGATGAGATTAATGAAGCTGGGTACGCATAGCATTTGGCCTCTGAGTAAACAGTAACCTTTCTGTATCTGTATCTGTTTTTTAATCTATAGTTCGGATGTGGTGAGAGAAGATCAGGAATACACAATCACAGAAAAGGGAGAGTTGGTTTGTAAGATATATGCAGAAAAGACCACCTCAAGGATTATTCCTAAAAGAATAATCTTATTACTAGGATCTTATTGTTAGCTTTATGGCACATAAGGTAACTCAGTGCTTTACAATGAATCTGTTCTCCCTCAATCTTCAATAGAAGTCACTGAAATTATGTTCGGTGCACAATGTTTGATTAGTGAGTCAGCTAATCAAATTTTGCAATTGGTCAAAAAGTATGTGGAAGATCTAAAAATATTAATGGTCAAAATGTTTCTAGTCTACTACAGGAAAAATGTCTGTGGCAAATAATAACTTAGACATTGTGGTTTTGCATAATAATTTTCAGAACATCTGTTACATATTGTCTCTTTTATGGATAGAAGACAAAGATACAAGTTGATATGGTATGGAAGAATTCTAGCAAGACTGATATCAGTCATCTATCTTTGGAATGATTTTTTTTTTGAAATGATTTTTATTAAGTTTTTCACAATCCACACAAGGAAAGAGGGGGAACAAAAAACAAGAGGATAGATCAGTAGGAAAGGGAGAGGTACACACAAAAAAAAAAACAAGAACCCACCATATCTAACTAACATCTAACACATACAATACATCTACTCAAACTATTCTAAAATGACTTCCACTCCAACCTCAGGATCTTTTCAAGATATTTCTTCACCTTAATATCTATTCTCATCCCATTGTTTTTTCAACTTTCTTTTCATAGTCATATATCAGGGACCAATCTGTCCTCCTCAAAACTCTTCCTTCATTTCTTCTCAACAAAAAAGTTAGTTCGTCCATGTCTCTTATTTCTTTAATTTTCTTCCACCAGTCTTCAATACTCGGAACCTCACCATTCTTCCAGTGTTTGGCAAAAACCATCCTAGCCGCCGTTGTGCAGTAGGTAAATAATTTATCTTCATTCTCATCCAGTTTACAGTCATCATCTGTAAATCCCAGAAGATAATATTCAGGTTTCTTCTTAAAGCTTTTCTTTAATATTTTTTGTAACTCCTCATGAATAATAGACCAGAACTTTGTTGTTTCTTTACATGTCCACCACATGTGGTAAAAAGTGCCTACTTGCTCACTACATTTCCAGCACTTATCTGATACATTTTGATACATATGGCTCAGTCTACTCGGAGTCAAATACCACCTATAAAACATTTTATACCAATTTTCTTTTAAGTCCATAGCATATGTATATTTCAATTTTTTATTCCATATCCTTTCCCATTCCCCAAAGTGGATGGGCCTTCTTATATTTTCTGCCCATTTAATCATAGAGGTTTTCACCTGTTCTGTTTCTGTCATCCACTGGAGCAATTTATTATATAATATTGTAACCGTTTTCCTTTGTGTTTTTAGTATTCTATCCCATGTATTCTCGTTCCAATCAAAACCTATTTTTTGATCTTGTTTAAAATAGTCTTTAATTTGTAGGTAGTTTAACCAAGTTATATTGCTAAATAAAGTCTTTAATTGTTCAAATGATTTCATCTCTGTTGTCCCCTTCACCAATATATCCTTGTATCTTGGCCATGTCCTCCATCCTAGTAGTCTTCTTTGATGCGCCTCCATTGCTGAAATCCATAGTGGTGTTGTTTTATAAAAGAAAGCTTTATACCTCATCCATGTCCGTAATAGGGAGGCTCGCACGAAATGGTTGCCGAAATTTTTCTCCTTCATCTCTCTATTATACCATATATACGCGTGCCATCCCACTCTTAAGTCATAACCTTCTAAGTTTAGGCACTTCTCTTTATCTAAGGTCATCCAATCCCTAATCCAGGATAGTGCGCAGGCCTCATGATAAGTCTTCAGATCGGGAAATCCCAATCCTCCTCTTGTTTTCTTATCTATTAAGTTCAAATAATTAATTCTTGGTCTTTTTCCTTTCCAAACAAATTTCATTAAATCTTTCTTCCATTGTTTGAACAGAGTTTGACTTCTTATTATCGGTATATTCTGGAACAAGAACATAAGTTTTGGTAATACATTCATTTTTATCAAGGATATTCTACCCAGAAGAGATAGTTTCATATCTTTGGAATGATTAAATGGCTGGATAACAGGAAAGGGAATAAATTACAGTCTGATTAATGGTGGTAATTTGTTAGACCTAGATGTTGCATACACTGTAGCTTGACGTGGAATATTGACCAACAGCCAGTGGAGATTTTGCAACAAAGGAGCTATGTGCACAACCTTGTTAAGTACTTTGGCTAAAATTATTTTGACCAATTTAAGTTTCAAGAAAATACATTAAGTCAAAATAGTCCAACCAATACATAACAAAGGTATGTGCTACCATGGCCAGATAGGACTTTTTAATGAATAGTCACAGCTGACACAAGCTTGTAGAAAAACACTCCTGGTCACCACCAAAACCAGACTCAGGGCTGAATCCAGGAACTTCAGGGTAATCCCACGCAGTGCAGGCCAAATTCCTGTTCCTTGATTTGCCTTTTGGAGCCCCTGGTGGTGCAGTGAGTTAAACCCTTGCGCTGGCAGGACTGCTTCCTGACAGATCAGAGGTTCGAATCCAGGGGAAGTGTGTTGAGCTCCCTCTGTCAGCACGAGCTCCCCATGTGGGGATAAGAGAGAAGCCTCCCACAAGAATGGTAAAACATCAAGTGTCCTGGTGTCAACTGGGCAACATCCTTAAAGACAGTCAATTCTCTCACACCAGAAAAGACTTGCACTTTGACTGACAAGGAGCACATCTCTTTGGTCTGAATACTGTTTCAGTTTGTTCACCTTCATTCAGATCATTACTAATGACAAGCATTGGTGTAGAATCAAAGCCAATTTCTTGACTTGTGATGGAAAAGATGTAATTGATTTGACTGTCTCTGTTTAGTGGTGTTATTGAATCCTAAAATCTCAACAAAAATTCCCAGCAATTTCATGTATATGTTAAGTACCATGGAGTGCAAAAACAAGTCCTGAGGTGGGGGTCCCAATACTAACAGCCAAAAGGTTAAACTGGAGTGGCCTAGCATTGGCAAGAATGAATAAAGCCACTATAAAACCATGCCTCCAAGTCCCATCCCAGAAAGGCAGCCAGAGGGATGACATGGTTGGTTGTAGAATGCTACTGAGTAGAAAGCTACTGAGAGGTCTAGCAAAAGCAACAAGGACATGCTTCTCTTGTCTATTTCCTGGTCTATTTCACCCAACCAAGGCAAACAAAGCTATCGCTGACCACATAGTAAGACCTGAAACCAGATTGATATGTATCTATCTAGATAATTGGTCTCATCCATAAAGCCATGAAACTGGGATATGCCAACTCTGATATTACTCCAGCTAGCTCAGGAAGGGGGACCATTAGCTGGTAGAGCAGGTCCTACATTAACTGCATCCCTAAACAGATATTTAAACTTAGAAAAATATGAGATATGGTTAAGGGAATGGAATAGGTAGAACAACGCACTTATAGTATCTCTACCTTCCAGTATTATGTGTTGCTATATAGAGAATTGGAGGGAGAGGGGGGGAGGTGAGGAAGATTTACCTAAACCCATATCCTCATTCAACCAGGTTTCAAATAGGTATTGAAAGATAGCAGTTTTGCTATTCACTTACCTGACATTCATCATCATAATTTTTAAACCAAGAGGGCTATTGCCAAGGTTGTGTCAGATAGAGGATAGTGAATGAGTGTGCATGTTTACATCAAATAAGTAAAAACAGTACAGAAAACATTACCGTATATTCATAGGAATATTTATATACACCATCACATAATAGGAAAGATGTGTGAACAGAATGGAATAAAATGAAAACGGGGGGTGAGGGGGAATGAAAAACTGAGAAAATTTTATAAAAGAGTTGTCCACCGTTAATCCTAGCTTCTTTTGTTTCTTAAGATCAAAGGCAAACTCACTCTAGTGCTGCCTACTACCCGGAGTGCTTTCACTTTGATGCACTCACATATGTCTTCTTCTTGTCTCTCAACTCTCTGCCTTCTCTGAAGCTGTCAGGAAATTTGTCCTCCAATATAAACAAAAAAGAATGCCTTGCTGGATCTCTTTAAGCTGCAATAGCTGTTTCTTGTCTCTGTATTCCTGCTGTTGATATAAATCGCAGCATTAGAGTCTTCACAATTTACACAGGATTTTATTTCTCTGGTTTTGAAGCCGGTGAAAACCTTTGAAAAGCATTGTTGTTATGATACAACTCAATATCAGTGTTTCTTTTTCTTTTGTGGATGGGTTTACAAATATTTATTTTTATTTTAAAATCATTACAAGGAAGTAGCTTAAAGAGTTATATTAAAAAACTAAAAATCAATGAAACTCTAGTGTCTTTATGTGTATGTGAGTGTTTGAGTTATAAAAAAAAGATCATTGATCCAGTTTTGCATTTATTATATTTCCCAGATTTTCCTGGAAAACCGTAGAATGTATTGCGATATTTAGACGTAAGTTTAGGTATAAAAGCAAATTGTGAAAACTTTATGATTGTATTTCTTTGAAATATGCTTCTCTCATAGAAAAGTAGAATTATATAATACAAAGAAATGAATACCAATCTACTACCTAAATCTAAAGCTACAGTACTTCAAGATACCAGATTTACCATTCTCTGATCGATCAGGAATGTAATTATTTGCTAAGTGTCTTCTTGAAGGAAGCAAAAGATAATTTTAACAATTTCTCTTCCCACTATGAGAAAGTCTTCAAAAGTCATTGAATTTCTGAAGGCTTTTCACAATTACGGATTTACTTTGTGCAAAATTCAAATGTGATTGTTTTGCACAGAAAACAGTATTTACTGTGCAAGAAACATGTTTTTCTGAGTGGGGAATATTTCAACACAGAAATATTAAACCTAGTGCAGACAATGATGTTTCCCATGCAAAGTAACCACCATGTATGAATTTTATTAAGAACAAATTCCCAATTATTGCCCTTTTCTGTGCAGAAATTTATATTTCTATGTCGAAATCTTATTTTCCACTATGAAGATCCTCATCACTCCAGGATTCCTCTCATCAGGGTTTCTTGCCATATGAAAAAAATGCTTTTGACCATTTTTGACCAAATAGAAGTTTATAGCTCTGCATATAAGCCTCCCTGTAGGGGAAGTCCATCTATAGAGTCAGCTACAGGCAAGAGTCAGCTCTTTCTGTCAGCATGTGTTTCCTAGTGATCCCTTGTTCTACTTTTTTGTAGTCTTCTATTTGAGGAGTGAGGGAGGAATTGTAATAGTTCTCCTTATCCATAAGTCGTTGTACAATTGGGCCTAAGAATTTGAATTCTTCTGTCTCCTTTCACTTATGCTTCTTGCAGTCCTTAAGCATTTGTGAAATTTCACCTGTCATCCAGTGAGGTTCTTTTTCTTTTTGTTCTTAACAAAATAATGTGGAGGGGTTTTTTTGTTTTGCATTTCCCCCTGATATTTTGTTTCTCTAGGCTGAATTTAAAGATTATGTGACTATTAAGTCAATTAGGTTCAATAGTGTAAACAGTTATTCATGTGATCTTTACATTCTACAAATTTATATTATATTTTGAAACACCGATTAATATAGGGCCCGTTTACACTGATCCAGAAAGTGGTGTGAAATCAGCATCTAAGATGCCAATGACAACCCACTTTTCAGTCCAACAAGGACACCTAAGCCACCTCAGTGGCAACACAAAGTCCTCACTGCCATGTCATGCCAAAAATAGTTCAGAATGGCTGGACAGGGACCCAACTCTATCAGTAGTAATGGCATTATTAGTAAAGTCTATTGCCACTCAAAGCATTCGGTCCCACTGCCACAAAAAAGTTCTGCATGGTGGGTCAGAAACTATTTCCCGATAGCATCACAGTCCCACAGCTTGTCACAAAGGGTTATGCAAAGGGCTTTCCAAGTACAACAATACCAGATAAATAAAATTGGACTGCAAATACTAAATATTTTAAATATTTGCAGAGGAAGCAATTTTCTTGGATTCCAAGTCCCTCATATCTCACCACTGGATATGCTGGCAAGAAATGATGTATCACTCAAATAATATCTGGAGCAATACAAGTTGTCAAGTCTTGAAATAAGTCAAAACTGCACTAATTATCACAACCAACTTGTCTTAATTAAAGTGGTAAATTATAAATGGCATCTTGATGTATTTTCTATTATTAGTTTTTCTTTCCTGATGCAGTTCAATATATGCAGACTATAACCTCAAGTGGCATTATTCCCTTTGAGGTCCTTCAGGAACATTTCCAATAGCAATTCATTTGTTGTATTGTACATCTTAAAATAGTGGGGACCAATGCATTTTGAAGTTTTTGGCAGAAGGAAGAGTATTTGTTATTGCTAACATAATTAAATCTAGGTTTACTAAATTGTATTATAGAGAAGGAGTTACACCTCCTTACCAGTGGGAGTAATTTGCCCTACAGAAATCTGGTATAACATTTAAATGAAATTGTTAATCAGGGACTATTTACAATTGCACCTGCTCTCATTTGTTATATTAGACTATGTAATCACTGTCAGCTCTTACAAATTCAACCCACTAATACAAGAAAAGCATATTTAAAATAGAATCTCCACCTGTTGAAACACCCAAGGTTTACAAAGAAGATTAGAAAACAAGGTTTCAAAGAGCTGTTCAGTGGGGAGTGAGGGTCATTGGTTTATATACAGGAAATGGTCATTTGGTTGGTTTTCTCACAAAGAAAAGATAACTCCTTCATGCTCTTTACTGTGATGAATTACACTGCAGTCAAATTATGGCAGATCACTCCAATGACAAAACATAAACCAAGTGGATGATTGTTTCATTAAAGAACAGATAAGAAAAGAATGCAATGAATTGGTAAAACCTGCTTGTATCATTACATTTGGAAGACATAGGAGGCAGTTACACTATTGTTTAAAGCAGTGTTTCTCAACCTGGGGGTAGGGACCCCTGGTGGGTCACAAGGGGGGTTTCAAAGGGGTCACCAATTGTTCTTGTTTATTCATTCAGTTGCTTCGTGATCTTATGGACCAGCCCACGTCTGAGCTCCCTGTTGGCTGTGGCCACCCCCAGTTCCTTCAAAGTCAAACCAGTCACTTCAAGGATACCATCCATCCATCTTGCCCTTCGTCTGTCCCTCTTCCTTTTTCCTTCATTTTCCCCCAGCTTTTTCCTTCATTTTCCCCCAGCTTTTCTTCTCCAAGCTTTCCTGTCTTCTCATTATGTGACCAAAGTACTTCATCTTTGCCTCTGATATCCTTCCGTCCAGTGAGCAGTTGGGCTTTATTTCCTGGAGTATGGACTGGTTGTATCTTTTTGTGGTCCAAAGCACTCTGAATTTTCCTCCAGCACCTAAGTTCAAAAGCATTGCCAAAGACCATTAGAAAATACATATTTCTGATGATCTTAGGTGCCCCTATGGTAGAGAAGGCTGAAGATCTCTCCACCTGACTTTCTCTTCCTTTTTGGAAACAGATGGCAAATCCTCCCACCAAAAGCCTGCCTCCGCTGTGATTGGCTGGTCTCTCAGCTGGACTTTCAGCCAAGGGGAGGACTGTTTCTGAGACAAGTTCTGTATGGGAAGTTTACTAGTTCCATCACCAGTTTGGTACAGAGTGCTTTCTTAGTGTTGGTGATATACAACTCCTCCCAACCTCACAAGTATCAATGTTGACCATATAGGTAGTGTGCCAAGTTTGGTGCAGATACATTGTGGGCTGAATTCAGAATGTTCTTTGATTGCAGGTGAACTATAAATCCCAGCAACTACAACTCCCAAATGTCAAGGTTTACTTTCCCCAAACTCCACCAGTATTCACATTTTGGCATATTGAGTATCCATGCCAAGTTTGGTGCAATCCATCATTATTTGAGTCCACAGTGCTCTCTTGATGTGGGTGACCTATAACTCCAAAACTCAAGGTCAATGCCCACCAAATCTTTCCAGTATTTTCTGTTGGTCATGGGAGTTCTGTGTGCCAAATTGCATTCAATTCCATCATTGGTGGAGTACAGAATGCTCTTTGATTGTTGGAGAACTATAAATCCCAGCAACTACAACTCCCAAATGACAAAATCAATCCCACCAATATTCAAATTTGAGCATATTGGGTATTTGTTCCAAATTTAGTCCAGTGAATTAAAATACATCCTGAATATCAGGTATTTACATTACAATTCATAGCAGTAGCACAATTACAGTTATGGAGTAGCAACAAAAATAATTCTACGGTTGGGGATCACCACAACATGAGGTATTAAGGAGTCACAACATTAGGAAGATTGAGAACAGCTGCGAACTCATACATGTAGGGACCCATCATCCCTGAAGCTACTCCACAGGGTTTTTTTTTATCACCAATAAACTCTTCATCTACATCAGTAAAGATTGCTCTGAGAGTTTGTTCATAACAACTGATCAATTGAAGAAAGCAACATCAATGGACAGCCATTCTAGTTCACATGTTTATCCTATTTAAATAACACAGTAAATTACCTCTTGTACCTTAAAGGGTAATATCTAACCCAACAAACCACTCCATACTTCAAGCCCACATGGCTCAAAGGTTCAAAAAAGAATGGCATCTTAAAAGTATCCATAACTGACCCAGAATAGAATGGCACTTTGAGGACACAGTGATACCAATATTGCATTGTATTAACTTTTCAGAAAACTAAGTTTTGCATTTTATCAGAACTGTACAAATTGTGATTTACCAAGTCCAATGCATCCAATTTTGCGTTTGAAGTATTTATGCTCTGGAGGTTAATCACATTCCATGCTTTTGAGAAAGTCTCCACAGCAGGAAACTGTACCAGAAGTTTTACTAAAAACCCTAAGCAACCATAGTACACAGAATCTATGGGTCGTCTTTACTCATTGAATTATGAATTGTGTGTACCTATTTGTCTTAGAAAATGCAGTTTTCACACTCTATTTATGTGGATCATTAAACTGATATGCTTCCCTTAAGCATGCACTAATTTCCTTTTAGCAGTAAAATGAAAAAAATCCTTCAAATGAAATGTCTGTGAATAGCTATCTTCGAAAAGGGAAGGAGGAGAAAGAGGAGGAAGAGGCAGCTTTTAAATCTCACCAAATTAATTCCAGAACATTTTTAGATTATTTGGACTACCACTAGATGTCAAAATATGAAGAGCAAGTTCTGTTGCTTGCTGACACCACCCATCGATCTTTTCATACTTGTCCATGTGAGACAAATCAAATGGCTTTCATCATAAAAGCTTTGTACTGCTAAACCTTTCCCCTTCCTTCACAAAGAGAATATAGCACAAGTGTTATCCTTAAAAGAAGAATGATTTTACACTTTATAAATATGAGAGTAGCAGGCATAAAACAGAGAATATAGCCAAATGAAAAAGTAAAAAATAACAATGCATTCCATAATCGATAGGATTTTATGTGTATTATTTATCTTACTCCTATTGACTGCTTGCCTCTAGTAGACAGTTTTATTGCATCACTGGTTTGAAGATCTCAAAATGAATGACATCAACCAGTTACAGAATACATAATCAACCCTAGTCAGTCAGCAGTAAAAAGGCAGCTTATTTTCTGATAATATTTAACAGGGAAAAATAAAAAAATTGGATTTGGACAAAAAAAATCAATTAAATCATTAACATTATTAGATTTTGTTGTTTCTTTTCAAGGAAAAGTTCACAGAGCTGATCCAGACAGCCCCTTTATTGTGGAAACTTCTGCAATAAAAAGGGGGCTATCCAGATGATGATCTGGCCAAACCTGGTTTGTTGCAAATTAATTAGATAGTGGATTTATTCCACGCCTTCTTGGATAAACCCACTACTTCTGGTGTCTGGACTGCAGTCTAGACACCATTCTCACAGTTTTCCAGACTAAATTAGTCCGGAAAAGTATGGGAATCCCACCCCCTTCCCCCACAGTGCCCAACCCCCTTTTAAAAGTAAAATAAACTTAACCAACCTTCATTTGAGTCTTGCCGGAGCTCTCCCGGCGCATAGAAATGACACGGGGAGGGGAGGAAAACCAAGAAGGTGCGGAATAAATCCACTATCTAATTAACTTGCCACAAACCAGGGCAAAATAATAATAATAATAATAATAATAATAATAACAACAACAACTTTATTATTATTACTCGGGGCGGCTATTAATTGTGGATTGGCCAGAATGTCATCTGGACAGTCTCCTTTTATTGTGGAAGATAATTATTGCGGGGAATAATTTCAATTTCCTCCATCACATTTATGTTAGGATTTCTGGATTATGGCCAATTAATATCAAAAACAAAAATCTACATTCATGGACCACACATCTGTCCCATATACTTGTTAAAGTTGAGGAGCCTATCATTTAAAAAACAGATGCTATATGTGTAAATATAACTACTTATTTATGAATAAATGCAGAATAAAATTTGGATTAAAAAAATGTTGTGCCTTGTTTTTGGAGTGACCCTCATATGAGAAGAAGCATTCTCGCTGAAGATTCTCTGTGTCTTGCAGTATCAAATATTCCACCAAGACTTATTTATGTAAAAATAAAAAATCTCATCCATCTCATTAGTATGCAAATTTACTTTCATCTACGTGTATATGTATACCAAATAATTGTTTTGAAATAAATTTATTTATGTTTTATTATCAATAAATGTTTAATTTATACATCTATTTTATAAAACTATATACCTCAGACTGCGTAAAAATGTCTCAGCTGAAAAGAGGTAAATGGAAAAAGTTTTAAAAGTCCTGGCCTGCAGCACCTGGTATTTGTTGGGGGACCCCTATTTAAGAACTAATCAGTGTTAACCCTGATTATCTTCACAAGCAGGCAATTTTGGGTGCCTATTTAACATTTCCCCAAATACCAGCTGCGTTTTCTTGCCATCACCCCTTCAGAAAAATGATGACAATTTGAAATCAGATGAAATGTGTAGAGCAGAATCGAAATAAAAGCATTGTTCAGTTATACAGAGTGAGAAGTAACGGTGATCCTCTAGATTCCAACTTCTCATCATCATATCTTGCATAATTAGGGATAGTAAAATCTAGAGAGCAATATCTGGGATTTGGCTCCATAGCTGACAATATCGCACATGAAAGTAATAGTATTATTGTAAGTATAACAATGTGTCAGTTTTTGTCAATTGATTTTGTTTTCTGAAGGAAACATATTTTTGAATATAAATTGAATACACAAATGCAAAGCAAACAACATTTCAAATTACAACGAGCCCTTGGCATTTGCTGGGGTTTGGTTCAAGGGTTTCCCATTGATACCAAGATCCATTTATATTCCAGGCCCATATACAATGGCTTAGTAAAATGATGTCTCTTATATAAAAATGCAAAATCCAGGTTTGCTTCTTGGATTTTTAGGGAAAAAATTCAAGCCATGGATGGTGGAATCCATGGGTGCAGAATCTGTGGATACACAGAAGTGACTGTAATTATCCAACATTATGAAATAATAATGTTGTGGGTGCATAGGTGATACACCTCCCACCACCACCCGAAAAAAATGCACACACAAGATTTATGGGATCATAAATGGTCACAACTCATTTATTGATAACAGGAACAAGGGGTTGGCAGACATGCATGGGTCCTGGATCATGTATTGGGTGGCTCGCTGCTGTATAGTTTAACACGCCAGGGTGCTGCCGGCACAATACCGGGAAACATTACTTGGCACCCCGGTACACCAAACGTTTTCCCCCTCTTCTGCTGGGGGGGGGGGGATAAATCAGCCAGATCCAGGGCCCATGCCACACGCCAAACACAGAGTTGTGACAAATAAACAAACTCAAGATAATAAGTAAAGGTTAACCAGAATCCAAAACATGCAGGGTGGGTGGGATGGAAAAGCTGAAGCAGGCACAATGCCTGCTGGTAGGCCTCAGGCGGAGGGAGAGGCCGGCCCCAGCCATGCAAGCGGCAGGGCAGAGCCAGCTCTCCATTGACCAGCAGGCCGCATGGTGGGAAACTTTCCTGCCACCCAGGGGACTTCTGGGAGGAAGAAGCCCCCTTTGCGGCCCACCAAGATAGCGACAGAGGACACTCAGCACCGCAATGTTTTGGCCCAGTAAATCGGGCAATGTCTTTTTTTATATATATAATTTCTACAGATCTTTTCTATTAAATACAATGAGAATCACAGACAGAATAAAATGGAATATGATATTCAATGAAATGTACAGCTAACAAAAAGTTCCAATAAGAAACCTAGAATTAGAAAACAAACAAATTATAAGCCAGTCATCAATGAGAATACCTTTAGTAATATACACTGGATTTCATATGTAATTTGAAATCTCTTCTGCTTAAGAAAGAAAAGGTATAGAAAGGTATAATTGTAATTTGGCATTTTGCATGTGAATAGCCTTGAATTAAACATTTTGATTATTTATTCAAAAGTTTTAGGATCTTCTATGTCTGTAACTTACATGCTCTTTCGATCAGAATGGTTACAATTCATGAAAACAGAAACTTCTAAAGTTTTTAAAGATTTAATGATAGGGTTAGGGATGAATGCCAGAATGAGAGCTGATGAAATGAGTAGGAAGATAGGTACCATATAATTACTCTAATTGCACATGAGAAGGACATTTTAAAAAATCCATTAGAAACCGCAGTGCCTGAAAAGTCACTTTTATTGGCAGAAACAAGGCACTTTAGAAAGTAAGGTAGGGATGAGGGAATCAGTCTGTTTCCAATCCATGTCACTTTTGTACAATATCACCCAGAAGTCTGTTCCTTCATACTTCTCCATTGAGTTGCATTTTAGAAATATATTTATTATTTCACACAGTGAAGAATTTTATGTATCTACTGAGAGGTGATCTGCACTTCAATGAATTTCATCACCATTGCCTCCAAAAAAGCCTGCAAATCTCTTGGGAAGACAGGTGGACAACTGTCAGCATGCCTCCAACAAGTCCTGCAAATCTCTTAGGAATACAGATGGACAAATGTCAGCATGCTGGAAGAAGCAAAGACCACCAGCATTGAAGCGATGCTCCTACACCATCAACTCTGCTGGACTGGGCACATTGTCTGAATGCCTGGTCACCATCTCCCAAAGCAGTTACTATACTCCCAACTCAAGAACAGAAAATGGAATGTTGGTGGACAGAAAAGGTGATATAAAGGTGAGCTTAAAGATAACCTTAAAAACTGTAGCATAGACACAGAAAACCAGGAAGTCCTGTCCCTTAAGTGCTCTAACTGGAGGTCAGCTGTGACCAGGAGTGCCATGGAATTTGAAGAGGTATGAATGGAGGGCAAAAGGGAGAAATGTACCAAGAGGAAAGCACATCAAGCCAACCCTGACTGGGACCACCTTCCACCTGGAAACCGATGCCTTCACTGTAGAAGAATGTGCGGGTCAAGAATAGGGCTCCACAGTCACCTACATATTCACCACCAAGACACTGCACTTGGAAGGCCATCATACTCGGACAACGAGGGATCACCTAAGTAAGTAAATAACTCCCAGGCTAGATAAGTGTGTAAAATTCATTAAGATGTGGATTTTAAAATATTAAAAATATGAATTTTGAACTTTACCAATAGATGTTTTAAACTGAGATCTGTATTTGGACTGCAAAACTCACAGAAAATCAGAATTTACAAATTATGTACTTTATTGGTGAAAAAGATATTTGATTGATGTAGCAAGGCAAAGTCTGCCAATTTGTAAAGTTTAAAAAGACAAAATGCACAGGATATTGAAAGCTGGAGCAGCAGATATAAGTATTTATATTAAATATGTTGAACTACTCCAGCATGGTAGAAAAATGGCATGCTTGTAGCCAAGCAACATTAGAGTGCAATTGAAATGGAAAAAATGCATTGATGAGGAAAAATGCATACATTGCAAGATTTTGATTATCTCCATGATTCTTTTTATCATAGTTTCCTGACACTCAAAAACACATTTTACAATTTTTAAATATTATTTTCATCTCCAATATATGCATTCCCATGCACAAGAGCCCCATGCACCTGCCACTGTAAATGACCCTTAGAATTCAATTATGATTGAGAACCAGCCTACTTTTATTGAAAAGTTCACAATAATATATTGATTCTCATTTAAATTTACCACAGATTGAATATCCCTTATCCAAAATATTTGGGTCCAGAAGTCTTTTGGATTTTTAAAAAATTAATTTTGAAATTCCTGCATTTATGTATATAATGGAATATCTTGGGAACGGGACCCAAGCCTAAACATGACATTCATTTATGCTTCATGTACACATTATACACATAACCTGAAGGAAATTTTATTCAATTTTTCAATAGATTTTGCATGCAACATGTGTATACTGAACTATCAGAAAGCAAAGCTGTCCCTATTTCAGCTATTCATGGGCATAATTTTGGATTTTTAGATCTTTTGGATTTTTGAATTCTGGGCAAGGGTGCTCAGAATGTACTGGTTTTCAAATTTTCAACCTTGAAGTAAACATTTCTACACCAGTTTGTGGTGATCCCTGCATAGAGGATCCTGGGAGAAATACACAAGATAACAAACTATTCTAGAAAAGTCTGCAACTTATCACTGTAATCCATAAAAGGACAAACATGCCCATGGTTTGCCTAGAGCTCTAGCATTCAGGAAGAAATTGATAGTTGTGAGCAACAGTCTCTCAGGAAAAATGGTTCCCATTTCCAGTATACACTATTTGTCTTTTAAAAAAACTGCTTAATTGCTCAATACTGAAAAGAGACAAAGCAACACTGTGCTTGCTTTCAAAACTCTTCTGAGAATGAAACTCTTGTCTCCTGCAGTGGAATTCTGTCAGAGGAAATCAGCAAGTTTCTGTATTGTTCTCCTCCTGCAGCGTTCTCAGGAGAAGAGGCATTTCACAGAATATTATTTTCTTGCTGTTTGGATGTGCCTTTGAGCTGTTAAGAGATGTAAAGATGGGCTTAAAGCTAACCTTAAAAACTGCCATTTTGCCAGGGTTACTGTGTACCTTCATATGCATAGTGAGCAACTTTTCACATTGCAATTAGGTTAATATTAAATCTGGAGCGACCCACTTTATCGACTTTTAAGCACCTTTATTTTTTGTAATCAAGATCTGTATTTAATCTAACAACTTTCTAAGCTGTATGATATAATTAAAAGATGATTAAATGCCCAAAGATAAAACACATCAGGGAATAATGCGTTAGTGAAGCAGCCACAGACTAAGAGATGTTTTGATGTTTAATGAAAGATAATCTTGGTTGGCAGAAAGAAACTGGGAACAGGCGAAGTGGCCCTAGATTTCAGAAATCATGATTGTTTTAAGTATTGCACAGAAATTCATGGGTTTTTTTTTAAATCCAGCTTTCCTGAAATGACAACGGAATATTTGTGTTGCAATGGTGGCATGCTGCATTTTTTTCTTTCCTTAAATTTTCCTTTATAACATGTATTACTGTTATGCTATATGTCAGTGATGATAGCTAATGTAAACATAACCAGGCTGTAAACAACTGGGCTAGGGAATGGGAAACGTACAGAGCTGTAACCATAGGATGAGGGTATGGGATAAAGTGCAAGGCTGCATAACAAATTCATCCTTTAATCCTTCCCTGTCTGTGAGAGGAAGTAGGGAAGGAATTTTTACACTTTGGTTTTCCTTTCTTGGAGCTTCAAGGAGAGAAGAAATTTGAATCAGCACAATATAGGGTTGGCTAACTTTTTAAGAAACTCTGTATAAACCTCATGGGCATCAGCATGGTATACTAGTTTGAGGGTGGGACTATGACAAGTGTTTGAATCCCTGCTCAGCTATGGACACAGAGGAAGATAATAACACATTTCTTCTGAAGAAATCTTATGTAGAAAATACCAAGACAGGTTTGTGATAGGTTCACCATGAGTTAGAAAGCACACAATAATATAACCGTTGGCCTTTGATCACAGCTTTGCTCTTATATCAAGTAGGTGTAACACATCCTGGGAAGTGCCAAGTTGGCATGTAGGCAGGTATCCTTCCTTTCAAAACCTTGCTACTAGCCACTTGTCCACTAATGATAGGTAGGTTTATGTGCTTTTACCATTTCAAATTTTAACTTTACTTTCTCTACCAGATGCAGCCAGCACACCAATGCTATTTTAGGTGGTTCTGTGGCTATCTGTTTCCTGGAATGTCAATTCCCAGGAACTACTCAAAGTGTGGTTTATGTCAGAACAAGCTATATATGGTTTGGGTTTAGCCGATTAAAAAGGAAAAATTTCTTGCATAAGAGCTAACTTAAACATGGTGATTGGAGCAGGGGTCAACATTCAACACTGGATCAGTTTCAGTTGGTGAGTACTGTTGATATGGACAAGCTGCTGGGACCGGTAAGGAGAACAACAGGCTTTCTTGATCCCTATCCCTCATGGCTGGTCATCCAGAGATGAGATGCAATTAGATCTCAAATGCAGCAAATTACTGATGCATCTCTCAGGGAAGGGAACTTTTCATCCTGTTTAAAAGAAGCAGTTAAACCACTGCTGAAAAAGCCCTCCCTAGATCCCCTGGACCTTAATAATTACAGACCAGTCTCTAACCGTTCTTTTTGGGGCAAAATGATTGAAGAGCCTGACATACATTTCCTTGACCCATTTCACACTGGTTGAAAAGCAGGATCCAGAGTTTAGGTTGCTACGGTCACCTCAGTGGATGATCTCAATCTTAACAATGGTAAGGGATATGAGTCTATGTTGGTGCTTTTAGACCTCTCAGTGGCTTTCAATACTATTGACCATGGTATCCTTCTGGAATGACTCCAAAAAGGAGCTGCTATGGTGCCATTCTATCTTCAATGCTTTTTTATATTTATATGAACCTGCTGGGAGAGATCATCCAAAGGCATGGGGCAGGGTATTAACAGTATGCTGATGATACCAAAATATATTTCTCCATAACTTCAAAAACAGCTACAGTTAAGGATAGCATGTCTCCTCTGAACAAATGCCTGTAATGGGCTGGACGAGTAAAAACAAAATGAAACTGAGTCCAAACAAAACAGATGTGCCTGCCATCAAGAACCCTAATCTAGGGGTGGAGTTGTGTCGACCGGTTCTGAATGGGGTTACATTCCCAGTGAATGACTGTTCACAGCTTGGTGATGCTCCTAGATCCGCCTCTCCAAATTTAGCCCAGGTAGAAGCAATGGTCAGGAGTGCTTCAGCTGATATGCTTCAGTTGCATAATTGTTGTTGTTGTTTTTAGATTCTTGGTAAGGACTTTATCTTGGTCTACCACCGGCAGAGGCACATTAGGTGAAAACATGGAAGACAGCCTTTGAATTTGCTTCCCCAGGTTGCGGAATTCCCTCCCATAGGATTGATTGAACACTTTTCTGCTTTCTTTCAATTGGCAGGAAAGGGCACTTTTGTTCACTTTTCTTTTCTTTCAATTAAGCCAATTTTTATGTTTCAGGGGTGACATAAGAAATTGCAAGTCGCTTCTGGTGTGAGAGAATTGGCCATTTGCAAGGGCGTTGCCTAGGGGACGCCTGGATGTTTGATGTTTTACCATCCTTGTGGGAGGCTTCTCTCAAGTACCCGCATTCTGCATTCTGTTAATGGCTTTTAATAAAGCCATTAAGAGAGCTCAGTTTGCTAAAGCTTCTGAGAACTTCAGTGATTCGATGAAAATGGTGATTATCTCATCTATACAAATCATTATAAAAAGAGTAGGGACAATGTTCCTTATCTATTTAATTTGTTCCCCTCCTTTATCCTGATATGGGATCCAGGGTTGATCTAGGGCTATTTTACAGAGAACTTGATTGTTTTAGCAATGTGAGAGCAGCAATAGCATTTATCTATTAATTTTCATCACTACTAATTAAGAAACTATGCCATCCAGCTGTGCTTAAGCACATGCTGTTTAGAGCAGTGATACTTTGGTCTTAAAGATACTTACTGATTTCACACACATACAAACACATGCAAATGCAAGGCTGAACAGGCCATAGGGTTACAGCCTGTGTTGGATAGGGTTACACTCCCCCTGAAGACACAGGTTCGCAGCTTGGATGTGATCCTGGATTCATCGCTGAGCCTAGAACTCCAGGTTTCGGCAGTGACCAGGGGAGCATTTGCACAGTTAAAACTTGTGAGCCAGCTGTGCCCATACCTTGGGAACCCTGACTTGGTAGTCCAAGCTCTGGTTATATCCCGTATAGACTATTGCAATGCGCTCTACATGGGGTTGCCTTTGAAGACGGTCCGGAAGCTTCAACTAGTCCAAGAAATGGCAGCCAGGTTGCTAACAGGAGTGGCTCTCAGAGAGCATACAATACTGTTTTAATGTTTTAATCTGTATTATGATTTTATGTGTACTGATTTGTTGGAAACCGCCTTGAGTCACCAATTGGCTGAGAAAGCAGTATACAAATACAGTAAATAAATAAATAAATCAGGGAAAAACATGTGGGATCTGTCAAATTTGCCTGTGTTGAATCACTTCAGTGATGTACGGTAATGGTTGTTCCTTTGGGGGATCGTCTACTGAGCATTGGTGCTCCATTTCTTCCCCAAAATCCTGCTTCATCAACCTAGCTTGGTAGTTTATTAAAATTAATTTAATAATTAGGAATATAGCAATTTCAAAATGTCACCACTTTGTTCTTCTAGTCATTTCTCCTGCATATTAATATTGGCTTTCAAAATGGTGCTACTGCAATCTTTTTAACGTTGTTTCCCCCCACCCCTTTTAAACCAGCTACAGTAAGTTCTAGTGCCTAGTAGGTATTGATAGAGAGTATAGAGATCAGGAGGGAAAGAGATGAGTGCAGAGAAGGGGTATCTGCCTTAAGAACAATGCTTTCTGTCTCCTTTACAGATGGTTGAGCTAGAGGCAGGATGAGCCAGTCCTGTGTGATGAGGGTAACTAAATTTTCCATCTTCTTTAAAGATAGAATCCCATGCAAAGAAGACAATTCTACATGCAATGAATACAATCTTCCCCCGCTTTCCCCCACTTTTCCCCAGCTTCATCTGCTAAAGTCCAAAATCTGTTGTTAAATTAAGTTTGTTTTTTATTGAGAACTGGTGATATTTACCACTCTGGAAGATGTGTCAAAGGTCAGCAAGAAACTGCCAACAGAAGTTCAAAGAACAAAGCTTTGTGCACTGCAAAAATCACAAGTCAAAAATGACAAATGCCTTTTATTGCAGGGCCATTGTGTAGTTCCCATGTTGCTCATTAAAACTAAAAAAGTAATTAACTAAGCACACTATAATAGTTTCTAACCTATTATCTATTTTCTTGGGAATCTAAATAAATGAGTTATAATTAGAAGTAATCAAATCTGTGTGTTTCACGTTTAACTGAAACAAGTACACCCATGCACATGTATATTTATATTCAGGTACATATATTTCTTTATACTAGATTGAAAGCTCTGTTTTTCATAAGTTTCGAAAATGGATTACACTAATTCTTATTCTTTTATCTAGTCTACTTGCTTGAAAAGTACACAAAATGTATAACTAGAGAATATATGCTGTCTCGAGAGTACATTATGACATCTTGAATAATAGGTCTATTTATGTAACTTCTTTACATTATGTTCCAGCTCCTATCTGTACTCCGAAGAACACTACAGGGGTTTTAAAGGGCTGAGGGTTTGTTTTCCTTTAGTACATGGAGAAAATAATTTATATCTCCTTGCATGTCCTCCAGGACTGAGCCTTGAGCTAAAGCATTAATGCAAATATATGGTTCTGGTGCTACAGACTTGGCATTCTAGTAACTAGAAATAGGTGTCTTGTTCTCAGTGGCACAGTAGGATCCTGAAAGAAGAGAGTTGTTTCCCCCAGTTAGCATGCAGATTCACACAATGATATATGTTTTGTACATTCTTAAATACTTTCCTTTGTACCATAGAAAATGATTATTAGCTTGTGTGTACTATTTACACTTGTGATCTGGGAAGTTTCCTTCTTTTATATATAACTTCAACTTCTTCCTATAACTCTTTAGCTGGCATTATTTTCACAATAAGAATGGTTAGAAGTAATTCATGGCTGGTTGGGCTTGTCAATCTCCCACCCCCTTCTCCGTGGTTTTTTTTTAATGCCAACATCATGTGATGCTTTGCAAAAATGAGGCAATAGAACCTTATTGCCACCAGTTGGAACACTACACTGTTAGTCATTCCACAGGTTTTAAGTAGTATTGCAACATGGATTCTATGGGATTCAATCACTGATCACTGTTCCTGTTTTCTTTGCCACTTGTTTCAAAGGCGAGATGTGCCCTTCATTTATTTACATTTTTGTAATGCTTTAAAAATCTGTGTGGTGTAATTCTAAGAATGTATTGTTGAAGGCTTTCATGGCTGGAATCACTAGGTTCTTGTGGGTTTTTTCGGGCTATAGAGCCATGTTCTAGAGGCATTTCTCCTGACGTTTCGCCTGCATCTATGGCAAGCATCCTCAGAGGTAGTGAGGTTTGTTGGAATTAGGACAATGGGTTTATATATCTGTGGAATGGCTGGGGTGGGGCAAAGAGCTTTTCTCTGCTGGAACTAGGTGTGAATGTTTCAGCTGACTACCTTCATTAGCATTTCAACCATTAGCATTTCAACTTCAACCAGAGAAGTCAACCATAGCAGAGCACCTGATGAACCAGCCTGGACACAGCATATTATTTGAGAACACAGAAATGCTGGACCACACCAACAACCACCATGTCAGACTACACAGAGAAGCCATTGAAATCCACAAGCATGTGGACAATTTCAACAGAAAGGAAGAGACCATGAAAATGAACAAAACCTGGCTACCAGTATTAAAAAACTCTAAAATTACAACAGCAAAACAACAGAGAGGAAACAACCAGGCACATCTTAACAACTCTCAGCAAGAGATTTTCCCAGGCTCAGCCAGGCCTTCAAATGCTAATGAAGGTAGTCAGCTGAAACATTCACACCTAGTTCCAGCAGAGAAAAGCTCTTTGCCCCACCCCAGCCATTCCACAGATATATAAACCCATTGTCCTAATTCCAACAAACCTCACTACCTCTGAGGATGCTTGGCATAGATGCAGGCGAAACATCAGGAGAAATGCCTCTAGAACATGGCTCTATAGCCCGAAAAACCCCACAAGAACCTAGTAATTCTAAGAATGTTGGACTGGGACTCTGTAATATCCGTATTTGAGCCCCAGTTCAGCCCAGTGAAAACCCATAGGGTGACCTTGAGCAAAGCACAATCTCTCAAACCCCAAACAAACCATGAAACCCTCCCCCTCAAACAAACCATTAGACAACTACCAATTCCAAGAGTTCATGTGATATTTCTATGGCAAAGTAGAACCATAGAGCTATAACTGTGTAGTGTAGAATCATAAAGTTGTTAACAGTGTAGTGTGGAACTGTATTCAGTGCATCTGGGAAGTGATTACTCCTTGTTACCTTTGAGGCACTTTAGTGAGCCACCAAGTGGACTCAATTATAGCTAATTTTTCTTGAATATTTCAGAAGATGAGTGAACAATATAGTGCACATTTTCATGTATAAACTGACTTAATGCATAAGTCGAGGACGTGATTTGGAGCCAAAATTATGGATTTTGATATGACCCATGGATAAGTCAAATAGCATTTTGTGGAGGGGTAAACTGCCAATGCTGCTTCAGGGAGGTGCTGCCCTTGGTTTCCCTACCCAGACATTCAAAAAAGCCATAGGTAGTACTAAAGTGGAGAGAGTGCTTCTTTTAGGATGGACTAAGCTTTTTGCTACTCTATTCAGAGGTGGTTCCTTTTTTGAGAAGAGTTAAGGTACATTGATTCATGATTAAGTTAATTTGGGGGTTTTGGGTTGATTTTTTTTACTAAAATTTCTAAACTTATACATGAGTATATAGAGCACCTCCTGGGTTATGTCAAGGGGAGAAGATAAAAAAGCTGAAGCAGACTAATCTGTTATTAGACATCATGGCTTAAGGACAGTGTTTCCAAGTCTGTGGCTTTCCTAATATTTTGAGTACAGCCAGCAATGAGATTGTGAAGATTTGTAAACATCTGAAAAGTACAGTGTTTAGGAAGTCAATTCAAATTCTCTGGATTTTTTTTTTGAAGCAGACAACACCAAATACTACTTGCAACTTAGCAGCTAACAAAGTATGAGTCACCATTTTGTTTGTCAACCCTATAGTTTTTCACATTAATTTAAATGATTAATATAATAGGTACTGAGCATGTTTCAAATTTTGTCCACTTTACTTCAAACATATCATTTTGGGGTTGACTAATAGTGAATAATGTGTGTTCAGCCTTTTCAGCTAATGTTCCAATCTTTGCTCCACTGTGCTTAGAAACTCTCAATGCAGAGAATAAAACACAGGTGTGTCTGTTTAGTTTCTTTTTATAGTTCAGCTTATTTTCACCCATCAGAAAAAGAAAAACCAACACAACTATTTGTTCCGCTACCCATGCTTAAAACTATCCACTTTCATGTCTGATTTTTTTAAAAAATCAACTCCCAATAGACAGTAAAAATCATTAAATACAATCTAAGTTGGTAGTAGACCTATATATTGATTACACTTGGAAGAATGGGTTTGCGAGGTTTAATTTTCTCGTATCATTTATCCCTGGTTTATGGATTAAGTGAAGTGGTACTTCTTTCGAGGAATATAGAATGGATCTTACTCCCCTGGCAATACAAAGATGACCTTAATATAAAACAGGTACTTCATGTCACTGTCTGATTATGCATGGTGAATTCACACACACTCATTTAAAGATGAGTGAAGCATTGGTTTGTTTGCTTTTACGTTTTGGAAAAAACCTTCTAATATTTGCAAAATACTTCAAATATGGAAAGACCTTGCAATTTTAAAAAGATTCATCCTCTTCACATGGGGGGCTTTGTGTTTAACTCCTGTAAGTTTGGCTTTGCATCTCTTGTATATTCAACCATGTTTAAGGTGCCGAATTTCCATCTTTCTTCTTCTGGCAAGCTTTATTAGAAACCTGGTAAGTGGGGACAACATGATTCATTCTCTTTCATATAGGTAAATATGTGTCTATTGGGGCTGTGCAGAAATCTGTATGTGCTTTGAATGTTGTTTGTATTTTGGATGTTCTCATAAACATCTAAATCCTTAAATCAGTGAATGAGTGAAACATTCTGAAATGTGGGGGGGGGGGACATAGAGTCACAGATGTGTGCTACAATTGTAGGAAAATTTGTTCTGGTAACCCTAAAACTGAAGGAGGGAAGAGGCCCTTTAATGTCTCCATTGGTGCAAATGGGTGAATAATATAACAAAAAACTAACTAAATTTTTGAAATTCTGTAATAGATTGGACACAGACCCCTTAAAATATTTTCAAAACCCTTTAGAATCAAAATGGGGGTAACATAAATTTTGTTATGACAAACGTCGTTATCTTGTCGTTATCTTGCTTATTGTTTGATTTGCTTTGCTATTGTGTTGTTATGTTTTTATTGTATTGTGTTTTGAGGCTTCGGCCTGTGTAAGCCGCATCGAGTCCTTCGGGAGATGCTAGCGGGGTACAAATAAAGTTAATAATAATAATAATAATAATAATAATAATAAACAAAGCAGTTTTTTTAGTTGTGCACAGCCTAGTGTCTATTAAATTTGAGCAGTTCAGGTGGACAAAAAAGTTATACTGAAGAACAAAGTCATGTTTAACTAGTTTTCATCCTTTGAAAAACACACATCCTGAGATTTGTGAATTGGATATCTGTGTGAATGGAGTATTTGTGAAAACTACATATTTTATGTATGAGATCATTTTCCTGATGAAGAGGAAGGAGGAATGCATTCATTTCTTCATTGAGAGAAAAAGAGCATCACTAGGAGTAAACATTTTAGTGAGATTTTTTTCTTTAATGTTATTAAGCAGCTGATGACATAAAACACAATGAATAACAAAATCCTGGGCAATAGCCAAGATTGTTTTGAACCAGTGTGACACTCACAGTTGTAGGAACTGCGAGAGAAGCCAGATTTCATTAGACTGAAATCCTTTGAAAATATAGTCAGCATGTTTGTCTGATACCATATGGAGGATAGAAGCAGCATGTCTAATACAAACATAATAGGACATATGCTTCCAGGTGACTAGCCATGTTAGCCTACTGCAGTGGTGTCTTGTGGTACCTTCAATAGTCAGAAGTTTTATCTGGCATAAAATTTGCTGGAGTGCTGTCTTTGTCATGCTTTTAATAAACCTCTGGCAGCTACTGGCTTCTGTGATAATGTGGAGAAGAATGTACTCTGAGTTTTCAAGGAGCTATCCAAGGTGTTGAAACTCAGTATGCAAAATAGGCTCAGCACCTTGGATATCTCCTTTAAAGTTTAGCTGAAGCTGCAGAGCTCATTCACTACCTCTTGATATGGAAACCACCATTGGATGAAGTGGGATGCAGTTTATTAAAATTTACATCAAATAAAACATGTTGGTCTTTAAGGTGCCTAATTACCTGTTCCTGTTTAAATAGGACAGGTTAGTCATTTTAATTTATGAAAAAAAGAGTAAAATGAGATACCATCTAATTATTAAAAATTAAGAATTGTGTTCAAGGGTAAGTTGGTAATGGGTGACCTACTTAGAAAATAAAGGAAATGGTAGCAAATATATAATGAAGCCACATTTTAGGGAAAGAAAAAAATGATGCAGATTGCTACTCTCAGGGAATGGAAGCTTGAAACTTGTCCTTTTTTTTCTTGAAAAATATCTAAATGACTGTCTTAATCATTCAGAAGTGCAAACACATTTTAAATGTATAAAGTTAAGACACATAAGGTGCCATTAGTTTACAAGAGGAGCATCAGAAATTTTCACAATTTTTCTGTAATCATTTGTCTACAAAAGCTTTGAGATAAGCTATCGATTTTAAAGTCTGTTCAAGGAAGGCGACACCTTAATTCAGACCTAAGAAGCTGTCGTTTCACCCTCTGGTGGCATTTAAGTGTATTTAATACAGAACAGAAGCTGTACTTAATCTTCAGTCTTCAGGTATGTTTACTTAATTTGAAGAATTGAAAGGAAATATGATCAGTAAAATCACAAAACAAAATGAAGAGAAACAGAAATGTAAGATATAGTCAAGGCTTCCCAGACTATCTGGCATAGGTGCTTTTCTGATGCTAGGAGCTTGCTGAAAAATGACTGTTTCAGTGAGAAAAGAGAGTGGATAATTCCTTTATCCTGGACTTTTTCAAGTTCTTTAGGGTTTTTTTCCCCACAAACTAAATGGTATGAAAAATGCAATAAGAATGGTTTAATTGAATAAGTGACGCAATAGAGGACCATAATATAGATGCCATAACCCAAGATGTATCTCTTGCTTAATTAATTAATTAACTACATTTATATACCGCCCCTCTCAGCCCATAGGCAACTTGGAGCGGTTCTCATAGACATATAAAACATGACATTGGGACCAGGTTCACAGACAGGCACATTTTCATCTTGAACTCAGTCCTTAATTTCCAAAACCCTCTGTTTTAAGCCCAATAGTTTAGATTAATGAGAAGAACCTCTATTTAGACATTACAAGTCCATATGGTAAGGCCATATTTTATTAAAAAATTAACTTTTACAGAATTCAGCGAAGTCCAACTGGCTGAAGAGTCAAAGAATGATTGCATATGCACACCACTACCACCCCGGGATCTGAGAAAAATATTCAGTTTTCAGGTCCAATGGACAGCTACTCCTACCTTCAGATAAGTTTTCCTTCTCAAATCTTGCAAAAGCTATGTGGGCTTATGGGAAAGAAAAAAAAACAAGTACTGCATCTGCAATTTGGAGCTCACATGATGCTGGAGCAGTGATGCAGGCTGCAAAGTGGTTTGCAGGGAGTCAGAGTCCTTGTTTTGTCAACTTTAAGAAATAGTACAAATGGTGTCTAATTCACAAATAGAGAATGCCTTCGTTCTGTCCTGTATCAGTCCCAAATGAGGAATGCCATGGTTGCCACCAACGGAACTATGTGTTATGATTATACATGGTTACAAATATTCATTTTATATTTACTTTTAAAGTATGCTACCAGACTAACCAAATTGGGTTCTTGCTGATAAGGATGAGGGCTGCAATATGACATAGCATGAATATACTGTTTCATAAACTATACAGTGTGTTGTGGTGGGCAGAGAGAGAGTCTCCTTTCTTTTAGTTTATTCTTTGCCACACAAATTATATGTGACTATCATGGACAGGACTGTAAGTTGTTTACATTTATTTATTTATTTATTTATTTACTATTTTTATACTTGCCCTTCTCACCCTGAAGGGGACTCAGAGCAACAATTCAATATATTCTAGCTGAACCATTCTAGTGGAGACAACTTATAAAGCTCCAAGGCGCTCAATGTACATTTTTAAAAACCCAAATAATTTTTGGGTGATGTTTGCACAAAAGCAAAACAGAAATTAATGGTTACACAGAACCCTGCGAAACAAGGCAAGGCAAATACTTCAGAACAACTTTAACACACACACACCACACACACCAATCTCTTGTTCCATTAGTATCTGTCTCAAAATAGTGTCAGGAAGTGATACATCATCACTGGTTGCCATTTTGAGAGACACGCTGAATAAAAATGGAGTTACTTTGTACACTGGATCTTGGACAATATTCTATTATGACAATAATATTAAGAGGCCAAAACAATTAGAGCACCATATACATAAATATCCCTTAGTAACATTCCTCCTATCACCTCATCAGATAGGCTACTTTACAAATTGTATGCTGCTTCCCTTTCAGATTAGAGCCCATTAGATGATGCATGTGTACTTCCGATCAGGCTCCATTGGGAAAGAAGAGAGTAAGATGTGTATGCCACCACTGCAGCAACATGGTTTCCTGTGTTGCCTTCAAGACAATGGGGGAAAGCTGGGCAGCAACAGGGTAAGTTGCATGATGTGGGCCATGGAGCGATGGGTTTTCCACCACCCACCCCCACCCCACTGGGACCCCATGGATTCACCATATCCATGGGTCTTTGTGATGAGGTCCCTAGATTAACAATACATTGTTACTGCATTTTCCTAATGTAATTGTAGGGAAGCTTAGTCAAGTAGCATAGGAAGTGCTCCATTAAACTGGTGAAAACTAAACCAATACCTGAATTCACCAGCATTCTATCTTAACTTTTAAATATATGACAATGGACCCAGATTTGCTTATGCCTAGAAAAGACCCATTGACATAAACATAACATCATGACCTCCTCTAAGTATAGATTAAGCCAAACCTAAGATAGTGCACCAATGATAGTTTTAAAAGATAAAGATAAACAATAAAAAGTCAAGGGTCTGGAGAACAAGCCCTATGAAGAGCAGCTTAAAGAGCTGGGCATGTTTAGTCTGAAGAAGAGAAGGCTGAGAGGAGATATGATAGCCATGTATAAATATGTGAGAGGAAGTCACATGGAGGAGGGAGCAAGCTTTTTTTCTGCTTCCCTGGAGACTAGGACACGGAACAATGGCTTCAAACTACAAGAAAGGATATTCCATCTGAACATTAGGAAGAACTTCCTGACTGCGAGAGCCATTCAGCAGTGGAACTCTCAGCCCCGGAGTGTGGTGGAGGCGCCTTCTTTAGAAGCTTTTAAACAGAGGCTGGATGGCCATCTTTCAGGAGTGCTTTGAATGCAATATTCCTGCTTCCTGCAGGGGGTTGGACTGGATGGCCCATGAAGTCTCTTTCAACTCTAAGATTCTATGATTCTATGATTCAATGAATGCTTTATGTAATCACATTTTCGACACCCTGAGTGGGGTTTTAAAAATCCTGGAATCATTTCCCATCACATAAATCCCTATATTCCATTTTAAATCACTAATACTTTAAGTGCAAAGCATGCCACTTCATCAGAGAAAATTATGGCCATCTTGTTGAATGCTATACCATTAGCTGACATGTCTAAATTCAAGTACTAGATGTGCTATAATATTTATGAACAAAGAGAAAGTGAAGGTAGGGAATGAACTCTTTATGACATCCACTCTGGTAGTCTTTCTTTATAACAGGAATGAAAAAAAACCTGCAGTCCAGGGAGAAACTTCAGATCCAGACATCTCAACCTAGTCTAGAGCCTCACCTTCTGTGGCCTTGGCCCTATAAAGCAGTGGTTCTCAACCTGGGGTCCCCAGATGTTTTTGGCCTTCAACTCCCAGAAATCTTAACAGCTGCTAAATTGGCTGGGATTTCTGGGAATTGTAAGCCAAAAACATCTGGGGACCCCAGGCTGAGAACCACTGCTATAAAGCCATAACAAAAATGAGTCAAGATAATCCCATTTTAATAGGGGTAAGTTTGCTCACTAGGCATGTGAAGGATTATTCATCAATTTTCTCATTGTTACAGAGAGGATGCACACATTTGAGACATGCTGTTGGAAAGAATGAAAGCTCTGTGAAAACTCTTTCTGAAAATCCTCATCTCATGCAAGAAGAAATAGGCTTTTTCATTTTCATAGTTTGTTCATGATGTGTGTGGATACAATTAGCTTCTTGTCTCTTTCCAAAGCAAAGACAACACAGCAAATGTAGATGGTGTTACTCACACACAAATAACATGTGCAATCCTTATATTTCTATATAGTTCATGCAAGAATACAACAGTTGTATTTTACATAAAAGCAATAAGAGCTGTTGTTCAGGTTCTTTTTTCCCACTTGGATGAGAAGGCATTGCTGCATGGATAAAACCATTCAGTTGCCAACTTCTTCTTTTTTTCACATTTCATTTTTTTTATAGGAAGTAGATTGTCATCACTTACTGGAACTATTTTATTCTATCACACAATTATTGTTGCCTGTTTTAAAAGGCATTATTGTGCAATAGCTCTTTATTGATTTATTTTATTCTCTGATATCCTTGCTGGATTGTGAGTGACACTGGGCATTAGTAAAAAAAAATGGAATGAGTTTTACCCACTGCATAATGAGACAGTCTCATAAAAGAAAAGCTATCAGACAGTGGCTGGACTCCATGGCCATCACTTCACCACATATGCAAGATAAGATAATATCCTCTTAATCACTTGATGCTTCTAATAAATCTGAAAATTCACTATAGTTGACTCACCATACTTGGGGGTTTCACTTCTGTGGGTATGATTGTCCATGAATTTGATTAATATGCTCTTTCTAGGCATCTTTAGTTACTCCTGTGTGACTCTGTAGTCATTCTGGAGGACCTAGAGATCCTAAAGATCCATGGTAGTCAACATCTGCCATGGAGTTACTCTGGAGGACCTATAGATTACCAGAGAGAACACTTATTTAGGTACTTGAAGGTCTATAGAATGATTCCATGCTAAATGTCAGGCAGAAGTTCACTACAGAATTGCACTGGAGAAGCTAGAGATTCATTCAGGAGTGTTGTCTCACACTTTTAAAAATAGCGTTTTTAATTTGCATTTTTTTCCACTTTTGCAGAGGTCCTGCACTCCTAATTCCAGTGAAAGCAGAGGGATGACTACTTATGAGTAAATTTCCCTGCCAGCACATAGTCTTGTAGGCTGGGGGCACAATTCACTAATTTTCTTCTTGAAGTAACGAGTGATTCATTTTTATGACTTTTGTCTATCTGTGAGAAACTGTTGCAGTTTGAGACTCATGTTATGCCAAAAAAATTGCACATGGCTATTGTTCGCAAGAAACTATATATTTTTTGTAAGAATGGGGTGACTATTCCACACAGAATAAACTGCATGAGCAAACACTGTGATCTGCATGGGGAATAATTGTCAAGACCCTTTGTCATCAAAGAGAATGATAATAATGGAGTTCCATGGTTACATCTGCTAATGCAACATATCCATAAACCTGCTTCTCATACCGCAATTGTAGAGTTTTTCAACTGCTGCCAATAGAAACATTGGGTAATGGCAACTTTTAGTTGTGGGTACATTGAGCAGAACAGCTGAAGAGATCTCTGAAGGTCCTGCTTGTCTCAATGTGCCCCATAAGCAAGAGAGTGCTGCAGCTGTCATTTCTAAGCACCCCTATTCACAGTATTAGATGCTATTTTTTTGGGTTGTATGAGTTAAATATTAATTCTTAAAGACTTTTAATCTAGTTGCCAATCTTGCAAAAGCTGAATAGGATGCCAGTCCATATTGATGCATAGAAACATTATTTTTGTTCACATAAAATAGTTTTCCCACACACATACAAAATAAATGCTGCTTCCCTCACATTAAAAACACATACACCATTTTTGGAAGTGGGGTGGGGAGATATGTCTAAAATTGCAAAAATGCATACCATTCCAGGATTCTTTTTAATGTGGCTTCCTGGTATTTGAGATATACAAGGGTTTGTTTTTTTTTTTTTTTGTAATATTTAAAAATATTTTTGCATATTCTCCCCATCCCTGTTGGTGGATAATGGGTTTAATCATCCAGCAACTGGCTGGTGGCTATTTCTCATCTCCCTCTCCTTCCTTGTACTCTGGAGTAACATTATTTTAGGATTTTGTGCAGCTACTTCTTCTATGTTCATATGCTTTCACTGAACATGCATTAAAAGGCACTGTTTCATAGGGAAAGGGGGAAATGAGGTTGCTCATTCATGTGCATAAGCGAAGATTTACATTTGCATTCCCCCATCCTGATTTATAATTTATCTCCGTTTATTCATATTTATGCAGAAATTTCATTTAGAGTTTATCATAAGTCTTACACTACTTTTTTCAATGCCTCATGTTTAGTAGCTTAATAGCTTTAGAATAAGGACAATACATTCCCGTGGGTTCATGTGCCTTCAGGTCAACTTGTCAACTTATGGCAAACTCATAGGGTTTTCTGAGGCAAGAAATAGTCAGAAATATTTTTCTCTGTTCCTCCTTCTGAAATACAGTCTACAACATCTGGTTTTGGTTGGTGATAACCAGTAATAACCAGTGCTGACCCTCCTTCTAAGATTAGATGGGTTCTGGTGCCTTTGGGGTATGCATGTTCAATATAGGCAATTATAGGTTTTTTTTTACTATAACATAATCTGCATATGCCTAATTGATAATGATATAGGCTGGTGGCCATGATCAATGGCCTCTCCAATGGGATAATTCTGGTTTGTGCAATGCCTTGATTGATAACTGGGGGAGCTTTCACATATACTGTGTTTCTTCTGTTCTAAGACACCATCAATTATAAGGCGCACACTAATTTCAATACCACTAACAGAAGAAAAGCTTTAGATATAAAAAAAACCTACCTCTGGTTCTAAGACGAACTATATTTTTAGAAATGTTTATATGGGGAATTGAAGAAATGTGGTATTTTTCCTGTTTCCTTGCATTGCCTCAGCTTTTGGATTAAAAAGTAAAAATATAAATGTAATCAATAAAAGATAATATAATTTTAATTGTATTCCCATATTCACCTTTACAAGGGAATAGCATTTTTTAGCATATGGCCATGCACATAAATCAATCTTATGATTGAGACTGTAATAAAATGCATTTTCAGCATTCTATTTATATGTATTTTAATATGGGTGAAAATCTATACTGTAATCGTGAACTCGTAATTCTGCTTCCTTTGCTTTTCTTCCTCTGTTTTTAAATGGATTGCATTTTATCTCTCTCATGATTGACAAAAGTTGCCATTCAAATGTTAATGTCCTACAGCTGAAAGCAGCAAAATAAGAGAAAAAGATAAATGATACATCTTAGCTTCCTTTCCTCTGAAATTCCATTAGCTTTTTGAGATAGTGGCCAGGACGAAGCTGAAGATCCTAAGATCATTACATTGCTTATTACCCTGTGTATTTATCTTCTTTGCTACTAAAGCTTTAAAGAAAATCTAATTTCTCAAAGGCAACATTAGCATCAAAACCACTACTTTTGGGAAGCTATGGTGAATTCAAGCTAACAGCTAAATGCATCAAAGAATCAGCCCTGGGAACAAAAAAAAAAGGATGTCTGGTAAAACTGAAAGCTTGTACACTACAATACTGTAATTCTTTTAGTCCTATTCTTCTGGAGATTGGTCCTAATAAGAATAGTATTTTTATATCACCATAGAGACATTCTAGGCATCTTTTATATGGGGAAAAATCCTACTTAGCTATGGAAATAATTTATATATACACAATGTTGGAAGCTTGCTGTGTGATGCAGATTCTTAAAAAGCCCACACAAGAGCAATTATACATCAAACTAGTCAATAGTACACACAATGCTGTGCTCTTCTGAAAGGTGTAGGATAATGATGGGCAACACACAACCCAAGAACTGTTCAATCTGCCCCTCTTTTTTAGGGAGGGGGCTCCTGGAGGTTTCCAAATATTCCCTGTTGTCACCGTCAACCACTTTGCTGCTGAAATTCTTGGATCCAATGATATGAAAGGAATTATTTCCTTTTAAAATAATAATTGTTGCTATGAATGGTTATTATGCCCAGAAGAATGTCAGAACAGTGAATTCAAGACAAAAGATCAAGTTTCAGAAAATGACAATGAGTTGCAGATTTTGGTGGCAACATCAGTGGCAATGGCTGGTGGTGGTAGAAGGTTCCAAGGGAAGAAGGGATCCCCAGATGCAGAGAAACCACCCACTATTAGTAGGGAAATCTCAGATGGGCCAACCCTTCGGGCAGCTTAAGGGTGGGAGCAGATTTAACTACATATATTGGTAATCTAAAGGACTGAATTTATACTCTCTAGACTGATAGTGAAAGCTGGGACAGCGCTTTCCATTTGACTGTGCACTTCTCTGAGACTTGTAATGCAGTTCTGGACTCAAATGTCATGCATAAAATTGTTGTGTCATATGTATTAGGGTGAAAATACACACACAAATACTAATGCTTGTTAGTTTTGTTTTATTTTGAATCTCATACTGTTGGAGAAATTGGATAGCACAGGCTTAAAATTCAATACACACAAAGCTGTCTCAGACTAGAAATAGATGCATCTAATCCAGATTAAAGATACATGGTTCCTTCCTTATGCAGCATTTTATATATATACAATACTCTCTCTCTATACACACACACACACACACAGTATGTGTGTGTGTGTGTGTGTATGTGTATATCTGTGTGTGTGTGTGTGTGTGTGTGTGAGAGAGAGAGAGAGAGAAAGAGAGATATTGCATATATATATATATATATATATATATATAGCTACTACACATATACCTCAACTGGTACTGAGAAATATTATTAACTCATTCATAGGACTTACACTCTGAGAATGATGGTGGGGTTTTAAAAACATCATGAAGTCAAACATTACATTTAAAATTTAAAGAATTTCTAAATAAATATCTTTATTTAGAATATAAAATACAATAAATATTGTTAGTGTGTACCTTCAAATAATTTCTAACTTTTGTCAACTCTAAGGCGAAGCTATCACAGGGTTTTTTTTGTTCATAGTGGTTTTCTTTGCCTTACTATGAAGTTGAAGTGTGTTCTTACTTAAGGTTACCCAGTGGGTTTCCATGGCCATGTTTGGATTAGAAGCCTGGTTTCCAGAATCAGAATGCAACCATTACATCACTGACTATCTTCTAAACCCACTTTTGTACATAAAAGGTCATCTTGATTTCTTTAAACAGCATACAGGTAACTTGGGAAATTTAGCAGGTCTTGTGGTAAAGGGAGATTTCTGAACTTGTCCTTTGGATCCTGAAACTTTGAGATGGAATAGGAGCCTGGACTTCTTTGTTTAGTGATCGGTGCTAACAGGTAGATAGATGTATATTTGGTAAGATGTCAGGCAGAACCAGGCCAGGACTTGTTAGTGACATCTGGGATTACTTATTCTTGATATCCATAGGGGAAATGTTCCCTTCTGAACTGTGGTTATGTAAAAACATTGGTATGACTGAGTGTCATGAAAATATGTCTTTTCCAGTCCCAGCATATTATAGAGCTGCATTGGAGGACCTAGATCACATGTTTTAAATACAAGACCCATGGGCCAAAACCAGCCTGCCACATCATTTTATGGGGCCGCTGAGGCTTTCAATGCCAGGGCAACATCATTACAATTATTTATTTATTTATTTATTTATTTATTTATTTATTTGCTGCATTTGTTGACCGCCGTTCTCAGCCCTAGGGCGACTCACGGCGGTGTACAACATATAAAAGACAATTTACAGTAAAGCCATAACGAAAAAACCAACATATCACTAATACACAATCAAATAATTACACTAAAATAATCCGCTCCGTCTTATCGTAGAATCATAACCAATCTCGTAATCCATATTCCGTTCCAGTTGTCATTACCAGTTAATGTAGCACTCAGTTGAATGCCTTCTCAAATAGCCATGTCTTTAGGCTCTTTATGGCCCTTTGAAGGTAACCATAAGACTTAGATGGCCCTCAATGAAAATGGGTTGACACCCCTGACCTAGACATTCCTACTTTCCTGAAGAGGTTACTTCTCCAGAAATTTACTATGTCCCCCAATTCTATGCTAACTTCCAGAAGAATAATAGTTTAGAATTACTTGGAGGACACAGCAAATATCTAGAGACCATTTTTGCTCAGGGAGTATGCAACTGAAACTGTAGATATGGTTTCAACATTTGTAGGTGTCATACTGTGCTTCAGTATTTGATATACAGCATTATGTAGGCCTGCTACAGCTCAGAATTCAATAGTTAATAAAAGGGTCCTTAGTTTTCCCATACATTTGTGTGTCTTTTTTCCATTTGGGTGAACAATCTCCTACTTAAAACATCTAGCAGGCCAACTTTGTAACCTATCTCAAGATATACATAATGGGAGGAGTTCAACGAGCAACCAGGTTGCATCACAGTAAGAGATAAATATGGGTTCCGTGGGATTTGTTTTTGATATGAAATGTCTCAGATTTATTTTTTTACAAAAATGGATGGTGCAAATAAAAGGTCATAGCTGTTACCAGCAAATAGCCCAGGATAACAAAAACATACATCCAACTAGAGGCTGCAAATATTGCCACCTCCAACACTAGATCTTTCTATTTTCTCCTTATGGGAGGATGAAACCATGTCAGCAACAAATCAACTTTATATTGCAGGAATGTAAAATACAGATCTATGCAAGATAATGTGATGCTTTTATCTTCCTTTGTCATGTTATCATACACAAGATACTTTATGAGCCTACAAGGGTATCTCTTTTGTAGTAAAATCTGCCAGTTTATAGTCTTATTGATTACATTTCAGCCCTAAGTTATCTGAAGCAATGGGTGGTAATTAAACTACTTTGTAATCACAATAAAACTTGAAGTCCTAAAACTGCCCTCAGATCAAAGAGTTCCCAGCCTACCAAATCATACTTGAAGCAGAAGGGGAGGATCACAGCCACAGCAGTCCAAAATATCAGTACATATATATTCAAAGCCAAAACAAATTGTTCCTGAGGGGGACAATTAGGGTGTTGAATTTCCTTTGTTTCTGTTCAATATTTCATTTCGATAGGTTTAAAATATAAAACAAGTTAATTTATTTTGTCTTTGCCGATATCCCTATAAATACCCTAAATATGCCTCATAAGATCTCTAACAAGATGGCAACCTCTTACTGCAGTAAAGAAATGAGAAGATCACAAGGACTTTCAAAGGGCAGCTATAAGGGAACATCTGGGATATATAATTAAATATTAACTGCCATATATAATTAAATATGAAAGTCAGGATTGTCCATGTCATTTTAATTTCTCATTTCAATGTACGGTTGCGTAAGCTGACCAGTGAAAAAAAACTAATTGGAAGAAAATCAACTCATTTGAAATGTGATGCCAAAGGATAGTTCTGTGGATACTGTTAATGTTTATTGCTTATTTTTTTTGTTATGAATTTTATTTATTGTTTGTATTACTGTTGTTATTGTTTTTATTACTGATGTATTGTGGGCTCGGCCTCGTGTAAGCCGCACCGAGTCCCTTAGGGAGATGGTAGTGGGGTATAAATAAAGATGATGGTGATTATTATTATTCTGTAGGCTGCTACAAAGACCCCAAAAAAAGATTTAAAGGAGCAATCTATACTCTTTCAGCCTCAGTGGAAGACAATGGAAATCCTCCTCGGAATAAATCTTGTCAAGAAAACTCAATGATAAGTTCACCTTAGGCCAACTATAAGTCCATAACTCAGAAACAGCTTGAAGGTGCCCAACAGCAACAAAATGAAAGCAAACCAAAACTCCTTCTAGAAGCCAACATGGCTAACTGTAAGTGTTATATTGTGGACATATCAAGAGAAAACACAGCTAATTAGAAAAAAACAATACTGCTTGGTGCGAATTAGCTCTAAAATAGACATGGCATTGAATTCCTTATTTAAATTGGAGCCCCAGATGTCACAGAAGTCTTTTGATCAACTACTGTTTTCTCCTGGAGCAACTCCAAGAGGATTCCTTTTTACAAACAACACAAATCCTACCATTCATCTAAATTCAGGGGTGCCAAGGAAAAAAGCTTCTGGTCTGACTCCATAACCATTCAAAGCTGTGGTCGATGTTTACCATTTCAGTGGCCAAATTCCCTATTGGGGAGCAATAACAAGAGTGAACCTGAACCTCAAACAGCTATTAAATATCAGCTGTTCCCCTGTGACCCCTGTGAAACTGCTGTTCTCTTGTTTTGGTTATAAATGATTTCAGCTACATTTCACCAGCTCAAGCATCCCCAACTTGATAATGAAGGGGGAAAAACAATCTGCAAGCTATAATGGGATATTTCCATTCCATTTTTAAAGACCCTTATTTCAAACAATTGCATTAAAATACTGCTTAGAAAGGAAGACGATAGTAGGAAAAGAGGAAGACTGCATTACAGGTGGATACATTCAGTCAAGGAAGCCATATCCCTGAGTCTGCAAGACCTGAGCTGGGCTGTTGGGGACAGGTACTTGGAGGACTTTCTTTCATAGTATCGCTATAAGTCAAATTCAACGGCAGTTAACAGCAACAGATTGTTTTAATTTTTTCAGCTGCCTTGAGTTCTAGTTGCAAGGTAATTGTGTGGGCAGGGGCAACCACCCTCCTCCCATGCTAGCCAGGTAAAGTAGTCTTACACAAGATGTTGGGATAACCAAAAGCCACAATTTGTTTATTGATTACAATGGAAACGGGGTTGGCAGCCATGCATGGGTTCTGGATCAAGGATAAGACAGCCTGCTACTGACTGATGCAACAAGAAAAAGATAGGGGACACAGTGCAGGTTCCCATCCATTGCCCTCCTGGGACACTTGCACCACCTCACCCTCTAGCAGCCACATTGCCTCCCTCCCCTACCCCCCCCCACACACACAGACTAGAAAGGTGGGGGAGGTACATGATCTGTATCCAGGGCCTATGCCACACACCCAAGTTGTGATTAAGGAACAGAAATAAGCAACCAAAAATAACACTAAACAAAGCCAACAAAATAAAGGATCATTGGGAGGGGATAATTAGAAGGCAACCGATCCAAGAGAGCCAGCATGCCTGCTGGTGGACCAGAGGAAAAAGGTCTTCCCTAAGGTCCGCCTGCCCCCAGCCAATCAGGATGCAGAGAAGGACCTGCCTCTGATTGGTCAACCTGTAGGAAGCCATGCCAAGAGGGTTTGCTGTACAGGGCTCCTAGGAAAAAGGAAGCATTGTGAAATGGCAGGCGTAGAAGAGTGCCTGCTACCGCAATGTCCAAGTCCAATAAATCAGTTAGGGTATAATGCGGAATAGAAACAACAATCACGGCTGAAAATAAACTTTTAACCACAAAGGGGAGGTTTTAGGCACCTACTCAATCTTGCCTCTCTTCTTTTTTGAGTCAATTTCTCAGTTCTATTTGGTTTTAATATAAATTGATTTTGCTGGTATCATCACAGGCACCTGATTCCTTCTGTTAATTTATTTTTTCTTATTAAGGCAGGAGATGTTGCTGCTGGCACTGCAGAATGAATCACAGCAAGCTAAAACACAGTTTTGGAGAATTACATTATCATCCAGAAAACTAAAACTTTAGAGACAATGTTGGAAGGAGTGTTGCTTTGGGCATGCCCTACAAAAGACATTGTTCTTTTCTAGGAGAGATTTTCATTTGGAGGGATAAAACTTACTCAGAATGAATGGAATTACTATAGTCAGTGGCTGAAGACAGCCTGTTGTTTACAGAATGGCCTCAGGTTCAGTCCCTGGATTCTCAGGATAAAAGGATCAGATATCAGGTCAAGTGAAAAACCTTATCCTGGGTGACAGAGCCACTGATACAGCTGATAACTTCTTATTCCAGGAAGAGAATTCCCCTCACCTCGACATATTTTTACCGCTGCCATGCTGGCACAGAAGTGGAATTGACTCATTGCACAAGGTGATGGAAGTGTTGCAAAATTGCAAGCTGTTGATAGGGTTGCACATCAATAGCAAGGGATGGCTAATACAAGGAGAGGCAGAACAGCAGTGGGATACATCACTTTTAGTGATGGTCTTTGTTGCACAATTCTGTGTGCATCCTACTCTGTGTACATCCCATCCTATTGCACTACTCTATGTGCATCCTCCTTGTGATTAACCATCCCCATGATTAACTGTCTGGTTTCAGTGCCAGTTTGCCTGCCTCATGTGATAAAGTCCTTCCATAATTTCGGTTTGGCTCATTAGTATTCCTTTCACAAATATAAATAGCATCAGTCAAAGCTGAAAATGTGTAAAAATGAGTTTATCAGTGCATATACATTTTAAAACCCTTTACATTTAAAACTCCACATAAATAGAACTGAAGCCAAACCAGAAAAGAATTAATTGTTGTCTTCTCATGTGCATGGGCAGCATTTCAAAATAGATACTTGAGAGTGAATTCCAGATGCAAGGACAGCAGAATTACCTATTTAGATCAAATAAAGGCAAGAACAATTGCTGTCCTTGAGCAGGATGCTTTCTACCTGGCAATTCCACCTGCCATTGAGAGAAGCATCATTCCACGTTGCAATACTTCATAAGAAACTGGCCTTGAAATTCTACTTTCAGAGCTCAGGCTCCCACAATTCAATGGCCTTTGTATAATCCACTTCTAGACAATCTTAAAGCCATGAAAGAAATATCATTTCATTACAAGGACTATTATACAAAAATTGTCAGAACTTCACACATACTCTGTATTAAAAGGCGCAGAAGTTCACATTGCTAAAGGTGGAACAAAGTACCTACCCTAACTCTTCTTCTTCCTCTTTTTTTAAACAGGATCGACCATTTCAGTTCCATTTCTGTGAACAACATCCAGTCTCCACACAATCCAAAAACAGATTCAGAAGAGAAGTTGAATAACATGCTTTTATTTGTTTGTTTCTTCACTCTTCTAACAACTTTATCAGAACTAGGGAACCTCTGACTTTCCAAATGGCCTTCCAGATGGTGATTAGCTAAACATTTTGGGATGGATTGGAATCCAAATCTAACAACATGTGAAGGGCCTTTGCCCTGTGGTATGAAGTCATATCTCTTGAGGGATTTGGAAAAATGCATATAAATGGTGTCTGCTACACTGTGACAGATTTTACGCTTCTGCCAGCTACACATGATGCAAGTCTTTCTCTCTCTCTTTTGACTCACCAGATATTTTGACTCATGATTGTCTATACTAAGCGGGATAATGGGAGTTGTAATAAAAAACACCAAGGAGACAGAATGATCTCTTCCATTGCAGAATTCAAATATTAGAGTAGAGGCTGTGATTTTCTCTCCCATAAAGGTTTGTGTGTTTTTCCTTGGTCTTTTGTTGTACTTTGATATTAAATGAAGCCTTTCAGTACTATCTCCTAAGAATGCAAGTAATAAAGCTGATTCTGAAAATTAGTCTTTACTAGCTATGAGTGTTTCTGTTCCATATCTTAGATGGCGGTTACTGGCTATTTGTCTAATCGCATATCCCTATACCAATGATGGGCAATCTTTTGAGCTTGGTGTGTCAATACTTGCCAAAAAAAAACCAAGGATAACTCGGGTGGGGTGTCACTTCAAGAAAAAAACCCCCATATTTTCATGATATTTATAGTTTAATAACAAAAATATATTCTTGTAATATATAACTGTATTTAATAAATCAAAAACTAATTATTTAACTTACCTGCTTTTTCTATAATGCCATATATCTCAGCATTATAGAAAAATGCTGGTGTAGGAGCCGAGGATGAAATGTCCTTCTTGGGATGCGGCCCCATCTTCTCTGTATGCGGCTGCATTCGACCGTGTGTCATTGAAAATGGCTACATGTGTCAGTGCTGACACACGTGTCATAGGTTCGCCATCATGGCCCTATACAGAACATTGCATGCACTATGGTCAGTAGAGGAGGCCCTCTTCTCAGTCCCACCCCTGTCACAAGCTTGATTGGTGGGAATGAGAGAGGGGGGCTTCTCCATGATCGCTCCTCATCTCTGGAACTCCCTCCCATAAGAAATAAAAATGGCCCCTTCCTCCTCTCCTTTAAGAAACTTCTGAAAACACACTTATGCAGAGGAGAGGAGGATTAGGACTTTTAACCCATTGATACACTGGCTAACCCAATTGTATTTTATGGCTGCTACGATACATCTTAAATAAATACTGGTGTTAGAGATTTTAAAGCCATTTTAGTGTAATTGTATCATAATTGCTTTTAGGGTATATGTTGTAATGTTTTACTCATGTTTTCGTTTACTATCTCATTGGATTGTTTTTTATTATTTTCATCTTGATGCTTAATTCTTTGTTGTAAGTTTACTGTTGTTTCTGTTCATTATCTTGTATTATTTTGATGTGTTTGTATTGATTAGAGGCATTGTATGTTTACCTTTTGTTTTGTGTCTAAACCACCCTGGGTCCCTTTGGCGAGAGAGGGCAGTCAAGAAAAAAAGTATTATTATTATTATTATTGCAAAAAAGGCATTTGTAGTATTCAATTTTCTGTATTACTTCTGTTGCCCTCTCTCCAACAACTTGTAAACATGTTTAGAATTAATTTATATTTAAACACTAGATTTTCCTTACAAATGTCCTGCCAGTTTATCTCCATTCCACACTAATTATAGACCTACTTTATTGTTCCTCTTTGACAGTGTTTCAGATCCATTTTTCTCCTGCCAAAGTCAAACTCAGCAGGATGTGCTTCCCAGGATACCCAGACTCACTTTGAAAAAGTAAGGCCCTTTTTATAAATTCTCCTCTTGTGCTGTCATTATTAGTATTACAAAGCTGTTAATGAGGGATTGCTTCACTTGCACAGTGGATTTTACTTTAGCTCCTTTTTTGCCACCTCTTTGCCTGTGGTGCATCTTAAACATCTGAAGAAGCATTATCTACTCATGGCAGAAAATATATTTTAACAGCATTTCCACTTTAAAAATGAAGAAGAATTAAGATCAAATTTTTAAAACCATAAAGAAGAGTAATGGAAACTAAGTGTAACTCTTCACTGAATGCCACATTTCCAATGGATTCTCTACATTCTACTTTCTTCTTGGATGCTTAATCTTTGAACCTCATCACATGGAGATCCTGAAGCTGGGTGACAGCAATGAGATTCACTAGGCAGCACAACAAATCTGTGGAGCAGCAGAGGAAACTATTGCCCTGTGCCCCACATTGCTTACTACACTGCATTTCCCACAACATAGTGGGAAAGTGTTGCTGCCCGGCTTCCCTTGTTCTACCTGTTGAGAACACGGGAAGCCTCTCATGTTCTCTGGGCAGCATCCTAGGATGCTGCCAGGATGCTTCCTTTATGGAGACCTGTAGGAAGTAGCCTTGTGTCATATGATGGGCTCCGGCAGGTTCTGTCAAGGAAGTGTCCTGGAAGTGTCCTAGGATGCTTTTCGAAGATAGTGTGTTGAGATTCTTCATTTCAAAGTCAGTCATGTCAATGTCTAAACTTTTAAGCTTTCCACTTAAGCCCTCAAGGAGAAACTAAGGCTCTATATTGAAAAGGGAAGTACAAACTGAACTTAGTTATAAAAACTGCAAATAATCATCTATATTGATTTATAGAATGCCAAGGTTTGTACTATAATACATTGTTAGTAGGCTTGGGTAACAACGGAAAAATTTGGTTCTAAACTCGTTTCGTTTTTAGGGGGGCCCTTGCGTTTCGTTTTTTTAAAGAATTCCGAAATTTTCCTTTAAAAAAGTTCGAAATATACGAAATTTCGTAAAATTACGAATCGATTCGTTAATGGCGGACGCGATTGCGCAATATGTTAAAAAACCCTCCAAATGGGACAGAGGGAACTTCTGAAGCTTCCCTCTCCCTCTGTTGTTGACTGTTGGTGTGATAATTTATTTTTTATCATTGATAAAACAAACAACAACTATAAAACTTGCACCAGACATACGGAAATAATTACGAAACAATTACAAAACAATTTCGAAACAATTTCGAACCAATTACGAAACAATTACGAAACAATACGAAATAAATTGGAAAAATTGTTTCGATTTTTAATTACTCCTCACAGTAGTCCTGCATGGCTCAATATTGGATCGTAAGCTAATTTCAATACTAATTAATAACAAATTACGAAATTAACGAATGAAACCGCCCAAGCCTAATTGTTAGCTGTATCATTTTCAGAAATAAAATGGGGAAAAAAAGATTACAGGCACCGCGAGAAGGACAAAGAAGTAGAGAAATATGAATGAGAAACATCTTGTTTGAGCATGTTTAGAAACTTCTGTTATAAAAAAGGCTGAGTTGCATCTCAGTTGTGTGGCACTATTTTCCCATTGCATATCCAATAGCTTTGTCTGGCCAAAATAAACCTATTACTTTTGAGAAAAAAAAACCCCTCAACTCAACAAATTCTGTTTTTCTTCATTGATAATGTCCACCAAACCTTTTGTGCAGGTGTTTGGCTTTACAGTCATTCAAAATATCCTTCATTCTCCCCTAGTCAGTTAATTGACAAGTTCTACATCATTTCCCTTTATAGCACTGCAAAAACACATCCTCTTCTTTTTTGACCCTCTGTGGGAAAAATTATGCCGCATGCTCTGGTTTTGCTTCACCTTGACAATTTCAACTGTCGCATCTCTTTTTTTCTTGCCTTAGTTCTGTCTTCTTATCTCTGTCAAGCATTCTGCTAGGAAAACCTTTCACCTCTATCATTACTGCATGCTTCTAATCCTTAAAATGGCTTCTTCTGTGCTTCCAGATACAAGTAAAGGTTTTCATATCTAACTTCAAAACTATTGCCCGCTCACTTCTATTTCTTTTTTCTTACATGTCAATACATATCTGATCATGATCTTCACTCCTCTTCATCATTCTCTTTTTCCTTTCTGCCTTGTTGTCCCTAATGCTTGCAATATCTCCTAGAAGGCCCACATGATACCGTCTATGTTGCTTAGTTCAAATTCCTATTTATAAATATATTTTCCATGAAACTACTGACATATTTCCTTATTTGTTGAGCTTAGCAAGACAGCTGTTCCATATTGTTACTGTCCATCTAAAATACTTATCATTCATGGAGAGAAAGCACCACTTCGGCTTCTAAAGAGGTTTCTGGAGCACAAACTGACTCTCAACAGTTGCATCAGAGAAATGTGTTACAAGTATGGTGGCCCGGAGAGCTCATATGCCTTTTGCAAACATTGTTTAGAGTTTTCTATGTGTGTTCTCTTTTCTAGAGCACAGCACTCAGGTTGAGAGGGACCAAGATTTCCTTGGAGTTATTACAACATTGTTGTTATTATTTTTTATCAAGTTGACATTGACTTATGGCAACTCTGCAAATGCTGATCATCAACTTCCCTGCTTAGGTTTTGCAGATTCAAGGCAATGCCTTTGTTGATTGAATCAATCTACTCAGAGTGCAAGGTTCCTCCCTTCCTACTGATTTGGACTTTACTGAACATTTTCATCTTTTCAGGTCTATCAAGCTGTCCTATGATATGTCATTGTCTATACCACAACAGCCTCAGTTATTGATACTGGCTTCAAATGAGAGTTCAGATCTGATTTCCACTAGAATCCATTTGTTTGTATATTAAGCAGACTTTGATATCTGTAGAACTCTCTTCCAACACCACATTTCAAATAAGCAGATTTTCTTACTATTAACTTCTTCACTGTCCAACTTTTGCAACTATACAGAGAAAGGTTGGAGATATAAGCACTCATAGGTTTCATTTTCTTTCTTTGGTTGCTTCTGCTTTCCTTTACTTTCCCTGATTTCTGCATTGAATATTAAGGAAATATTAGCTATGAACATGAATTTACATGATTAACCGTGGTATAATTGGGAGCCTAAGATTGTGGCATACACAATCTTATTATTTTCTCATGAAACAGTTCCATTTAGTAATCTGGTATTTTCTACAGGAAGGCAATTCCAATGGAAATTAAAGATAAAAAGCCTCTCTTAGTCTATGATTTGGTATATGTACATGTACTACAACCATATTTTAATCAACATACACAACCTGTCTAGGTAAGAAGACATTCATACAGTTAACCTAATGTCTAGTTTGCTCCTAAGACTGAAATATCATTAGGCATGGATTGGGTAGGAAAGTGGCATGGACACAGTAATAGTAGCAATAATGGTGATAATAATAAATTAATCTACCAAATCTTTTTGTTGTTTGCTTTCAAGTCATTTTCAACTTATGGTGAACCCATCACCAGGTTTTCTTGGCAATGTTTGTTCAGAGAGGGTTTGCCCTTACCTCACTCTATGACTGGAGAGACTGACTTGCCTGAGGTTCATCAGTGGGTTTCCATGGCTGAGCAAGGAATCTAACTGTAGTTTTCATAGTCCAATACCCAAAGTACTGCTGTTGTTATTATTATTTGATACACAAGATTAGTACACAGCAAACAAGATCACTGTGCTGACTTTTGTATTGGATCACATGTCAGACACTTCCCAAGTGTCTACGATTGTGAGATATATCAGCAAATAATGAGTGCATATTTGAGAAGGGTGGCCTTTTGCAGATGGCAGATGGTAATTTGGTAAGTGCCAATTGTCTTTAAGTGGAGGACAAGGTCTTTAGGCACTTTACCCAGTGTGCCAATCACCACTGGGACCACTTTGACTGGCTTGTGCCAGAGTCTTTGTAGTTCTAGCTTTTATTATTGTTGTTGTTATTATTATTATTAACTTTATTTATATCCCACCTCTCTCCACATGAAGACTCAAGCTGACTAACAATCTCATACTTTAGCCAAAAACAGTACATAATTGCCAAGTGTTTGTCATCTATATTAACTGTAGGATAAAGATAACGGATGACAAATGGAAGTACTTCAGGTCTTCTGAGTCAATCTCATTAAATCAAACACTTTTAAGAACAGCTCTGCTTCTTCTAAAATGATGTGCTCTCTTCTCCTTTTGTTTTAAAGCACAATACAAAAGTTAAAAACAATTAAATAATACAGTGTGGTAAAAACAGATTCAAATATAATAAATACACTTAAAATAGCCTTTAAACATCACAGCCCCCACCCAAATCCCACCCACAACTTCCCCAAAGCCTGTCCCTTAGCCTTCTGCCAATGCCTGCTGGCAGAGGAAGGCCTTGACCTGCCTGCAGAAGGCCAACAGTGATGGGACCATCCTGGTATCTCTTGGGAGGGAGTTTCACAGTCTTGGAGCAGCCACCGGAAAGGCACTCTCCCATGATCCCACAAAATGTGCTTTAGCGGGTGGTGGGACAGAAAGAAGACCTTCTGTAGTAGATCGTAGATGTCTACCAGGTTCATAGAAAGATATATGGTCCTTCAGATAACCTGAACCAGAGCTATATGGGACTTTGGAAGCACTACACCATAGTGGTGATAAAGAAAAAAACTCACTTAAGTTGAAATTTAGAAGTATTTTTTTCTCTGTATTTTCCTATACTTTCTAAAGTTTATTTTTTATATAGAAAATTGTTCAATAGATTCAATAGACCCCTGGAATACTGTACTTCTAGGGTTAATAGAAAGTGAAAAGCCTTTCTTTTCATTTGCTTTTAGAGTCATCCTCTATAAAGACACCTCAAAGACTTCTACAGTCTATTTGGTTGTTGCACAATATTAGACAGACGTCCTCTTTTTCCTCTCCTGAGACATTGTAACTGTATTTATAATTCACAAAGGCTGCCTATTCAAGTTCTCAGTGATTGGGAGGAGAACCTTCACTATGACCTATGGTATCCTTACTCATATTCAAGCGTCTGTGACTGCATGCTATTGAAAGCAATGGCTTGTGGATAGAGGTGAATTACAATCTGTTTGAATATAATTCGCTTTCAGTTCACCTCTAGCGTTCTGTCACATTTCAGTAATGTGCACACTATCAAAGCTCCTTTTTAGTGCCAGGCTTTCAAGTTAGCTCTAAGCTCCTTGAATGGATTAAAGTAATTTTAAAGTTAGCATTAGGGGTGCCATTTAGAAAAGGTAAGAAGAATTGCTACAACTCCCCCTCACCCACCCACCCATTTTAGTTTGCAATTATTTATAAAGACAGAGACGTCTGAAGTTATTTCCAGTAAATATACGAAAGAAATGTGATTGGAGGTGAGGCGAATTGCAAAAATAAACTACATTTCATTTTCAATTGACTTCATTGATCCATTTAATAACAGCGATCTTTCTAGATATTAGGAGGCTGTCTAGAAAAATAAAACATAAGTTAGTCCTAATTTATCATTAACATGATTGCACATCCAAGAATTTTAGGAGCTAAGTAGTCAAGCCCAAATCCAATTTTACAATACTGTATATACACATGTATTAGTCTAGAACTTTTGGTCAAAAAATTGATCTCCAAACTCTAGTTCAACCTATGCATGGGTCAGTATAAGTAAGTAGTTCTGCTCATTCACTTTAATTTAAAAAGGGAATCACCCTCTTCTCTAAAGGGTAAGAGCTTAATCTCTCACAGGAAAACCTAATAAAAGTTGTGGTTTTAAATGCTTGGAAAGGCAATGGAAGTTTTATGGTACTTCCCCTCAAAGGAACTGGCCCTTCTTTTAGATTCTTCTAGGGATTCTCTCAGAGGAGGGCATGGTTCCTTCCTTCCTTCCTTCCTTCCTTCCTTCCTTCCTTCCTTCCTTCCTTCCTTTCTTTGATAAGAATTAATATTGTACCTTAACTTGTATTTCAAAAAGAGCTGTCCCCTTCTCTCAGTAAATTTTGAATGTTGGGTTGGGAAAAGTGGCTGTGGTGGCCACTTTTCCCAAGTGGCCACCAGGTGGTGAGGTGGGGTAGCTTTCCATTTTGCAGAATGATCCTCAATTTAACCATGAATCATGTCAAAATCTATTATTGTAGCCTACAAACCTGCCCTCAGCCTACACATGAGGTCAACTTACACATGGGTATGTATGGCAATTTTCTCTCCCTCTCAAATTTCCAAAACTTGGAAAACTCTTATTTGAGTTTTTTGTGTTTTTTAAAAAGCTAAATTAAACTGTATCGAAATGTAATCTGCAGAGAACTTTAGAAACGGAAATGACCCATGTAGTAAGAACAGCAAATGTGAAGAGAGCAGTTTTCATTGAACCATAAATGTTCTGCCTCTACCATAATGGTTACTCTGTCTCCTTCAAGGATGTGCTTTACACAAAATAAAATGAGCTATATAATCCAATCTATGCCATTATCATGAGAGCTGGTTTGTTCTGAAATAATTGCTCTAATCCACGAGTACATGTAAACATGTGGATCACCAGACCAAAAGCATTCACGCTCGAGGCAGATATTTCTCAACATTATTTGGCCACTCAACCCCCATATTTGCTTCCTTTCCCATTCATTCCTTTTCCTTGGTTCTGGTTAACCAAAGAGATCTGCACATAGGAACAATCTTCCACTTACACATCACATGTTGCATCAGGTGATGCAACATTTAAGGCAGGGGGCAATTTGATCCCTTTCTCTCTTTGCTCTAAGTCCACTACATAGGAGAAACTGGACTCTTGAAAATGCATACCCCTGATAGTGTCCCTTGTAAAACTGTTTATTATTATTTCACAGCTTTAACAAGAGCAATCTATCACATATCAGCCACTTTATAGTGTGGAGATAATGGGAACAAGGGAGAAAGGGGAGAAAAATGAGACAGAAACTCAAATACACTGACATTAAGAGAGAAAGTTCTACTTCTAGTAATTTTCAACTGCTCTTTTCTTCTACCTTCCCCCATCTCTGCATGTTGTCCCCAATGGTATAACTTCCAGTGCTTGCAATTTGGCAAAGTTCATCCTTATGTCATCATATTTTTCAGCTGTTTTCAAAATGTCCTCATTTCTCTCTCTTCCTCCCATTTTGCTTCTTTGGCTTTGGCTTATTAAATGACTTCAAATACATTTCCAAATGCAAAGTAAGTTTGCACTCAACTCAGTATGGGAGAGAGGAGGGAGGTGTCGGTCTTCCCAGCAGTCTCAGGTGAAACCAAACTGCTGAGCTTTACCCAGCTTGTTTGTTCTTCCTCATTCCTAACGTTTGCCATTTTGACTACACTCTGACGTTGATTAGCTCTTTGTGTTCTTCTTTTGTGAAATGTTGCAGAGAATGTGAGTGATTCATCCCAAAGTTATTAGAGACATTTTTGTTGATTTTATAGAATTGTGATACAGAAGGAGTCAAACTGGGATCAGAGGAGATGATTTTGTACCTTTAAGCTGAATCCATGAAAACCACTGCTCCATGTATTAACCCACAATGAAGACTTACATGAAATGCTACTGTTCCATTATCCAGGCGGAGGCCACAAGGGGATGCTAGAGAGAGAAGAATACTCAGTTTTACAGGGGGGGAGTTGAAGGAGGTAAATCATTTCCCCTGTTTTCACTGGTTAATCCCTCCCCCCACTTCTCATTTTATAAACAAGAGTGGCTTCCACAATGGGAACATGGGTGGGTGTCGCAACTCAGGGAAGTTTTCACCTTGCTCAAGACAGCAGCACACACCAAGGCTGTAGTTTTGTAGTTTATTGAGAAAAAGCAAAATCAAAACAGAGAAGTAAAGATGCAAAAGTTCAATAGGCAAAACAGAGTCTTAAATGCAAAGGCAAGGTTCCCAAGATCCACAGGCAAATAACATGAAGCATAATCCCTTAGCAATGGTCAAACAAGAGTCCATGGAAAACAGGTAAAATCAGGATCAGAATCCCAGTCTCCAAGAAGCCAGAAGCATTCCACAAAAGCCAAGGCAATTCCACAGAAGTTAACAAGTAAGAAGCAACATTGGACTGACAAGAAATGCCTGTCAGCTCCATCATTAAATAAGCTTTCCTGACATGAAAGCATTGTGTTGACCTTTGGTTTCCCTCTTGCTAGCAAGGCGTGTGCTGCTGCGAACCCTTAATTGCAAACGGTCCTGTCTGCTCATTAATTCACCAATATCTTCAAGGCTATACAACTCCTTATCTCGGCCCAGCTGGGCCGGATCACTCTGGGAACCAAAAGGAGTCTCCACCTGCACTTGTGGGATTTCACTGTCTCTATCTAAAGACACATTCCTTTCCCCATGGAACAGGCTTGCTGTTTCTTCATCAGAAGGCACACTATCAGCCCCGTCTGGAGCATGTAAAGAAATCTGTAACCCATCGGCCTCCTCATCATCCTGCAGAAAGTCAGGCTCAGAAGGCCCAGCAGGCCCCAAAGGCCCAAACAATTCAGTTTCAGACTCAGACTCAGACTGGGCCACAACAATGGGAACAATAACAGAGGGAAATGGTTTTCCTCCTTGAACCCACCCTCCACCCCCCCCCCCCCCGCAAATAGACTATCTTTCTCTCTCTAGTGCCCTCTAATGGCCTCCACCTGCATAATGGAACAGTACCCATGAAACATATCACATATTCATTTCCACATTCTGAATTGTGGTATAACTAACAATCCTGAAGGAAACACACAATGCCCAAATGAAATGCAAAGACTGAAAAATAGATCAAAGGCAAAAGGGGGAAAATGCCATCTTTATATTTTAACTTTCTAGAAAGAAAAACAAAATAAGAGTATATCAGTGTGTGAAATAAGTTTGAAAGGAGAGACAGTTTTACAATCCAGAAGCATGCAATATTTCTATATATATTACTACAAAAAAGAAAACAGTAACACATGATATATAGGATTTCAGGCCTTCCTAGTTCCCATTTCCTTATATTGATCTCAGTTACACAATAACCTACAAAATAGCACAGGCAATTCAGAATGTCAAAAACTGGAGAAAAGATTATTTTCCTCACTAACCAAAGAATCACTACCCAAACTTCTCTATTATATGAGACTGGGTTGACAACACCAGTATACCAAATTAGATTACAATTGCCTAATATCCCCATTTGTTTGTTCAGAGCAGCTCATAAAGAGTTCACTGTGTGCTGTTGTGTTAGGAGGATCTTACTTGCACCATGGTACCGCCAAAAACATTTTCTTTATACCTGACAGTATCCAGTGAAAGCTTGTGCAAGTAGATGAGAGTTTAGCAGGGTGAGAAAAGGATTATTGTATGCAGGTGACCTCCACAAGGAATTACTAAAAAGCATTCTCATGGGGCCATTGAGTCTCAAAGTAGTGAAGGATAAAAATGCTGCATATCAATTTTGGTTTGGTTTGGTTTTTTTGCAGTTTTCCTCATTTTTACAGCCTTAAATTCCATTCATCCACCTCTGGGAATATTATTCTAAGTTTCCATTAAATTCTTGCATTGTTCTGTGAATTTTCCCACATGCAACCCTTTCACTATACAGCTAGTCATTTGTTAGCCATTTTTCTAACAGAAAGCATTTTAACACTATTCTCACTAATACATATTTTTGTGCCAGCTTCCTGTGATATGACTAAGCAGACACCACATTCACATGTACACACACACACACAATCACGAATACTTGGACAGTAGATTTAGACAAGTATTGATGTGCTCTTCCCAGAAAAAAATTACATTTTCTTACATGAATAAAATTCCAGATTCCCTGAAACTAGATAACTCAAATGCCATTCATGCATTGGTGTGAAAGGCAAACATTAGGTAAGTTTGTCACTGAAATGGGAATTGAATCAATTTCTCCTCTAATCCCAATAAGACAAAATCATCTATTTTTTAAAAAAATGTGTGTCAAATTTATGTGGGATTTATGGTTCATTTGAAAGGATTAGATAATCTTTTTGGTACACCAACAAAACCTTGTTTAATTTCATTTTAAAGTGCCTAGCCCATTGCCAAACCAAATAACCAGGCTTTAGAGCACAAACACAGTAGAGCTAAACTGATCTTAAACAACAATAGTAACAATGAAAACCAGTGGCTTTCCAGTTGTGCTGTGCTCTAGTCTGGGCAATGCTCTACCAGAGGAATGTAGTTCTTAAATGAGAAGATCAGTAATGATGGACCATTCTTCCAACAGCTTGCCCATCAGTACAAAATTTCCATTGAAAGTACTGCTGCAGAAAGATGCTGGCTATTAATTCCCAAGGCATAAAAAAGGCAGAAGTTAACACCAGATGCATGTTTCACTACATTATGTTTGTTCATTTTAACAGATTTAGCTGAGCCGAAGTTTTGATGCAGAGTATTGTTTTTGAAAGAACTAAGTTACTACCTCATCACACATTTTAATCTGTAGTCTCTCTTTTCACCTTTCCAATTCACATAATATTTGGTCTTTCACCTAAGTTGTTATGAAATATTATATCTCTAAGTAAACATACATATTTTTTTAATCAAAGAGGATGAGTCTGCTTTACTTCTGCCAGTGGAGGCACTGGTGGTGGTGGGGTGGCACTGTTGCTCACTGTCTTCTTGTAAATGCTGATTACCTTTCTTGCAAGATATGGTATTTTCTCTGACATTCACCAACAGTTGCTGCATGCAGTGAGCAGGTCACATGTGGAAAGGAGTGTGGGTTGGCAAAATCAATTGTGGAAGCATACAAACCGAGGACCCTCCATTTTTGTGGTTGTAGGACCCCCATAAAGGTGGAAAAACCATGAATAAAAGAAAACACTAATTTTTTATCTGAGATAACACCTCTGTAGAAATCTTTAGGTACTCTGTAGTGACTCTGTAGTCAACTTCTGGCAGATGTTAACCTCGAAGTCACCATGAATGAACCAGAGATTCCGAGAAAGACCAAACTAAAAAAACCCATGAATAGTCAATTAAATAATTAAACCTACAATTGAGGAAGACCAACTGTATTAGAAAGCCCTCACTGAAACATCTTCTGACATCTCTGACTTCAAAGATGAGAGATATTTTCCCTTACAGTGTCGGAATTCATAAACATATTGCAAAAATGGAATCATGGAGGGGGAAATTCAACCAAATCTTACTTTTTTCTTCATTAATGAGGCAGTAAGGATTTATGAGGAATGAAAGGAATATTCAAAGACTCAAGAGCAAAAAGTGAGAGAAAGTATTGTCGAAGGCTTTCGTGACTGGAATCACTGGATAGTTGTAGGTTTTTCGGGCTATATGGCCATGTTCTAGAAGCATTCTCTCCTGAAGTTTTGCCTGCATCTATGGCAAGCATCTTCAGAGGACCTCACAACCTCTGAAGATGCTTGCCATAGATGCCCGAAAAACCTACAACTATCCAGTGAGAGAAATGTTTCTTGATTATCTGGTAATTCTAAGAAAGAATTAAACTCAAGAGCTATAGTGTTCAACACCCAACTCCAACTTAACTATCTCATACTCTCTCCTTAAGCTATCTAATTGCTGGCAGGAAGGTGCAAGCAAAGACTTATCACTGTGGCTACTATGTGACTGTACAAGCAGGATAAGGTGGAGCTCATTTGCCACTGGCTTGTTTATCCATTCTCGCAGGAGAGGATAAGTAATTGAAACATGCTTCTCATTGCAGGAATGTGTTCAAAAACTGAGCCATTGATGAGTGATCCCCCATGCTCACCTTTCCCTCATATCTTCATATCAGCCATTACATGGTCAAGCCAATGGAAGGAAGCAAAGAATAGCTGAGCAAGAACAACCAATCAATGAGCATGATTGGCACTGATGGAATTTCTTCTGAGCTAGCTTTTCCCACCACCTCCTATTGGCCACCACATGCTCCAGGGTTGCAAAAAAGGGGGGAGGCAAACTTTATTTTGCCTGTGAGAACATAAAAACTGCTTGAAAACTAAAGTGAAAATGGCTCAGTGTTTGAACACGTTCCTGCAGTGAGAAGCATGTTTCAATTACTTATCCTCTCCTGTGAGAATGGATAATTTAAACAAGTCTGTATATACCAACTAAATTACTTTTGACAAGAAAATACAAAAGCAACAAAACATGATAAAATGGTTATTCAAATTCATTTCTGTAAAGCTTTTAGGACTTCCCAGTCCACGAATTTCAACCCTTCTTGGGGTTGATATAGCATTTAAAGAAACAGCTCATTACAGAATATATCCAGAGGCAGCAAGTGTCTCTTTAGATAATATGAAAGTAAATGTGCACAGTGTGGAGAAGAAAGGTTTCACAGCAATAGGTGGGAAGAAATTAAAGGTTTAAGAATGAGGGAGTGATTCCAATCCTTTAGTGCTTTTTACACATTAAAAACAGTATACTGTGCAATCTTAGGAAATCAATACAGAGCTTTGAGGCTCCACAGTATTATAGAGTTTTATTCCTACCTATGCAACAAAAGCCAAGTGAAAATATAATGACACACAGGACAAATTATCCATTGTAGTATCATTATGCTTTTCTACAGTTTTCACCAGGTGGGACTGGCAGTTCCTCTTTGAGACCTTGAAGAACCAGTAGATAGTACTGGAAAGAAATACCAGTAGACTAGCATTGAATGCCATTGCTGGAGAAGCTTCGCTGTGGCCTGCTCCAGATCATGGTCAAAATATGTTTGGGATAACTTTACATTTGTGAAAAAAGCCACATACAAAACTCTATTTATTATAACTCAATAGGAAAACTTAGAGACGAAATGTTTGAAATTAGAGAAAAAGAACCATGTGAAACTTAACAGAGAATTTTATTGAATTATTGGCTAATGTAAAGCCAGAATTGTGCTGTGCTTTAAATAGGATTTTTGGCACCATCACTCAGTTAGCTTTCAGCTATGAAAACTGACATACTCATGCTGATGATGTCTAAAGCCCCTTCCACACAGCTGAATAAAATCCCACATTATCTGCTTTGAACTGGAATATATAGCAGTGTGGACTCAGGGCTTGTCCAGACAGTATCTTTATTGTGGTATTGACCACAATAAAGGAGGGCCCGTACAGGCAATGTTCTGGACAGTCCTGAATTAATTTGCTTCAAACCAGGAAACTCTGGTTTGTAGTGAATCCATTTGATAGTGGATTTATTCTGTGTCCTCTTGGAAGGCATTAGATAAATCCACTATTTCTGGTGTCTGGATTTGCACTTAGGGCTCTGAACTCTGAGGTAAAATAACACAGATTCTTTTTAAATAAATGCTGCCACAATTCTTATAATTCTGTTCCACTAAACTGCTATGGAACTAGTTCACATAGAGGCACTCTTGAGACAGTTGTTGTTAAACAAAGAATAAAGTTGTTTGTTTGTGAGAACTTTAACAATACAGGCACTTAAGCTTAGCGGTTGCAATAATGAGTAAAAGTGTGTGGTTACATTAGAAATAGTTCAAGCCTTAGTTTCAAAACAACTCTCCACTCCCTCGGGAATCTAGCAGACTTCCCTCTGACTACTTAAAACTCCAGACAGTCCTTTCCCTTGGATCTGTCTTTACTCTAGACTAGCTATTCTCCCTAATAGCTATCTATCTATCCTAACTGACCAACTCTTGGCTTCACTAATTCTTCTCCCAGCTCTCCCAAAACCTTGTCTCCACTCTTTAAACACCAGACCCTAACTGCTTCTTTAAACCCTAACTGAGCTGTCAGATTTTAAAATGCAGATACTTCAAGGCTTTTTTTCTCTGCCCTTCAGCTAAGCTCCGCCCACTCTCTCCCAGCCAATTACACAGCTTCTCCACCTTTCCCTCCAGGCTGCTCCTAAGCTTCATCCCCCTCTAGGAAATGGGTACTCTAAAATGGCTGCCTCCATGCACCATGTCATTAAAATGGCTGCTGAACCTCTCTGGCCTACTTCCTGAGCTTTCTCTGGCCTATAAAATGTAAGGAATTTATCACAGGGCCCATAGACTTGCTTCTTGTATTTTTTTTGTGGGAGGGGGGAGGGAGAATATTTTCAAACGGGAATCTGTGGTCATGGAAGATCAACTGTGGGCCCTTCCACACACCCATATAACCCAAAATATCAAGGCAGATAATCCACAATATCTCCTTTGAACTGGATTATTTGAGTCTACACTCCCATATAACCCAATTCAATGTAGATTTTATACAGATATGTGGAAGGGGCCTGAAATAGAGAGCAGATACTAGTATTTATCATACTAACCAACATGTCACATATGAAAACCAGGACAGACAAGATAGCAGATGCTACAGCAAATTGCTTTGCCTGAGCTGCCTGGAAGGGGCAAGATTCCATCCACTTTTCTTTCTCCTTCTGTGTAAATTCAGTGCAAACTACTTTTGCTCTTCCTATTCTTTGAATAATTAAATTCAAAATGTAAAGCTATTCTGCCAATGAAATCAAAGAGTAAAACCAAAGGAAACTTTCTGATTAATATAATGACTTGAGATGCTTCAAATTTTATATTGTTGAATAAAGTAAAACATTTATGCACCATGAGAGTTACTCATCTTATTTTCTGGGCAATTTTACTTAATCACAGATTGCATTTTCATATGATAATTTTAAAGATAAAACAGAGGTGTCATTTTAATCAAATATTGTTATTATGGATTAAACATGCTTGGTGTACGCTTATCTGGTATTACACCGAGTCAACTTATTTCATTTTTTTCAGTGCCAGATATATTAAAAACAAACCTGAGATTGTCTTTACATAAATTTTAAAAAAAGCAAAAACAAAAACAAAATATGTTGTAATTGTTTATTTTTGTTTCTTTTGCAATAATTTCAATGTGCTAGACGAATCTGAAACTTTTTACCTTGATTTCTCCACTATTACTCTCCATGCCAAAATGCACTAATTTAAGTAGAGATCAATATTCATGTATCTACTCCTCAAAGTAATGTGGATCCTCATTGTGCTATTTCCCAGTCTCAGCTCAAGATGTATTAGACATATATTGTAGAAAATCATTACAGTTTTAAACTATTCTCTTCTGCTGGAAGAAAAACGATAAAAATCACAGCTCACATTGTAGATTTCAGCCCGAGACTGTGATTTTTATTTTATGAAGAAATATTATTTTGTTTATGTCTGTGTATTCTGCACCACAACTAAAATTGGTTATGATTTATGCCTAAGTTCACAGATAACTTCCTTCAGATCACATGTTTCAAGGGCTTTTTTAAAAAAAAATGTGTTTATAGGGTTGGCAATTGGGATAACAACTGGTTACATAATTTCGAGTATTTTTAGGTCATTGATGATTTCTTTTCCCTCAAAAGAAGCCAAAAAGCTCCAGATCATATACAATATGAAATGCAGGTTCCGAGGACAATAAAATATTATGATCCATTATGTGGAAATTTCATGATAGAACCAATATAAAGGTAAAGGCTTTCCCCTTTATATTGGTTCTATTAAGTCTAATTGTGTCCAACTCTGGGTGGTGGTGCCCATTTCCATTTTTAAGCTGAAGAGCCTAATGTGTCTATGTGTCCGTAGACATATCCAAAGTCATATGGCCAGCATGACTGCATGGAGCACAGTTACTAGGCTTGGGTGCTTTCATTCGTTAATTTCATAATTCGTTATTAATTCATATTTAAATTAGCTTAGGAGCCCCACTGGAAGTACCAAAAAAGAAAAATGGGTTCCCTTGAAACTGTGGAGACCAAAAATCCACTGATTGTGGTAATATGAAATTAACTAAATTAACTCAATGTATATTTGACAAATACATATATCAAAAAAACTGTCACATTCACATAAAGTAGAAACAACTGGTTCTTCTTTTGAAGTATAAAACAAAGTCTTCGTTTGAGAAAATGTCTTGTTCTTTATTACATATGAGTAGACTCCAGTAGTCACATGAATTGACTCCAACCTGCAACCGGTTTCGACTCACAAGAGCCTTTGTCAGGTGGTTGGGTTCGAAATTATCAAATAAAACTCAATTTTTGAGGTGAGAAATTTACCAAAAGTCTTCTGGAGGGGTGGATCCTAAGGGGACATAGGTAGTGGAGCTATTCTTTGTTGAGCAATATACCCTGCAAGGAGTACTCACCACAGAATAAAACTTGAGCTCTTGTGAGTCAAAAGGCTCTTGTGAGTCAAAACCAGTTGCTGGTTGGAGTCAATTCATGTGACTACTGGAGTCTACTCATATGTAATAAAGAACAGGACATTTTCTCAAACGAAGACTTTGTTTTATACTTCAATAGAAGAACCAGTTGTTTCTACTTTATATGAATGTGGCAGTTTTTTTTATATGTGTATTTGTCATATATACATTGAGTTAACATAGCCCCACTGGAAGTAGCCATGCTTCATGTAATGAGAACCTGCAGGCTCCATGAAGAATCCAACCACATCTTATAAAGTTGTAAATTGGCCAGCTATCCCTAGCATGAGCAAATCCCATCACTACCAAAAAAACAAAAAATCACAAACACACACATTATTTAGTTTTTTTTCCTCTGGTAAAATGTTGATATGTGAAAAAAAATACCTTAAGAAACAAAGCAGATTTTTGAAAGCCATTTGCATTCCACGCTATTTGGGAATAGGCTCAAAAGTTAGATTTCAGTGAAGCCAACCAAATGTTGCACTTAGCAATTAAAAACCATGAAAATGTGTTGTCATATTGACAGCAGTTGCAACAGTAATGAGAATGGAAGACAATCAACTAGTCAAAGCAATGTTTGACAAGAAAAAAAATCAGTGCAAGGGGGGAATACACTATCAGGTCCAGAAGAAGGACAAATCCAGTATACCCTACTAAGACACAATTCTTTTTTAAAAGGCATTTGGAAGTACGATGGCCAAAAACATTAACAATTCATCATATGTATATTTCTGTGTACACTCCCTTTTTCTCACACAGAGACACACACTCACACATTGTGAATTTCTCACGCACTCACAGAGACACAATTGGGGGGTGGGAGTGAATATGAGAATATTTCTCCATAATTTTGCATAGCAGCATCTACGTCTAGCCAACAAAGAATACCTGCACGAAATGAGCATAACAGTACAGCAGTGGCTCAAAAGATATATGTGACCCATCTACAGCTTATACTTATTTTTAAAGTCCATGAAACAAAAAAGCAGCAGTTTTAACTTCCAGAAAAGTGTATGTGTAAAAGTTTGGTTTTGATATTGGGAATACTTTACAAAAATGTACCAAAAAAGTCTCTCCCACTCATGTCCAGTAAGGAAGAAAGTGTTGTTTTTTCATTCTCTGTCATGAAAATGAGATAAGCTAGGATTCACAAAAACTCATATTCAAACATATATTTACATTGTGTATACCAGGCAATTTGAAGGCACAAACACACATATGCACACACGCATTTCTGCTGGTGCCATAAGGGTACAAACACATATTTGTTTTTATAAGACCTTACCTTTTGTATTTTCTTAAACCATTTACTCTAAGCCCCCCTTCCGCACATACGCACACTATTTATCCCAATAACATTCACAACAAAAGACCATTCAAATCATGGAGCAAAAAAGACTGTCCAGGAAACTAAACTGACAGCTCTAAAATGTACTGAGGGTACACCATCAATGAATATTAGTTAACATTTCCATCTCAACGCTCGGGAAATGTAGCAGTGTAGCTTCAAATTCACCATGTGAAATAGCAGCTACAAGTTAATGCCATGTACAAATTATGAATATAATACCATGCTTTATTGCTTTCATCTTTCCAATTAATTGATTCTACTGAACAATAAACCTATTCCCCTTAGTATATTATTATTATTATTATTATTATTATTATTATTATTATTAATACCCTACTTTGTGATTTGTGAAGGGAGGAGCCCTGTGCCAGAGAATTCAAAAGTCCCTCCACTAAACTACATTTCCTAAAATTCAGTGCACTGCTCAGCATCTGTCCCTCCATAGCCAGTCAGAGTTCCAATAAATTTAATATTCTATACTATTTTTTGTTCCTGGGATGTCATTTCCTAATTGCTTCTAACATAAAAAACATGGCAAAAGTTTATTAAACTGAAAAAACTTTGTCTTTGCATGAGGGGCATTGTATTATAGCACATTTTGCTGTAGTATACTTAACATTGTCATCCAACCATTTAACAAAATTTGGGCACAAATAATAATAATAATAATAATAATAATAATAATAATAATAATAATTTATTTATACCCCGCTACCATCTCCCCAGGGGACTCGGTGCAGCTTACATGAGGCCGAGCCCAAAATACAACAATAAAAGCAATAACAATAACAAAAACCAAAACAAGGTTCCTGAAGTAGAACTACAACTTTCAAAGCAAGGACTACACAATTAAACAGGAAATAATACTTTCAAACTAGGAACATATTTTCTTTATTATTAAAAGAAGTTGTTTATAAAAACTTTGAAAATTCCCAAAATCTCTGCGAATAAGTGAAACATTCTGAACTTTGGTGAGCTAAGCATGATGTTCTACCATTGTAGTGAGTTTCACCCCAATAGCTGTAAAAAATAAAGGAGAAAGGAGCCCCTGATGTGCAATTACTATAATGAAATAGTAACACAATTTTGTTACTCTTGTAGTAATGATTTTTTTCACTATACTTTAGAAACACTTTAGAAATGAAACACCAGTATTCCTAGTTTTATAATGATCTTTCAACCATTTTTAATGAATCACACATGCCTAATTTATGCATTAATGCATCTTAGCGGACTGACTAAGCCCACATCTTCTAGGGCTGTCTTGCTTTGGATACTGTACTTCCACATTCAGTGGATACTGTGGCCACCTTGGACAGTTCCTGGAGTGTTTGGTCTAGCACTACACAGTGACATTGGTTTATTTTAATCCACTTCCAAATTGGATTATAGTGTCTGTGTTGAACACCTCTTAGCTTCATTGTAGGAGTCTCAGTCTGACTATATCGGACTGAGTTTAGACCACTTTTCTCAGATTCTTGGAGAAGAATAAAAATGATTAACAATGATGGGGAAATTTTCAATTCTGGAAGTGGTGAAAATTTGCTGTTGTGGATAAGTGTCTAGAAAGATGGGATTTTCTAAAGCAGCTTAATTGCTTGATTAAACCAACAATGTGCACTAGGCTGAAGAGTGGAGCAGAATCAAGTTTTCATGGCTCTATGTTGCTCCTTTGCTTCTTAATAGCAAACATTATGTGAAATCATGTAACAATGATACACGCAGAAGTCAGGTACCCTTCATGAAAGTGAAATATCAGCTTTTGTAGGTCATTGATTATATAGCAATGTAATAAAATGATTAGATTAATTTCCAATGCTAGTCTATGAAAAGTAGAACACATAACAAATCACAAACAGGTTTTCAACTTTAAAACATTTTTAAAAAGGTTTTAAGGACAATCTGTTTACCTCCACAGTGTTTGTACTACTGTATATTTATTGGTGTTGATTGATTATTGTTTCTGCATGCAGATATTGCTATTTGGACTTCTATCTTGCCAGGAACATATACGCTATAATCTAGCACATTTCTGTCTGTTTTGCTTGATAGTTTCTCAGTTTTGATAGGTGTTATTGATTGGGATAAAATTAAAGACAATTGTAAAGTTTTAGACCCACTCTGCCAACCTCAAAACCAGCACTCCATATTTTATAATCTTTGCTCTCATGTGCAAATTTGTGATAATTTTTGAAAAAAGTTGGGTTTTTTTAGTCAGCCTTAATATTTTTGAAAAAACAAGCTCAGGATTGATCAGGAAAAAACTGCTTTTCTTGTGGGAAATTGTGATCTGGGTCAAATTGCAAGAGTCCATAAAATTTGACCAAGCAAAATGTTCAACTCACATCTTTAGCTGCTTTGAGAATAGTGTACAAACAAATAAACATGTTCATATTTACATTATTATTGAAATAAATGTGGCAATGCAGGATTAGGGAAAGTGAAGCCTGCTGCATATACAATACAACAAAGACTTGTCCAAGATTATTTATTTTATATTGCTACCATGTTATTCCTTTTTTTAAAAAAAAGAATCATTGGTAGGACAGATTTAGCAAATAGGTCTGATGCTGCCTAGCAAAGTGTCTAACATTAAAACAAACATTCCTCAGAGCTACTGTCTGCTCGAATGGTAAAACATGTCAGTTTTACATTCATTTTTTTAAAAATCAAGTTGTTTGTGTCATTTTTATGTAAAACATGGATGCTGGAAAGTTATTCGATAAAGCCACACCAAATGATTTTTCCCATCAAAAGTATGGACCTCAGTCATTTCAGATATGCATGTTTTAGGTTATAGATTGTGGAAATAATACATTTACTTGAGGAATTATGGCTTTGTCTTGTTCAATAATATGTTAGAAAAACCGTTTCTATTCCTAGCCTTCTACAGGTTTTGAATATATAAATGCATTTCACAAACAAGTATATCTATTCTTCTCTTTAAAGACTGCATCTATAGCAACCAGTATGTTTGCCTGACTGCTTTTTATTCATTTATGGGAATTTATTTTTCAAAGAAATCCATTCCAGTGAGTCATCACAGTGTTTGCAAAGTAAACTAGTTTTTAAACACTGTTATAAAAATTAATAGGGGTGTACAGCTCGGCAAAAAAATCGTGCTGTTTTCTGTCCTGCTTTCAGCTCCTCCCATTCCATTTATAGTTAATTTCCAGAAATCAGACGGCTCGGAAACTGCAATTGGTTCAGCGGGCAGCAGCCAGGATGCTAACTGGAGCTCATTATCAAGAGAGGTCTACCCCTCTGTTTAAGGAGCTCCACTGGCTGCCATTTATTTTCCGAGCCCAATTCAAGGTGCAGGTGCTCACCTACAAAGCCCTAAACGGTTTGGGACCACCCTACCTGCGTGACCGCATCTCCATCTACGAAACCACACGCTCGCTTCGATCATCTGGGGAGACCCTGCTCGTGATCCCACCTACGTCGCAAGCGTGCTTGGTGGGGACACGGGACAGGGCCTTCTCCGTGGTGGCCCCCAGACTCTGGAACGCCCTTCCAAAAGATCTCCGACAGGCCCCTACATTAGCAGTTTTCAGAAGGAATTTGAAAACTTGGCTGTTCCGTTGTGCCTTCTCGGATTACGAATCCCCATCCCAAGTCCTAGTAGCACTTTAGCACAATTAACATTGATGCACACCGCACTTTAATATCTACGCCCCTCCTGCCATTTCAGCACTTTTAACCCTGTACCCCTTTCGCCGGCCGAACCAGTTTTAATATGTCTTGATGTATTGTTATTGCTGTTTTGCTTAATTGTTGATTTGCTTTGTTATTGCTTTGTTATGTTTTTTTATTGTATTGTGTTTTTGTGGCTTCGGCCTCTGTAAGCTGCATCGAGTCCTTCTGGAGATGCTCGCGGGGTACAAATAAAGTTAATAAATAATAATAATAATAATAAATCAGTAGGGAGCCCTGGTGGCGCAGTGGGTTAAACCCCTGTGCCGGAAGGACTGAAGACCGACAGATTGCAGGTTCGAATCCGGGGAGAGGTGGATGAGGTCCATCAGCTCCAGCTTCTCATGTGGGGACATGAGAGAAGCCCCCCACAAGGATGATAAAAACATCAAATCATCCGGGCATCCCCTGGGCAACCTTCTTGCAGAAGGCCAATTCTCTCACACCAGAAGCAACTTGCAGTTTCTCAATGTCGCTCCTGACACAACAAAAAAAAAGGTAGGGGTGTCCTGTTTTTTGTCAGGTAAGATTCACTCCATAGGTGCCAATGGGGAAACTTTAGAGGTTTTTTTACTCTATTATTTTTAGGCCTACCAGGATGAAACTTGCTTAATTTGTAGGCCACATTTCTGACTGCAAGCATGCTAAGCTTCAGAATGTTTCAGAAATCCACTAATTTATGGGGAAAAAAATAATTCTTTACCATAACATTTTTTTCAAAAAGAACCCACAATTAGCTGGCTGTTCATGATCTGTTTCCAACCTAGCCATCGCCTAAGTCCATTTTCAGCAGTCTGGCTGCTGGATCGCTTTATTTCCTGGAATCCAGAATCACCAAATGGAATCATGCAAACCCCTAAACATTAACTCGTTACATTGTTAGTTCAATAGTTTATTATTTTATTTTCTGATTTCCACAATATCAAAACACTGGACCCTACAGAAGGACCCAACAGTACTGTATCCTAAATTATACCATATCTAAACCCTTTAAAGATATTGAATGATATTCCTTCTATAACTTGTATTGATTGTGTTCTGTATCAATTCCTAAATGTATAAAACTGTATCAAATATATTATTAAGACATCTTCTCACCCCGGTACCCCCTATTTACATAAGCTTTTGGGAATGGAGATTGCTGAACATTTAAAAAGGTTCCCCCCAGCGATCTCCCAGGCTAGATAATATCAGTTCCTTTGTGCATGTATGTGAGACATAATCATTTTATCACCAGGGCTCTGTTTACACTGTTTATTTGTTTAAATGAGACTGGAGGCTTGTGGTTCTTATGGATAAAAGGCTAAAACAAATATGAATATATTAATCTTCCAAAAGGGCAGCCAAATATCTGGTTACCCGGGATTGCCAGCTGTTGTTTTATGGGACTTGCACATTTGTCTTCATGGAACTAGACAAGTAAATCAATCAAGGAATCATCTGCATACCCTTCTCCAGTTCCATGCCTTCAGTTTCATGTCTCTGCAATGGACTGGACCTTTCACCCTATCAATAATCAGCTGTTCTTACCACCATGGGGATCCCTTCCTCCTGCCAGTTACATCAAAGAAACCACTGCCCAATCCCTGCATAGATTCTAGCCAGCCAGTTTCTCAGCCAATTAGGAGGAAGCACTGGAAGTCTGACTAGCTATAAAAGTGTACATATTTTACTCTTTAAAATATGCTTATATACTTTGAAAGGTAACATAGTACTTGCATCCCCTTTGGCCGAGTTGTAATAAACCCCTGTAGTTTGTCTTCAGCCCTAAGTGCTTTGTTCTCAGACCTAGCTTATCTGGTTTAGTGGAAGCTCACCCAGCATGGACCTTCTTAAATGTGGTCCAAGTTAAAATCACTACAACTGTATTAATTTTGAAATAATAATATAATAATATAATAATAATAGTAAAACTCCTCTGGAAATACAGCTTATTTACACCTTTATTCCAACAATGCAATTACAGTTAGGTAGCATTAAATATTTATGTATTTATAGAATGCAATAGCATTACCCCACATTTTTTCTCTTTTTCAGTATGTGACATTCAGAAACATAAATTCAGGAACCCAGCATTGAATCGAGGGGACCTCATTTGGGGTTGAGATCCACAGTTTGAGAAGCAGTGAACTAGAGGGAAGACAGGCTTCCATTGTTGTAACAGCTTTGCTGCCTTTCATTCTGTTTCTAGGAAAATTCAAAGTGCCAGTCATGACCTACAAAGTCCTTTACAGCTCAAGTCCAGATTATCTGTAGTATAGTATTATTTTCCTATATAAATTTGCCCATGTTTTGAAATCTTCAGAAGCCTTCCTCTGTCCCATCGCTTTTGCACACATATCTACTGGAAACATTGGAGAATGTCTTGTTTCTCTGTGGCCATTCACAGGTTCTGGAATTCCCTTCCTAGAGAGAGAATTTTTCAGTAGGTCTTTGAATCTAGATTTTTTAAGGGGAAACATAGCTTGCATAATGTACTACACTGTCTATTTGTTGTTTTCATTTTAACTGTTTATGTTTAAAATGTAATTACATTTTAAATACAGCTTTGACTTTTGTATGTTTGTTCTAACAGCAGAAATGCTTGGATAATAACAACAGTAATGCTAGTAGTAAGTGGTTTTTATTTAACTCCTGGAATCATTATACTAGATGATGAGTTGTGTTTGGTGATACAAAAGCTGTAAAATTTCCCTACCCCCGAACCACTGTTTCCACCCTATCATCTCCTAATAGCGTTGGAAAAGATGAAGTGGAGAGAGGGGAGGTAAAAGTGGGAGAAAAAAAAACAAGAATAAAAATAAACGAAACTATGTAACAAGTAAAATTAACCATGGGGGGAGCAATGGGGGGACATCTCGGAATGCGAATAAATATATTTATGTGTTAACTTGATGCCATGTACAAGAATTATGCTACATTCAATGTTATCTTGTCTGTCTTGTTCGTTATATGCACATGTATGCCGTGTTATTGTTACATGTTTACTATAGATACAAAAAATCAATAAATCTAATTTTTACAAAAAATTTACAGTGTAAAGCATGTGTGTGTGCAAAACCATTGGTACATCAACAAGTAATATACATGGACAACTACTAGCCTTTAGGATTAAGGGGTTCTTTCAACTTTCAGTTGCTGATTTTCTAACAGAGTGGAGGAGAGAAAAAATAAATGAACGGTAGTAACTTTGCAACAGGTTCATGATTGGAATGCCAAAGGTGTGGATGCTAATGTTTTATAAAGCGTGTCCAGACTATTTACAAGTATTTTGTTGGATAATCTGGCTGTCATAAATGTAAGGTCTTATAACCAGCTGTTACTGCAATGGCTGACAGTTCAGGAGAAGTCAGACTTCAAAAATGTCAGTTGCAAAGGGGAGAATGTTGCCGGTACAGGAGTTCAAACCAATATAATTACCAATATTGACCCTCCAGCTTAATTTGCAAGGAAAGACAGAAAAGGACCCTCTTTTGCATTTACGTTTAGGCTAACAACGGCTGTTTGAAAGCTGCTCAGCAGCCTGGAGCATATTTTAACCTTATGCCTTCCATTTTAATAATTGTATTCTCCCAGAGCATCATCAATCATGTGATCACAATGTGTGTACACAGTACTGTTGCACTGAAAGGTTTACAGTACATTATTTATGTAAAGCTGAGTGTGCATATGCTTCTAGAATTCAGTCTTTGGCCCCATCTACACTGTCATACAATGCAGTTTGGAGCTGCATTATATGGTCAGTATAGACTCATGTAATGCAGTACATTGCAGTCAAACTGCATTATATAAGTCTACACTGACCTAATAACGCAGTTTCAAACTGCAATATATGGTCGTGTCGTTGTGTCCTTAGAAAATTCCAATGCAAACTGTTCTTAGACTTGGCTAAGGGATAAGTAAACTGCCCAGTAGATTTTTGCACTCCTGGCAGTTCCTGGCTCAAAGAACATGCTGAAATGGATTAAAATTTTGAAATCATTCTTTTGAATTACAATACCTTGTGAAATATACATCTTGCTGATATATATAAAAAGAAAATTCTTAGTTATGAATGAACACATCTGAAAGCAAAGAAGAGGCAATTTATGTAGCCACCTGAACAGAGTGTTTCAATTTTTACTAGCCTAAAAATAAAGCAATTTTGTTTGAGCCTGACAATTTTTAGAAAAATGTATTACTCTATTATTGGGCTGAGTTTAAACACAAACACACACAAATGCACGGTGATATCCAACCACAAATGTTTGGATTTTATTCCTCAAATATATGATATTTTGGTCATAACTTTTTTAATATGTACATTTTATAAGCAAAATTCCCTAACACAATGCACTCATTTTCACTAATATGCACATGTATGTATAATATGTATTCCATTAGCATGCTGTTTTTGTCTGAAGAATATAAGCGTAGCATTTTGAAAAGTGTATTTTGTTTGTTTATTTGTTGGTATGAAATCAAGCAACATTACGCTTAACATAGCTAAGTTTGTATTTTTAAGTGTTGTGACTGTCTTCGTTTCTGATATAAATTATGATAAATACATAGGTTTTTTGTGTCCACTTTATCCCAGTTTTTTAAAGAGTTATAGGAGAGCTATTTTTCTCTTATAAGACAATCTTATTTCCTAGCCACATCCATTTTTCTCAGTAGTTCTTTCCATTCAGACAAATAAAGTGGATGTAAATTGATGTAAAACAGAAATGGAAGGAGATGCTCTCATAAATGAAAACTGAGCCCAGCAATATCAGAGTGTGGACAAGATGGCAAAAACAATCTTTGTGAAAGAAGAGATAGTTTACAACAGGCAGCAACAGTCTTTCATGCATAAAAATCAGTGTTTTCTGCACAAAAACAAACATTTCTGTGTAGAATTATTATTTGCTGCATGGAAAATGTTTCCTGTGCAGAAAATGTTTGTATAATTTTGCATAGAATAAGACTTTCATTAATTGAGGAAAAACCTTTCTTAATTTAAGATCACTCCCATCAAAATTTTTGAAACTAAGGGAACAGGCTTCATCTATTTATTTATTTTTTAACATATTTTGAAAAATTCTTACTGGTCAGCTTGAAAACTATCTGGCATGCTTTTTGCCCGCCAACCCCCGAAATGAAGAGACAAGACAAAATTCTTTGGATTCAAATTGGGCAACTTTTATTGAACGTTACCTATTTAACTTTTCTTAACCTAACTTAAGGGTGTCAGGAACTGGTGTAACAAATCCAGGTTAGCATCCCTACCCGGCTCGATATAACATTTTTCGGGCGAAAACACCTGGGTTCCCTGGTAATTAAACCCAGGTACCCTTAAGGGAAATGAGTGAGGAGTCTCTCACAAAGTTTGAACCCAGACTCCTTCCATTTCAAGGCCATTTAACTTCACTTCACCCTTCAACTGAACTTACAGGTGAGTGTTTTTCCTTAATGGCCTATCACCCCTTAAGGGGGTGCCTTAGGTGCACACCGACTAAAGGATTTCCCTCACTATTTTTCTGCTAAACCTATTTATAGAAAAACACCACCCTATCTAGCCCCTAAACAGTATAGGGTAGGCAAAAAACCCACCTATGAAATAGGGGGGGGGGAATCCTACCTGGCCCCATGGGCGACCAATCTTTATACTGTTAATGGGCGGGAGTGGTGGGTTGACGGTCAGGCTTGGAATGAGCCTGACGGGGGCTGGCCTGTAACAGGCAGGCCACGCCCCATGTTCTGGAGGGTTCTGTAGAACCCTCTCTTCTCCATGGGAGGCAGGCAAACGGCCTTCCTCACCCCACTTCGTGGGGTGATTAAAGCGATAGTCAATGTATCTTGTTTTTATTTCTAATAAGGAACACAATCTGACATTTTTCCCCCTGTACTGCAAAGGCGAGACATGTAAAACAATCTACTTGATGTTGAATGGTGAATAATGTATCCTAAATGAAGACAAAACAGAAACGTCCAAGTTAAGATCTCTGTAGGGTGCTGTGTTTTTCAACTACATTCCTTCATGTATACAGTTCTTTCTGTTTTCAATCACCTGTTTTCTAAACCAGTGACATGAATTACATTTACTGATCAAAACTTTCCTAAACACTTTCAAAATGTCTCTCTGCCATAGAGCATCTCTGCATGAATTGTCCAGATATTATGAGGTATGAATTTAAATTTAAACAGAGCAGCTTGTTACAAGACGACATCTGCTGTTCAACTAACAGAGAATCCATGTGTTGCATCTGCAGAGGTGTAATGCTCATCAGCTATTCATTTTGAAAGTTAAATAGCTATTGTTTTTAAAAAAATTCCAATGGCTTAATTTTGTGAATATAGTGCCATTTCACCATCATTGCTTTACTAATGTAGCACAGAATAGATTAAATATATATTCTCATTTGATATCTTTACATATATATTACTATAAATAATGAAAGCCATTTTGGCAGTCTTGTCCCCTTTTATTTTTAGAAGTCCTGATAAAATATAATCCAAAATGGGGATGATGGATATTACACATCATCATATGTACTGGGGATTACTGTTAATTGCCATTTTCCATGAATATCAAAAAGTGCAATGGTTAAAGGATTTCACTGGCTGTAGTCTAAAGTCTATATTGATATATTCAAAGTGCATTCAATCAGTGGAAGTGAAACAAGTATTGACAAAGCAAGTTTCTATTAATTATCATATATTTATTGAGTCTAATTAGTAGTAACTAACTTTTCTAAATTTCACATTCACCACTCCGCCATAACCTTTCTAAACTCTTCTCCTTCCTGAATTGCCACAGTAATGTTAAAATAGAAAAGAAGTATTAATACTTCATGACAAATCCTATTTATTTATTTATTTATTTATTTATTTATTTATTGCATTTATATATCACATGATTCATTTTATAGAACACCTAAATGAGTCCAAGTTTCAATTCTCCTTCCAGGATCTTTATAGAAAAAAGCACATTAATACTAGCTTAACTGGGTGATCAGAGAAAGATATGAACGAAAGATGGGCCATCTATTTTACATTATAGAAGATAGCTGAGTTGAGTTGATTCCTAAGCACTATAAAAATGCAATGGGAATAGAAACATGCACATGGGACTAAAAGGTTTGCCTCAGATGTCTAAATGAGGGAATCATTTCTTCTTACTGGTAACTGGTGGTTAAAATTCTTCAAGAGCTGCAAAATATGAAAGCCCAGTTTTTCTTTCTACAGTAATACATGAGACTTAATCAGTTAGTTTATCCTGATGGAAAATGTAAAGTAATTGAAAGCTTAAAAAACTATTTCAATTGGGTGAGGCATTTGCTTTATAGATCATGCAAGTTGTGCTACTCCTTGGTGAAAGGAGAAACACTGGTCCTTCTCTAGAACACTCTTATAATGCTCTTCCATTTTTCTTAATTCCAAATGCCACATTATGTAATATCATCCCTCAAAATGAAATATAATGGGTTAGGTGGCCATAGAGACTCTGAGTGTCAGCATGGCATAGACAAAATCCTCACATCCAGCATGTCCACAATGCTCTGCAGATCTCCCAGAGGAAAACATTTATGTTCAGAAGAAGAGTTCTCCAACAATGAAGCAGTAGGAAAGAACCTGGAACGGCTCTTCAAATCCCATAAGAATCTGCCTCCGGGATCCCCATTTGGATACTTCCCAGATGTAATATTTGTTGCAGATAAAGAGTCGTCACTGAGACTCTCCATGGTGAGGTTTGTTACTTTCTGATGTGATTCATTGTCTGATGCTTTCCCAGCCCACAGGCAACTGAAGAAAATGGTCCTAATGTAAAAGCCAACCCTGCCTTTATAAGAGAAGATATATATTTGGAACCAGTTTTGAATTTTAAAGAGCAATTGATAAACATTTAATGAATCAAGAAACCAAGGGAAGCTCTAGTGGGATTTCTTCTGGAAACTGTTTCCATTAGATATCATAACAAAGATGGAAACTAACTCTCTATTAAAAAAAAAACTTGCAAAGCATCATGCCAGTATTTCTAATAACATTTCAAGCCTGCAATTCAAGTTTCCTCATAAATATATGCATGCTCTTCCATTCAGGAAACATGAAACTATGAGGCTGGCTTTTCATTCTAGAAAAAAACACATTGTAACAGAATTAATTACTCTGAACTGAAAAGTATTAAATGAATCATACAAACGAATAAGGAAAGTATGTGTGTGTGTGTGTGTGTGTGTGTGTGTGTGTATATATATATATATATATATATATATATATATATATATATATGACCTTGAAGCATTTATGGGCTAGCAATGATGTGGGTTGGAAGAAGAAGGGAAGGTTTAAATGAAAGAATTTCCATTAACTGGAGACAATTGTGGAGTTGAAATGAGCAGACCTTTGTTGACCGTAAAGGCACGGGTGCACTATATAGGGCATACACTTAAATATTAAATAACTGTCCAGTGATACCATCTCCTCCACATCTACTGAGCAATGCCCATAGGATGACAGGAACTAGGACTCATCTTGACAGAAATCATGTTATGATTTCCACTGCCATTGTATTGTATTGTAATGTATTGTACACTGTAGAATTAATACAGTTTGGCACCACTTTAACTGCCATAACTCAATGCTGTGGAATCATAGAAGTGGCAATTTTGCAAAGTTTTTAGTCTTCTTTGCCAAATAGTGTTAGTACCTAACCAACTTCCATTTCCATGATTACATAGCATTGAGCCATGACAATTAAAATGAAGTCAAACTGCATTAATTCTACATTGTAGATGCACCTGAAGTCATGATAGGCCATGAAATGAATTTATTTGGAATCTCACAACTTTTATAAGATCCTAAATGTAATCAATGGATGTCATCAGATGGAGGTCCCTAAGCTTGAGACAGTGGGGGAATCCATGGGGTAGCAGGGGAATCCACATGACGGTGGGGGAAACCATGAGACAGTGTATCACTTAGTCCCCTTACCATCGTACAATGTTTTCCGGTTGCCCCCAGCTTCCTCCTGCACTGTCCCAGCTTAGTGAACGAGATCATGGGTAATAGTCACCCATGTTCTCAGGGCTGCCTCTGACCATGCTAATGAGATGCAACCAGGATGGAGCCCTGCATCGTGTCATGTACTCTGGTGGGCTTTGTTCTGGCTGCATCTTGCCAGTGTCCTAGGGTGGGGAAAAAGCCTCATGTGATAAAGTCATAAGTGGGCAAATGGACACACAGTCATTAATTTTTGAAAGCAAGATTATCATTAACCCAGCCATCCATTGGAGCAATGTCAGATTTCAGAGTATTTTCGATTTTGGAATTCCAGATAATCAATGCTCAATTTTTAAATATATTGGCACATTAATCACTGAGCACTTTTACTCATTTTATTTGGGTCTAGCCTAAGTATGACATAAATCTGGGTACCATCTATTGTAATTCAATATTTCAGTGTTTCTCAAAATCTGCTCCTCCAGATATTTTGGACTTCAGTTCCCACAATTCCTAACAGCTTGTAATCTGACTGGGATTTCTGGGAACTGAAATGCAAAATACCCAGAGGAGCACAGTTTGAGAAACACTGCAGTATTTGAAACTAAGAGTGCTTACTTGGAAGAAGTGTACAATATGAAGGATGCAAAAATCAGTGCCTCTGAATGTTCAGGCTCCTATTGCTTTGTTCTCTCCCTGCTTCATTCTTTGGTGATCCTGAGAAATGTTTGGAGACATCAAATGGAATCAGAATTACTCTTGGAAAGGAATATAAAAGATAGCACCTTTAATCAAATTAGATGCATTTAGTAAAAATTAGAAAAATCAGTCTCATTGAAACCCTGAACAGCTTTACAAGGCATATTTCCTCTAAGTGCCTATTGAAGTCTGTGAAATGCCAACAAAAATAGTCCCCACCTCTTTCCTCTCTTCTTCTCAACACATGAATGGGACACATTATGCTTAATTGAAAACTGCAGTCAGGAAAGCAATCAGGCTGACAGGGCTAATAGCAGGCAGGCCTATTAAAGTATCATTACAGGGCAAATTAAAATTGCATTCCTTTTCGAAATATGAAAGCTGCTATTGTTATTGGATGCAAGTTGCTTCTCAATAGGAATTCAGGTGGGGGGGGGGGAATCACAGTTTGTGTATATCCTTTATTGGGAATCTTACATTGAGCGTGAAAGTTTCAGATTGCTTATTGTTGCTATAGCTTTCATTTGTCTTTAAACCAAGACGCAAATGGTTAAGATAAAGATATTGTTAAAAGCATTTGTTTTGTACTTATAAAAATGTTTTTCATACTTAGGATAAGAAGATGGTGAGATCATGAAGAAGTACTAAGGAAGAGAGAGCATCAAAAAATTCTTCACAAGATACCATTCTTCAATTTCTTTCATTTCAGACAGAATTTGTTCCCATGAAACATGATTTCTTCATGTTTCTGTAATGTCCCAAATAGAACTCCCCCAACTCCTCAAACCCAAAACACTTTTTAAAATGCTCCCTTGTTGCATGGATTATTAAAAATGAGAAACATTGCATAGGTTGAGTCTCCATCAGCAATCAGTTTATCCTTTTTGGCTTATTGGTTCTGTGTGCTGAGCTCCATAAACAGAAGAGATGGAAGAGAAATCATTGCACAAATTGAGGACAGCAAGTGGCAGGGGAAAATGTTTCCTTTCTCATTCTCATGCAAGAGGCCAGTGTGTGTATTTTTCAGGTGCTTGAGTACTTCCAATAGCCTTTATTGCAACGGCAAGCCAGCTAACCTAAATCATAAATGAGACATGAGTGAAATCTTTTCACATTCTAAAAGACAGCAACATTTTTTCTCAACATGCAGAGACTAAAACCCCCAGGATGCATGCCATTGTTGACATGAAATGGTTTACGCTCAGGGAACAGAGCATTTTTCAGTAGTAAAATACAAGTGTAACATGCAAAACAAGAGTGGAAAGGTGTAGCCTGCAAGATGCACACCTCACACTGCGTCATTATTCTGGATATCAGAGGGTCCCCATTTTGGGAGAATTTCTGGTAGGAAAAAAAGGTTTTTCCAAAAAGGTTTTTAGATTCAAAATTCCTCCAAACATTTCTTGGGGAATGTGAGGACAATTTCACTTGCCCCCATCCACAGCTGTTTTATCCCAGGAAAAGCCTTTTGACAGGAAGAAGCCTAGATGTTGGCTGAAGTACCACAGTAACAGTGAAATTGAGAGGTGAGAAATTTATGATAATATTTTGCACTGGCTGGCTAAAGATAGTATCCCTTATCCTGTGGCTGATTGGGCATGGCCAATGTGGATTGCACCCAGGATCGTTTTCACAGCCACCCGTCCCTGCCAAGGAAAGTGTGGATTAATTCGATGACCTTCTCTACTTTACCAACTTGGGGTTGTGTTTGTTCCAGGAGGAAACTTTTCTACTCAAATGGCCTCCAGAAATGGCCTTCCAGTGTTTTAAGTCAAATGGAGAGATCAATCATGCTGCAAAGCCATCTAGTATAGAGTTCGACCCCTGTGTGTGGAATACAGAAATTGAGAATAGTAAAGAGGCAATGACAACAGGTTTATCCTTATTGTCCTCTGCACATTGTGGTTTTGTATGGTGGTGGGAAGGCATAGAGTAAACATCAGAATACAATTATTGGAAATGTGGTGAATGTATTAGTGTTTGCTGACTTTACTAACAATATGCCAACATGACAAAATTAGTCTAGGCAGCTTTCAAGCACTAATTGGAAAAGATACTATAATTTAGAGGGAAGAATGTCTGCATGATATTGCTTCTTATGCCCACACATCTGGGCCTATTCTGCCATAACAAAGACATACTGCATTTTGAAATATAATTCCCCAGCAAGGGCTCATGAATGTCCACCATAACATAAGATGAATGTCAGTAAGTAAATGCAATTAAAAGAGTATAGAGAAATCAAGTTCTTAAAGGGCTACAAAAGGCAATAGGGAAAGGAGTCTGGAAAATATGTTGTTACAGTGTGATGTTAGGAACAGAAAGAGAACTAAATTGAAACACAGAATGTAACACAGTTTGCATAACTTCCAAAGCAAACCTCAATTTTCCTTTACAATGTACAGAAATTGTATCTATCCCATGCTTCCTAGCTATACTTGTCCAACATTGAGGATTTTAAAAAACCCAACATACCAATAATTAATTATGTTAATCTCAAATTCAGCATTACCCTTGCACACCAAGCGTAATGGAGACTTCATAGAGCAATGTGCATAACAACATATAGATACACATCCGTGATGTCTGGACCAAGCAGCTGGCAGGAGGCCCTCCCACAAACTTTTCAATTGCCACTCTTCTAGAAACCAAGGGACCAAAAAATCAACAACCAATGTGCCTGGTTGCTCTTTCAGATGATGCTAAAACTTGATTCTCCTATTCTTCTCACCTCATCCCATTTTGCTTGTGAGTCATATTATACTTAAATTAAAAGTCTGAAAGTAGAGACAGTTCAATTACATGTTTGTAAGCCCCTTTAGGAACTTGCCAAAAAATAGCTTGGAAAGTATTTGAAGGCACAACAACAACAACAACAACAACAGTCTGCAAAATATTAGGCAAGCCCAAAATAATTCATGGTCTGAAGTCCTCTCGCATTCTATATTTTTAAAAGAAATGGCCCACTGCCACCTGGGCAGAGTTTAATTGCATCATGTGGTGAAGGGAAGGATGTTTTATGCCCAATAGAGTTACCCCTTGTTAGTCCCAGCTTCTGCCAACCTAGCAGTTTGAAAACATGCAAACTTGAGTGGATCAATAGGTACCACTTTGGCAGGAAGGTGTTGGTGCTCCATGCAGTCATTCCGGCACATGACCTAGGAGGCATATATGAACAATTATGGCTCCCCATTTTAGAAATGGAGATGAGCACCCAGAATCAGACTCAACACATCTTAATGTCAAGAGGAAACCATTACCTTTACTATCCCTTATTTGGAATGCTCGGGGCTAGAAGTTTTTGGGATTTGGATTTTTGCCTCGATTTTGGAATACCTGAATTTACTATTTACCTAATACAGACATCATAAAATACCTTGGAGATAGACCCAAGCCTAAATTAATTTGTATTTCATATCCACCTTATACACATATCCTGGGGCCAATTTTATATTTTTAAATACATTTGTGTATTTACTCCAGTTTGTGTACATTGAACCATCGGAAAGCAAATGCATTACTATCTCAGCCACACATGTGGACTATTTTGGAGGAATCAAATTTCTCAATAAGGGATGGCTTCCCTTAAAATTAGATCATTACTCTCATAGTCCCCAACTCTTTGCTGTAGTGGAACATATCTGGAAAGCACCTGACTAAGGAGTCGAAGTAAATATGTAATAATATCTGAACAAAATATTTTCAGTTTCCTCAACAAAATTCTTCTGAAGTACAAGTGCTAATTTGGAATTCAACACTAATATTTGGAGAATTAGGAAATGGTGTATCTTGACAATTTTACTGGTGTTGTATGTGCACGTGACACTAGAAATGATTTGCTATTGGAATAAATTTGCCACAGGTATTTCATCCCATGCAGTCAATAGGTTGAGGATCCTGGAATATTATTTAACATTCCTGCCTATGATGCCAATGTCATTGTGGAAATGTTTAACACAATTTAGCCTTATTTAGTTTTCTGTTCCTTTCCGCTCTCAAATATATAATTCAAACATTCCCTCTCAAAGTGCTGTCTATAATGGATTCTTTGTGCAGCCCTGTTAAATGTGTACTTTTAAACATGTTTTGAGGCCAAAGAGTCAACACAGCAGACAAAGCGACAGAGCTTGGCCAAACCTTCTCAAAGGAATCGGTCCTGAAATTGGCAATACAACAGTTTGCTAAACCTACTAGGGAAAAGCTCCAGGATTGGCTAAATCTCAGAGGAAGGTTTTTTTAAAAGCCTCTTACTGAAAATTGTTAGAAAAGCAACAGTTTAATGAGGGTCGCTACTAGCAAGAGTACTCACATGTTTATGCTTGTGGGTACATGCAGTGTAATTTTGTTTGTACAATAGCATATGAACTCTCTGAGTCGTGTGTAGAATCTAGCATTTGAAATAAATAGTTATTTGCAAATTGTACTCTGGCCTAGCCTACTGAACAAGACTGTCTCAAAGTACAGTTGCCTACCCCATGACACCACCCAATATCCATTGGCTCAATCAATCATGGATTCAAACCAAGCACTAGAGAGAAAAGTGAGCCTGGAGAAAGTGAAGATCTGTGAAATGGTAGGAATCCAAATGGAGCACAAATCCATGTCCCCTGACATTTAACAGATTCTTATGTCTTCATCACATTAACCACATTCCCTATCATAGGACACCTCCTCAATGCAAGGAGCTCACTGGATCATCCCATGAGGCACATCTACTTCCAGGGGGGCTCCCCTGGAATTTCTTCCCTGGAAATAATAGCTGTGTTTACTGAGTGGCCATCTATACAGGATCTAGGACAACAAAAATACAAAAGGTACTCAGTACATTAATTTTGGAAAATACTGAGTTTATTTAAAGTGACCTGGTAAATAAGAAGCTACTTGGAAATATTTTGAGATGACAATCCCCAGATAGATTCCTGGGTTTGGTTTTTTTAAAATAGTGATTGTCAACTGATGCCGCAGGAAAGAGCTGACCTATTGTAAATTTTCCTGAGAAACTGGCAGAGCTAAAACACACACAAAAAGAATGTGTTACCAACCTTTTCACCACTTATTGAATTTTGACCTTATCCCTTGTTTATAACTTTAAATTCACTTCCAAGCAAAGCTTTTAGTTCACTTCTAAGCAACAGCAAGAAATAGAGAACACCATTTAAAATGCCAAAAAAGGCCCCACAATGAAACTGGGTAAATGTTGACTTTTAACTTTGTTTTGATTACCAAGAATACATTTTTCATGAAATCCAACAATGGTTAATATGGCTGCTCTCATGTATGCATAAAGCTTGGAAAGTTAATTTAATAAAAAATGACTCCAAGCACCATAGATAGTCAGTAGCAGTTATAGAAATTGTGATTATAGTATTGTATTGTATTTTATCATTATAGTACATTATAATTATTGATAATTAATAACAGGTATTATAGGATCATAATCAACACAATCTTGATTATTTACATTCCATTTCCCCCATTACAGGAATTCAAGGCAGCTTACAAAGCATTACAATCATTACTGCTTAAACTGTATATGAACCACTCATTAAATATATAATAGTTATTTTATTAATGCGATTAAACAATCTATGAAATTAAAACCATTTAAAATCCATCCATTAAAATAAAAATAAAAAGATTATCAACAATATAGTTGCAATTTTCAAAGGTAGCTCTGCTTTCCTATTTCTCAGGCAGAACTAAACCGCTTTCTTTGAAAGAAAAACACATTTGGATATTATACGTTATAAAACATACAGTCTTCACATCTATTAAGTTGCCTCAACCTCTCTAGTAGGCACAAGGTGGGAGAATGAGGCACATTGCTAAATGGTATTTGAACCTAGTGTGTCCATGCTGTCAAAATGACAATAGAAACAACATTGGACAGTATTTAACTAGCTAAAAATTAGTTACAACAACTCATAAAGGGTAAAAATAAAAAATCCTGGAATGACTGCACTGTTGACTTCAGGTAAACGGCAGAGCATCCCTTGACTTTGCCTGAAGTAATGCAAAGCTTCAGTATAACTCACCTAGTATAACCCATGATAATCAGAAGAAGTACGGGAAAGTTGTGAAGACAATCAAGAGTCAACTCAATGTGAATCCAGGTTTTAATGTCCATGTAGACTTGCTTTAAAATTCTAATTAGCCATTTTAAATAAGCATTAGGTAATAAGTCTCTTCCTCTGTCACCAACTTTGAAAAACTGAGGCAGAGTTTCTTAAATGTCTTAGAAGTTTTCCATGCGACACAGAATAGTGGCGAAAGAGAGTTTGGAAAGTCATATGGTCCATGCATACTACCATTCCATTTGTGTTTAGTTTACTTTTCTTGGGAACACATAAAAAGGGCTTACATCTCACCACAAAACAGCTCAACTAACAAAAATAAGCAATATCTTCAGTCAACAGTTGGAAGACAGTGGTTGACCCTGTCACTGATATATGATGTACCTAACTTATGCCTGTGTATTTTTGTTATTGCTGTTATTGTGGAGGGATCAAATCACTACTTCTCTCACCCAAGGATTCCTCTAAGATACATTGTTTTCTTGCAGCTCAATATAAGATACAATTCTATGGTAAATTTATCTCAATATTGGCTGAGATCCTGCTTTGGCAAAAAGTAACATACAGTTTCACCAGGCGGATCTGGACACGCCTTCTGTTTCCCATGCCCCAGAGAGTTGCTCATTTTCTGCAAGCCCCTTTGTCTGTGTCAAGTAATATCTGAAGGAGAGCAGAGGCAGCCAGTGATTATCTATAATATTCTTATAGCTAGACATATGGCATAAAAATCATCCAGGACATTACTAGGATCCTCGGTATTGGAGAATGACTTCATTTGGGTATCTATCTGAACATAGTTGAACGATCTTCAGCTACTACCCCATGGCTGTATTTTTGGAGGGGCTTGCGGGTTTCTTGCAGAATTTCATTGAAGCGATTGATTCTCTTCCTCAGTGAAACAGACATAAATAAATGCACATAAAATTTTGGCACCACTGTTTTATGCATTCATAAATAATTGCCTACACACAGACTACTTTGAACCAAAAATATTGCCAACAAACACCTGAAAAAATATTTATATTAAAATTCCACATGATGGGGAAAAAATCAAGATATAAGAAAGAAATAGAAAGAAAGAGGATAACTAGTGCATCCAATTCATCAATTCCCTGAAAAGGAGTTTTGGGTCTTCTGGATCCTTTGGTCCCGTTAATCAGCAACTCCTGATGTAAATGTCAACATAAACATGTATGGCTGCTGTTCAATGTCATAAACCTTCCCAATAGTTGTACCTATACAACTTTCTGTTTATACCCATAGTGAAAACATTGTAAAATCTATATTTTATATTTATATTCGTGCTTTTCTAGTTTTTCAAAATAAATAACCAAAAAAATCCACAATGCTTGTGAATAACCCTACCCCATTTCCTTCATTTCTTGCATAGGTTTTCCAAGCTATTCATATGCATGGGGAGTCTATTACAGGACTTGATTATCTTACGTATCAAACTGACAGATCTATAACCTTGGTGACAGTATTACAGTTCGCCAGCACTAAGGGGCAATTAATCCCTTATGAATCTGAAGAGAGTTACTAGATCATGACAGGCCTTGGAAGTCTGTCAACTCCTTTTGAGTGAGACCACTAGACTGTTAAAGGAAGCACTGGTATGCATTATAAGTGGTGGCAAACAGTAAATCACACAATGCTTTGGCAGAAGTGTGGGTGGGAATGAAAATGAAATAGCTACGGGGAATATGTCACAGTGTTTCACTTCATATTTCGAGGCCACTCCAAGGCAGTCAAAGATTGTGACTGTTCTAATACTGGAAACATCCTTTGTTCTGCAAATATATACTTCCTAAAATAATACAGAGCATTTCCATCCACACTTGGTATATAAAGGATGCAAGACATTGGGTTTCATTAAAGCTCTAAGTGGGATTTATGTGCCAAAATTGGCTCTCAACAAGCCAGGGTTATCTGTATCCCAGGAGACCAAACTGGTGGCTGGGAGCCCCATTCAGTTGGTGGGATCACACCCATACATATATTCATATTGTATTGCTAATTCTTTTCCAACATTATCATCATCAATACTTAATGCTGCCTTTTCTTCCTGATACACAGTTCTAGGATACCTCTTGAATCAACATCAATGGATGCTCAAGATCTGTTATGCACAATGGCATAATAAAATGGTGTCCCTTATATAAAATGAGGAACAATTCAAACAAGTGACAGAGAGAGCCTATGGGTCTGTGAAATAGTGGGAGACTATGGAAGGATACGCCTACACATCAGCATAGTGCTCAGTGGACAGAAATATCAAGCTTTGCTTTTGAAAAAAAATCAAACCATAGTTTGCTGAATGTATTTGGATCCAGAACATCTTACAAATGTTACAATAAACAAAGTTTAAAACAGTTTAAAAAGAGAAGTAAAAGATATTCAAAGATATTGTTATAATTAAGCAATTAAAATAAAATCCTTTAATTTTATTTATTTATTTACATTATTTCTATCCCACCCATTTCAGCCTGAAGGCGACACAGGGCGGTATACACAGTCAGGTTAAATACCAATAATCCACTTAGAATCAAACTTAGAAGCAGAGTATCTTATCCCATTGCAAAAAACTTAAGTATCTCTTATGAGAACATATGTAAAAGACTGAACTTTACCACCCGAAGAAGGCCTAAAGCAAAGGCCGAAACCGGTCGTGGGAGGCTGATTCATGAACATACAACGACATCACTAAAAGACTATACAGAACTTATTTCATATTGCTTAATTTTGTGACTACTGTGAATTGAACAGTCTAAGTTTCACAATTTACCTATTTGTTGGACTTATTCATTATGTTATCTTTATAAGTGGATTATTGGTATTTAACCTGTCTACTAAGGAACCCATTCATACGGTATACACAGTCGGCACAATTCGATGCCGAAACAAAATACATACATTAATAAAGCAAAAACATCAAGTGCCATTAAACATAAACGATAGTGCATAATAAACAATTTAAAAAGAAACTATGTCCTCTTGTTCAAATCTTCATCCGTTACATTGTCTTGGCCATTCCTGGGTCAATTTCCAACTCTAGTTTGTCTGTTTACTCCGAGGTTCCAAATGCTTGCTCGAAGAGCCAAGTTTTTACTCTTTTTCAGAAAGAGTAAAATAGATCCATTAGGAAATCCTCACAGTCAGTTTCGAAAAGCCTTTTGGGAATTTTTTTAAAATTTTCGAATGGAATGTCAACAAGAATGGAGCCATCTTAGCCTTCCTAATAGGGAGTTCAAAGTTTGAGAATGGTCCTCAAGAAGAACCTCTCTTGATACATTACTGTGGTAGAGCAGAAAGAAGGTCCTCTTCTGAAGTTCTTAGACCCTGAGGAGGCACAGTATTTGTTGATTCTAATTTTGAAGTGGATATGGGGAAAAAAGGAAAACTTGAGAAATTCTAAATACTAAAAATACCCTCAACATCATGTGATGTATATAACAACACACTGGTGCCATAGAAAACTGAATCTAAAAATTGAACTGTGTAAAACTCTTCAGCTGGGGAGGAACTTTATTTGCCATCACTGTATTCATCAGCAAAGCTTTCTATTGAGTACGGCATTTGGACAGCAAATCAAGATGTGGCAATGTTTGCACATACTGTACATAAATACACAGGTATCTTAGATTCATTTTGAACTGGTAATACAATGAGAGCTAGAATTGTGTAGTGGTTTCTAGAGACTGGAGTTCTAGAGACTGGAGTTTCAACCATGGAAATCTACTGGGTAAACTTGGTGAAGTCACAATCTCTCAACCTCTGAGGAAGGCATGCCATGGACAAACCCTATTTGAACATTTGCCAAGAAAACCCTTTAATAGGTTAATCTTAGGGTCACATAAGTAAAAAAATGACTTGACGGCCCATAATAACACCAATAAGTAATAATACTAACAATTAAGCTTTCCTCTATCTATTAGAACTGTGAAAAATCTACCAGTCTTTGTTTCAATTAGTTTATTTAATACCCTCTGAATGTTCTTTTCCACCTTGTTTGATATTGGGCTCCAATAGTTGGCATATTCTTCCTGCACTGCAATCTGCACATTTTAATGTGTTTTCCCCCTCCAAATTTGTGTGTTTATTTGTATAATTTTAAATAATGTCTCCAAGCTTGGCTATTGAATAAGGCCCATATCTATGTCTTTTTTTCATTCACATTTTAAAATATGCACACTATATTTTGTACACAATTTCTCTCAAACTTCCTATTAATGTTAAAATGCTTGAGACAAGTGCTTTGTTCCTAATTCGTGTCAAGAAGTATGAAGTGTTTCACGTACATATAAAGATGTATCGTACAGCATTTTTGTACCATACATTCTGGACTGTTTTTGTGGCTTTTATTATTGTTTTAAGTGTGCTATCGCCATCATCACTATCATCATGTTCAAGAGCAAAAAGAAAAGTGAAGACAGGAGGAAGAAGGTGTAAAATATTACAACACGTGGGAGAATTTGTAGATTGAAATTAGAAAACATGTAAGAATGTGTGCCTTACTGTTTTCATCTATGAGATGTTGGAGTGTGTGAAAACATTTAAAAGGTCACTGCAACAGGAGGGGGGAAAGGGAGGAAACAGTGTAAAGGGGAATAATTATAGGCACTGTTATGAAGTACATGTGTTTTATGTAAACATAAAACACATATACCTATTTATATGGTTTTAATCTGTTTAATTGATTGATATTTGTTTTAATTGCTTATATGTCTAGATCTAGGGAAGTCATGCTACCCCTCTATTCTGCTTTGGTTAGACCATACCTGGAATATTGTGTCCAATTCTGGGCACCACAATTCAAGAGAGATATTGACAAGCTGGAATGTGTCCAGAGAGCAACTAAAATGATAAAAGGTCTGGAGAACAAGCCCTAAGAGGAGCAGCTAAAGGAGCTGGGCATGTTTAGCCTGAAGAAGAGAAGGCTGAGAGGGGATATGATAGCCATGTATAAATATGTGAGAGAAAACCACAGGGAGGAGGGAGAAAGCTTGTTTTCTGCTTCCCTGGAGACTAGGACGCGGAACAATGGCTTCAAACTACAAGAGAGGAGATTCCATCTGAACATGAGGAAGAACTTCCTGACTGTGAGAGCCGTTTAGCAGTGGAACTCTCTGCCCCGGAGTGTGGTGGAGGCTCCTTCTTTGGAAGCTTTTAAACAGAGGCTGGATGGCCATCTGTCAGGGGTGATTTGAATGCAATATTCCTGCTTCTTGGCAGGGGGTTGGACTGGATGGCCCATGAGGTCTCTTCCAACTCTTTGATTCTATGATTCTATGATTCTATTCTATGATTCTATGTCTAGATCATTTATCTTTTGATGAGATGTGTTTATTATTTACCTGTGTGGCATTGAATTTTGCAGGATTTGTAAGCCGCCTTGAGTCCCCTCTGGGGTAGAGAAAGGCGGGGCAGAAATGAAATGAAATGAATGAATAAATAATATACATATATATGTAGATTTTGGGAGGGGGAGGGGAGGGGAAGAAATCATAACAATGATTTGCATTTATTCTTGATTTAAAATGTATTTTCCTCAATATGATTGATAAAAAAAGTTTTGGAATGTTAAAAAAGAACCCCCCCCCCTTCCTTCACAATCCCATTTTGACCCAGCATCTGGTCCATTAACTGTAGAGTGAAATAGACAATGGAATTAAATCTACAGATGTTTAGGTTTCATGAACTTCTGGAGCAATTCAAAATAGGTTGAATACATGCTGCTTTTAAAGTTATAAAGAAATTAAAGGAAAGAACTAAGACTTCCAACAGAGTACACATTGGGTTGAAAGGCTGTCTTCATAGCGTTCTCCTAAGCTAAATAAATAAATAAATACATATTTGTAGAATCAAACCTTGGATCCAACTCATTACAAATCACTACTTGCATACATTTGGTTAAATCTTCGTCATCAAGGCTGCTGTGTTTAGCTGCTTTAATACAAGGGGTATTTTTTAAGTAAGGTCCGTCTTGTTGTAGACACTAGTATTTCGCACGCATACCGCAACGAGCTCGTGCATCGTGTACCGTCATGCCTCGGGAACAACTGTGCTCAGTTTCCGCTCTGTAGCTAACCTGTACGGTTCTGTTCTGTGCTTTAAAAATGTTTAAGACTATCAGCTCACCCTCCGCATGTGAGGTTCGCTCATTGATGCGGTTTTTGTCAGCAAGGAACCTGCCTGCTGCAGAAATTCATCGACAGATTTGTGAAGTGTACAGTGATACTGTTATGAGTGAAAGCAAAGTGCGTAAGTGGGTACAACAATTCAAAGATGGCTGTGACAACGTCCATGATGAGGACCGCTCCGGTCATCTTTCTTTGATTACAGACAATTTGGTGGCTTTTGGTGGCGGCAAGTTTTTATGAAGAGGGTATTTTAAAATTGGTTCAGAGGTATGATAAGTGGTTGAACAAACTTGGTGACTATGTCGAAAAATAGAGTGAAGTACGTACTTTCTGAAAATAAATTAACTTTTTTGAAATAAACTTTCGTTCTGTACTTATGTTCAAATGGACTTTACTTAAAAAATACCCCTCGTAGTTATGTGGCATGATCTCACTCAATGATATAGTTTTTTGCTTATTAGCTGGTTTCATGATAAAGAGAACCTATTAAAATTAATTTCTTTATAACTTCAACATGCAGAGCAACTCTAAATTTGGGTAGCAATTTATCACACACACCCAATCGCATCTGAGATATGTTTTTGGGATTGGAGGCTGCGGGGCAAATTTTCTCCATCTCTGTATGAGTAATCATTATAGACTGTACTACATGGCTGCAGCCTAAGGAGCAATAGCCATTTATGAGAATGGGATGCTCTTCCAAAGAAATTCACCTACTCTTGCTCTGCAGGGGAACATCTTCTTCATGCATATTTATTTAAAAAGTTTTCTATTCCACCTGTAGTTACAGTAATTGAAATACTGCTCAGTAAATTCTGAATGAAACATGTATCCCTTAGGGGATGCAAGGGCACTTGATTGCTCTGCTCCCTTCTGGAGGCAGAAGCTTGGAATCTTCCTGCAGGGGACAGAATAACATCTGGCTAATCTTCTTGCAGATGTTGTTCTGCTGTTAGAGTTCCACTTGCCTTCCTTGCATATGGAACCTCTCATAAACGAAGCATGAACTGTTCAAGATGTTGCTCGTAATATTGAAATAAATTCACAACAGAGCAAACAAAGTTTGCCTGTCCTTGTGTGCTAGGTATTATCTTGTTAAAATTATTGTATTTTTCCTCCTCTTCAATGACCGTTGTCCACTCTCATACAGTAATTATTGTCATTACATCTAATCACATAATCAGTGTGAATTCAAGTAACCACAAAATTAGAAAATGCAATTATGTGATTTTGTTTGGCTGGGAAGCATGAGAGACTAATCAAGCTCATACAAAATAGAGATGCTTCCTGGTGTTTGAAAATATCATGTTCAATTGGGCAAAAACTATATATTACAAAAATGTAAGAGAGAATATTGTTAGCTGACTTCATCCCAAAAGACTAGCTTATGGAAATTTTAATCCTAATACTGTTTTTAGTTTTTATTTTCCTCTCTTAAAAGGCCTTCCATAAATGCGAGAGAGTGGTAATGAGGTAAAGCATGATCACAGACATGGGAATGTGGACTCCTTAGCTATCTAGTTATCTTATTGCTATATATTCATCAGACTAAACTAACAAAGCTGCCACTGGCAAGTTATGCCTTTCCTCCCCTCTCAGGGTAGAGAAAGAGGCCAAGAAAACGGACAGTGATAAGGTTGGGGCCCATTTAGGAAACCTGGTTCAATAGTCCACTGAACCCAAAACACAAAGACACATGAGTAATGGTACCAGGTTGAAGAACACAGTGAACAAAAACAATCTCTGACTCCCTATAATTGTACTTTCATCTTATTTTAAGATTTGAGGAAGACCAAAAGCAAAATGTATTGATACAAAGAGTAAGTCCCCATCTGCACTGATCATTACATGCAGTTTGAAGCTAGCTAGATTCAAACTGTGGTGGTCAGAAAAAAAACCCACTAAAGCATGTAAAAGACATCCCTCTATGAACATCACGGCTCTGTGGTTTATGTAATCACCATCTGGACCTCAAACTTGTTCTAGGATTTACTGTACCGATTTACTATACCGATTTCCTATGTAATAATCTATACAGTAAAACCACTTTCATCAATACCAGTTTGAAACTGCATTAAATCCTCAGTGTAGATGGGGCCTTTGATTTTCAGCAATGGTTAAAGCCTCTTCTTAGAATTATTTCATAATAATGTGGAATTTTAGACTCTATATTTTATGTTAAGCACAGATGAACAATCAGTTATCCATGGGTTCTTCTGGAATTGTTTCCCAAATCCACAAGTGGAAGTGAATTTCATGTTTTCAAGAAAAGATTGGAAAATATGCAATGCTGCTCATTCAGTGGTTTCTCTTCCTACCCTACAGGAAAGCTTTGGAAAGGCATGACTGGCAATGGGAGATGCAATTCTCCATTATTTCTGCATCAAGTGATTTCTATCCCACTGCAAGAAAATGTTTGAAAACTGGACAGTTTTTGAAGGCTATTTGAATTTTTAAGTTATTCTGTTCTTGGGTTTTGTACAAAATATGGCATTTTCTACATATGTAGAATAAATAAATAAATATGATTTTTTTCTACACAAAATGCTGAATTGGGAGACTTATTCTGTACAAAATGCACAGAATTGTTCCCATAGCAAACAGCATTTTCTTCTCTGGAAACAACATTTACTGCATAGAAAATAATATTTATCTACATAATACTATTTTCCATGTAGAAAAAAAATTGCTGCCCACACACAAAAATGTGCGGATTTTATACAATGAAACTCCTGAACTGCCAATATATTTGGCAGTTCAGGATTCTCTCCCACAGAGCTTCCAGACACTCATTAAAATTCCTTCATGCAGTCAGAAAAATAACATTTCTCCCTGTGCTACTTCTGAAAATGAGAAGGAGTGCTTGCTTTTCTGAATATCTCTATTTGGATGCTTGATGATACCTCTGTGCACACAATAGAAAGGAAGTGGTAAACATGAAACCCTCCACATGTTGAGGGCTACAATTTTCATCAGCCCTAAACAAATATAAAAGTTGATGGAAGTAGCAATCCAGAAACATCTTGAGAACCACAAATGGTACCTTCTTACTGTGGCAAGAAAGGGAAAGGATTGTGCAACTGCCTCAAATATGGACCATATATTGTTGCTCTGCACTGCAGTGCAGTCTTCTTGACAACTATTTGCAATAAGTCAAATGATGAAAATGACCCTTATTCCACCCCCACCCCCCATTACTTTTGCCTCAAGAACATTATAACACATTTCTTCATTAACTGTTCTCTTGCAATGCGGTAGGAACTACTGTAACAACCTCCCTGGGCACAGCTTCATTAACATGTCAATTACAGCCACACACTGTGAGTTCAATGATATTATGAAGGCTACTGTGCTGAACACAGAAAATGGAAGAGAATATCAAATGAAATATTTCACATAAAGGTAGATGAAGAAGTAATTATGGGAGGAAATCAAAGCACCTTCTAGGTTGGTAGCCTTCATTCAGGCTTCCTATAAGTATGCATTCTCCTAGCGTCACTCAAGTGTAAGTAACATTCTTTACAGATATTTACTCAGAAATCCAGTACTTATTTACTTACTAGTATATGGAAATAAATCTACAGAATTATATTAAATTATTTTAGAGTAAGACTGACTCGGTTTTTTTTCTGCTCAGTGTAAAAACTGTTCCTTCATTTTGCTCTTTTTCTGTAGTCACTAGACTTGGTTGATCTAAAAAAAATGGTTCAAAACTAGTTTCGGATATAGGGGGTGCTGGTGGTTCATTTCAGAACTGAATTCTAAATTTTTCAAAAAAAAATTCAGAACTTTCCAAAATTTCCAAAATGTCCCAATCGCTTCGTTAATGGCAGAGAGAGACCTTTTGGGACCTTGTAATCTGATTTCACAAGTTAGGGAAGGAGAGGCTTGAATGTATGGGATTTGTAGTATCTTTTTAGGCAACGCACAGCAAACAAATGAAACAACACACAGCCCTGAGAGCTTTTGGGGTCTTATGAGCTGATTTCACAAGTTAGGTAAGGAGAGGCTTGAAAGAATGCGATTTGTAGTGTTTTTCTGGCAAGCAACAGAAAACAAATACAGAAACAAACAGAGCACAGAGAGCCCTTTTGGAGCCTTGGAAGGTGATTTCACAACTTTAGGAAGGAGAGTTTGTTTTCAAAAAGTGGTTTGAATTGATGGGAGATCTAGTTCTGTTGAGGCAATGTACAACACAGAGGCCAGAGAGAGCTGTTACAACACTGGGGCTTTTACAAACGTTGGAGGGCTTTGGTTCCTCTGTGCTGCTCCTTCCATCCACACACCCAATACCTATGCTACAACGCTGTGAGGCTTTTTCAAATGTTGGAGTGATTTGTTTCCTCTGTGCTGTTCCTTCCACCCATGCCATGCCATTCCATGCACCCACATACCCCAATATTACCCACACAACACCCACCTGTCCCAAACCCCAACAGCAACAACACACAAGCAGCTGCAAGGCAGGCAACAGCCCTTCTCCGCTTGCCCTGCTCTTCTTCCAACCTCCCTTCACAACCTCCCTTCCCTTTCTCTTTCCCTGTCCCTTCTCCTTTCCCTTCCTGAGTTCACAATGAGCCTCTGAGCCATGTGCTGCCCTTTATATAGCGCAATGGCTGCTGTGCCAAAACCCCTCCACTCCCCAAAATTTCTCCCCTCATTGGCTGGGAGGCAAGCAGCTTACATGCTAGGAGGCTGCTTGCCTCCAAATGCTGACTCACTTCCGACTCACTTCCTGAGTCGTATCAAAACTAGCTATGGAAGCTTCCAAAGGGCAAAGGGACTTCCTGTTTTAAAATAACTTCAAAATTGTTTCAAAAAGGTAACTTTTCTGACTTTATTCTGAATTACGAGTATTCCGACCAAACCTAACAGTGCCTAGTAGTCACACATCTTGACATTCCTGTGGCAACCTGTTGTGAATGCCTGCTAGCAATGCTGGCTGCTGGTGGAGGCGTTGGTACAGGAATGTTGTTATCTACCGATTGTCAATGACTTGTCTTATAAGAGTGCCATTGACAAAATTGTGATGTTTAAAGAAACAGTCTCCAGTGAGAGGCGTGTTTGTTTCTCTGACAGCATCATGTGCTGGTGCTGCTGCTCTTCCTCTTGCACAGAAAAGTTTTGGGTGCCACACTGTATGAACAGCAACAGGTTGGCATGAGCATGTTGCTGTTCAACAAGGGTGGTACTCAATAGCCATGGCCCCAAAATTTGTCTCATTTGTTTGATTTGTGTTTCCATTTCATTGCGCTGATTCGGATGGCACGAAATGGAAAGGCCCCTCCTAGAATGAAAATGCAATTGATATTAAAGGCAGTTGGGAGTGGAGATTGGCTCCAAGCCTACTTTTCAGATCAATTGCCTGGGGACTGGCAGGGCCTGCAACCAAGCGCCAAGTATGGAGTGCTCCTTACTTGACACTTGGCTGCAGGCCCTGCCAGGCCCAGGAAGCCTGCACTCGTATGCCTGGGCACTTTAGGCCTATGGGTGCAGGCTTCCCAGCCTAACACTCGGACCTGGCAGGGCCTGCAGCCAGGCGCTGGGTAAGGTATACTCCTTATTTGATGCTCAGCGACAGACCCTGCCAGGCTTGGGCACATAGGCCCGGGTGCTTTGAACCTAAGAGTGAATTCCCCCCACCCAATAATGAATTGAAAGAAAACAGATCTTTCACCCCCAAAACAAAACAAAAAAAACAAGTATCTGACCTCCTGATTTTGGGAGGCTCAGATGAAAATGGATTGGGGCCCCCTCCAAAAGCCAGGACATGAAATCGATGGACATAAGTTCTGAATGCACAGTACCCAGCCTGTTTTACAAGCAACTTGACATCACAGCAAACTGTACTTCTGGAATGGTGTCCAAGCCTTATTTCTTTTATTTATTTATTTATTTATTTATTTATTTATTTATTTAAAGATATTTCTATCCTGCCTTTCTCTGCTACACGGTGGCTTACATACCTAATACAAACAATTAAAATCCTTAATTCAGTGAAGAAAAGAGATAAATCACGATAAAACCACTGTCAATAAAATCCCACATTTCAGTTAAAATCATAGCATCCTCCCCAATGTATCCGTCCTCCATCCCAATCATAAAATCCCCAACTCCTTCCATGGCTCAATTTAAGGCCTTCTTAAATAAGAAAGTCTTGTATCATTTGTATTGTTTTTATTGTCAGCTTTCCTTTGGGAGGAAAAAGTAAAGTGTTGAAATAAAATGAAATTCGACCCATGTAGTCACCATCAGCACACTGGGACTTGTGAACTGACCATCTGTAGAAGCAGAAATGGGATTAATCCCCTTTTGGAGAAGTTAGAATCGATTTAAGAAATTTGAAAATTGCCTTCTGTAGCCAAGGTTTCTTCCCGCACAGTACCACTTAGCCCAACAGCACTGAGAATAAGCAGTCTATTATCAAAATTAACCCTGCCAAGCAAGATGATGATAGTTGATGCTGTCTTGCTAATTTCTCTCTCTTCACAATGCTTGAATTATTGCTCCTTTTGCCCTGACCATGACCCCAGATTATTCCAGACTGGGAATCCTCTAGAGCAGTTCAGTAATACCCTATATTTTAATCATCCCCTGCAACAGTACATGATATGCTTAAGTGATCTAGAGAACAGTCAAGAATTAAACATCGTAGCACTTTCACTGTGGAGCCAAAGAGGGATGATCTGGAGTCCCTGCAGCAGCTGAGTTCATACCCAGTGCTGGCACCGCAGTCTAGTTTAGACAGCTGGGCTGCATTGCTAAAGATGTTCTCCCTTGATTTAAGATATTAAACTTGAGGTCACTGCCAGAAATGTCATTACATTAGAGCTCTAATGCCACTTGGGCTTCCTGGAAAGTTCAGTTGTATATTAGCATTGATGTGTACACCGTAGCCTTGAACAAATAATACAGCAAAACTGTAATAGTTTGCTCTAGGCCCATTCAATTGAATGAGAGCCTGTGTTCATTGGCTTCTTTCATTATAGGTTTTCATCAAGCTTTAAGCTGTTGCTTTGCATTTTGCCTTGGCAGGAATACAGTGCTTTATTTTCTTGCTTGTACTATTTATGCTACTGCTTAGTGTAATGCTTTGACATACAAACACAATAATTCACTCACAATCTCACTTGGAGGTTACATCAGTGGATGTGTCTGATCAACTGACCCTGATATTCAAGCAATCTCTCCTCTTAGTTTTAGGGGCCATGATAGCACAGTGGGTTAAACCGCTAGCTGCAGGAAAGCTGCTGACCAGAAAGTTCGCAGTTTGAATCCATGAGTTGGGATGAACTCTCGACTGTCAGCCCTAGCTTCTGCCAACCTAGCAATTTGAAAGCATGTGTAAAGAATATTTATGCGATCCTAAACGCTGCTCACCAAAAATGTAGAGAGAATGGGAATTTATTCAAACAATCCCAACACTGTATCACCAGTTATAAAGGATTATTATATAAATTCAATTGAGTGTTTGAAGGCTGCTGAGACTTTGCCACCAACACACTATTTTGTGAGTTAATTTTAGTATGAACACTGGCTACTAGGGCTGGGCGGTTTCGTTTCGTTAATTCGTAATTCGTTAATAATTCGCTAATCTTTTCAATTACAAAACGATAACAAACCATTCTGGAGCAATTATTTAAAAAAAACGAATTTTCAAAAATGTTTTGTAAATGCTTCGTATTTCAATATTGTATTCGTTTCGTTATTGTTTTGAGGTCGTTTCATTATTATTTCCGCATGTCTGGGCCAGTTTTATGGTTTAATTAGTGAAAAAAAATTATAATATCACACCAACAGTCAACAACAGAGGGAGAGGGAAGCTTCAGAAGGTTTTGGAGGTTTTTTAGCGTATTTCGCGGTCGCGTCCGCCATTAACGAATCGATTCGTTATTGTTTCGGAAATCGATTCGTTAATTTTTTACCATTTACGAAATTTCATAAATATCGAACTTTTTAAAAGGAAAATTTTGTAATTATTTTAAATATCGAAACAACCCCCCCCCCCCCCCCCCCAAATACAAATCGATTTTAGAAACAAATTTTTCCATTGTTACCCAGGCCTACTGGCTACCACCATACTTAAAAGGAATGTTTAGCTTCTGGTTTGGCAAGAGGTTTTAAGTAAGTTGGTCTGTGCTGGATTCGCACTCAGGGCTCTGAACTCTGAGATAAATAACACTGAGATTCCTTTAAAATGTTGCTATCACCAATCTTAAAATTCTGTTCCCTTAAACTACTATGGAACTATTTCACATAGAGGCACTCTTGAGACATTTGTTGTTTAACAAAGAACAAAGTTGTTTATTTGTGAGAACTTCAACAATACAGGCACTTAAGCTTAACAGATGCAATAATGAGTTGGAGCGTATGGTTACTTTAAAAACAGTTCAATACTTGGTTCCCGAAACAACTCTTCACTCTCTCGGGAAACTAGCTGACTTCCCTCTGACTAGAATTCCTAAAAATCCAGACAGTCCTTTACCTTGGATCTGTCTATTCTCTATACTAGCTAGTCTACCTAAAAGCTACATATCTTTACTAACTGACCAACTCTTGGCTTCTCTGACTTTTCTTCTCCTAACACACAAACCCTGACCCTAACTGAGCTGTCAGATTTTAAAACGTATCCTTACAGGCAATTTTTTTCTGCACTCTAGCTAAGATCTGCCCCAGCCAATTACACAGCTTCTCCACATTTCCCTCCAGGCTGCTCCTAAACTCCACCCCCTCAAGGAAATGTGTACTCTAAGATGGCTGCCTCCATGCACCATCTCATAAAATCACTCCTGAAATTCTTGGGCCTACTTTCTGAGCTTTTCCTGGCCTAAAAAGGTAGGCAATTCATCACAGCACGCAATGTGAATAGATCAATAGGTATTGCCTCAGCAGGAAGGTAAAAGGGTGCCCCATGCTGATATGGCTACATGCTAGCAACACAATCAGAGATGTCCATGGACTACAGGCTCCTCTGCATGGGAAATGGAACAAAAGCACCTCCCTATGGCCAGAGTTGAACATTGCCTCCAGTTGCCGGAAATGGAAAAAGGGAAACCTTTGTCTGTGTTGTATGTCATCGTTCACTGAGTGTGTAAAAAGGCATTGAATGTTTGCCTCATATGTGAATTGAAATTTGCTCCAAGTCCCCCCAGGGTGATAAAGCATAATATAAATAAAGTGTATTATTATTTTAGTTTTCTGTACTGGTGTTTCTAGTGCATGTAAGTGTGGTATACGCAAGTGTAGTCTAGGTAAGAATGATGAAGTATGAGAAACATCGTCTCCTCTTGATGTCATCAGCATAGGGTGGGAGAATTTATGATGTTTTATTTCATCTGGTTTCCCATACATCAGTATTCTTTTCATTCTGATCAACATCAGATCCCAGTCTTTTGCCATACAAGTACTAAGGAACTGGTGCCTATGTTGAATGACATGTTGTGCTATATGCACTGATGACACAAGAACCATTGGAATTTTTTTCATAGCTTCTGGCAAGAACAAAATGTGGCTCATCAAGTCTAATTGAATTTCTAAGCCTATTACTTGTACTTGTTTTTAAAAACTAGTCTTGCTTCCACACTGTGTCACTGTTACCCAGCTTCCATAAACCTCCATATCAGAGATCCACTACTAATGATGCTCTGGTAATAATATTTTACCAGAAGTTTTCACAGCTATGTTCATTTCCTTTTTGTAAAGGTGCGAAAACAAAGGGAGAAAAAAAATATGAGCCAGCATAAATCATGCATTGGTTTATTCTTCTAAGATTCAATCCATTCACTCTGCAAAGCAAAAAAGAAAGAACACAAACGCAATTTGACAGCACCAAACAATGTTTGCTCTGATGCATCTGGGAAAGCTTTAGCAATCTGCTACATTGACATGATTTAAAAGCTACCAAGATGGACAGTTCACTTGTTCTTCACTCCAGGGGAGAAATATAAATGATTAAGTGGCTGCCCCTGTTGTACAGTCAGGAGGATTTTCTGGATGGCTTTACTAAAGCATTTCTTTCCTTCTGAAGACAACCTCCTCATTACACTTTTTATTGCCTTTCCTCCACACGACTACCACAGTTTGACTGTGGGGAGTTATTATGCAGGGGAATGATGGGGTGGAGGGGGAGGCAGCATCACAGATACACAGTTCGATGAATAGCAAATCTGACCTTAAAGGAGAAGGTTGTATAAATGTCTTTTGAGCCACATCTCGCAATCCCATAAACAAGTTTATTGGCAGGTTTGCTTTCTCAGGGGTAGGAAGTAATGGTGGGACCAAAGTTCAACTCTCCTGGTATTTCAAGCCATGTGAGGAGTGCAGTTTTGTGACTGACAGATTTAGTTACTAATAGTTTTCAGGAATTACCTATAATTCTGCTTTACTTTCTATACTGGAATCCAAGGTGATTCACAACATGTTTAAACAATAAACACAAATAAATACAGTATGACTGTCATCCTGTTAGAGACATACACACCCATGTATGCCCCCGGTGGTGCAGTGGGTTAAAGCGCTGAGCTGCTGATCTTGTTGACTGAAAGGTCGCAGGTTTGATTCTGGGGAGCAGTGTGAGCTTCCCCTGACAGCCCCAGCTTTTGCCAACCTAGCAGTTCAAAAACATGCAAATGTGAGTAGATCAATAGGTACCACTCTGGCAAGAAGGTAATGGCACTCCATGCAGTCATGCCGGCCACATGACCTTGGAGGTGTCTACGGACAACACCAGCTCTTCGGCTTAGAAATGGAGATGAGCACCACACCCCAGAGTCAGACATGACTGGACTTAATGTCAGGGGAAAACCTTTACCTTTACTATGCCTGTAACAGGCCACGTCACCTCCCTATTCTTCTACTTGTAGAGAATAAAAGGCGTAACATTATTCACTGAGACCTCCAGAGGACTTGAGACAATTTTGCCAGAATATGTCCTCAGTCTATGTATGGCTTTGGGGATATAACCAGATGCGTCCTCAATGGAACTGGGGTTATTGTACTGTATCATCCTGGGGAGTAATGACAGGAAAGTGGCAGTGGAATTCTGGATGGAGAACTCTTATACAGCATTTGACAAGCAAATTATAATACTAAAATTAAGCAAATGGATAAATTAATTTAATAATTGAGTTAAAAATGTAAAATGCATCAGGAGAATACAGAGTTCACAATTAAAGACTTCCTTTCAACAGCCAAATAATTAACAAAAGCCAGCTAAAATTGAAAGTTTTTTGCCCAATGGTGGAAGGCCACTAAGGGAAGCGGCTAACCTAGCTGCATCTACACTGTAGAATTAATGCAAATTGATAGCACTTTAACTAGTATATATCAATGCTATGGGACCATGAGAGTAGTAGTTTGACAAGGCCTTTACTTCTCTCCCAGAGAGTGCTGGTGCCTCTCTACAGTACAACTCTCATAATCCCATCGCATTGAGCCATAAGAGTTAAAATGGCATCAAATTGCATTAAATTTGCAGTGTAGATGCATGCCCATCTCACTTGAAAATGAATTTGATAACTAGGAACAATTCCTGAGAGGATTATATCCTTTACAACCTCATCATACTGCCAGAACACTTCCTCCTTAGAGCCCTCCGGATGCCATCAAACAACATATGGCAACTTCTAGCATGGCTCCATGCAGGAAGCATCCTGATAGTGTGGTAGGACACCACTTGGAACAATGGGGCCTTCACAAGGATAAGCCACACAGGGAAGTGTGTCATCGGGAAGCATTGCTGTGGGCGAGGTGGGGCACGGGGCACCAGGATTGCCCCCCTTTCCTGCTGATACACCATGGAAGCTGGCAAATTGCCCTACAGGACATTATGAGGTCCTTAGTCTTAGTTATACCTGGGAAAGTGATGGGACCGGTTTGGCCACCTTCCCCTGGCTAACAGCTTCTCTGGTGGCCAAGGATAACAGATGAAGTGTCTCATCTTTTCAATGGTCATTTCATCCCATGTTGTTCTGGATTGGAAGATATCAATGTTGGCATTCTGGGAAGCCTTTCTTATCACTGCTTAGCAGGCCCGTAGCCAGGATTTCGTTTCGGGGGGGGGGGCTAAAACATTTTCAAGGGGGGTTCAGGGGGGCTGAATTTCGGGGGGGGGATGAGTCTGAGTGAAGGAGGATCTAGCCTAGCAAACCTTTTGTATCATTACCCCAATACCCCCATGCATATGGGATATATTGAGTATGGTGATCAGATCATGATATGAATAAACATAAGTTTAAATAATGCACCAGTAAGGCCTTTTCGCGAACCACCATGAGAATTTCGGGGGGGGGGGGCTGAAGCCCCTCAAGTCCCCCCCTGGCTACATGCCTGCTGCTTAGTATTTCTAGAATGTCCCCACCTGAGCATCCATAGCACAGAATGACAGATCCCTGAGACCCCTGTCCCCTCACCCTACCCTTTTCTCCAAAATTATTCCTAGTTTTATTGGTTTACTGGTTTACCCTTGCTATGTGGACTTATGAGTGTGCTGCTGTGTGGGCTCTTAGGTTTTGGTATGCATGATCAGACTTCAATCCAGGCTTGATAGAGAGCTAGATAAAAGTTTAAAACAAGAAGGACGGGTTTATTAAACACAGTAGAAAGACATAATAACCTGTAATAATCTGTTCTTCAAGTTCCCAAAAACCATGGACAGTTCTCCCTTTGTTCTCAGATCCAACCCCTTTCTACTTCAGCTCCAGTTTCTTTCTCTACCAGCTACAAACATTCTCTGTATTAACTTCAAACCCTGTCAGTGCCAGTTTAAAACCATCTCTGAATCTCACAGAGGAAAGCCTCTGCCTTTTGACACATTCTGTTCCCTTGCAGCTGCCCACCCAAGCTCCCTAAGGCATGACTGGTTGATTTCATACTGCCTTGCACCTCCTTCACAGCTTCAGAGACACAGGACCTTATCATAAGTACCACAGGAAACACCTTTTAAGTAGGCAACCCATGGCTTTTGAAGGCTTGATGAGGACTGGATACGTACAAACCCTATCACACTCATGACTTTCTTCTTTCTGCATCTAATAAAATAATGTGCTTTGATTTATCACATGACAGATGGATGACTCCTCCCAATCAATCTGAACTTCCCCTATGTCACTGTAGTCACTTTAAAAATGTTTTTTTGAGAAATCTTGCACAACTCATTTATTTCCTCACAATTGAAAAAAAGTTAAAACAATTATTATTCCTATAAAGCGATGCAATTTCATTTTTTTTTCAATTTTTTAATGACACACTTAAAGAAATCAGAAAGGATTTCTGGCTTCACTTATGGTCTTTCTTTGACTGTCACTGGAAGTATACCACCAGCCATTTTGGAAAAGAGGAACTGAGCTGTAAGAAAAGAAAGACCCAAAAACATGCCCTGAAAGACATGTTACTGGCACACCTGACAAGATTAAGATGGCCTGCATATGAGGTTATGATCACATGTCAAAAGCTGAAATTCTGATGTTTGCAGAAAAATAAAGGACTAGTAAAGGTGATTGGAAAATTGTCTTTTAAAAGATACTGATGGCAGTTCTTTTGCCTATGGGTTACTTACGAAAAGGACAGTCATCATGTGATACGATCCATAGGAACTAGTATGGAAAGGGTGTCAAAGGAAGGGTATATTACTGTGTGATAAAGTCCACAGATGTTGCAGTAACAATCAATAAAAAATAATATTGACCACCCCTGTGGAGTAAACAAAGGGACGGCATCAGATAGGGATGGGCAGTGAAGTTTTGTGACTGACAGATTTAGTTACTAATAAGAGGTTGACCTAACTAGTATTCTGTACTATGGCAAAGGTTTGGTGTGGAAAGTTGAAAGACTATTCAAAAACTAAGAAACTGCTTTCACTGTTTATTGCTAGTTTCTCTGTCTCAGAACTAATTTTGAAAGAAGAATTGACAAGGGTGTTTGTATATGGCTTTTGAAAGCCTTTTGTCCATAACCAGGAATATCCTCTGACTATTCCCCAGAAAAGACTACTCTATAATCCTCTAATCCTTTGGCTTTTAAAATTAAAAACTCGCTGCTCTATTTTGCATTTCTGTCTGTTGTGTTGTGTGGAGTGAGGAATAATGAAGGAAGTCAGTTCCCTTTATAGCCTATCCTTGTTCTCACAATTTTTGCTCTAGACAGTTTGCTTTGTTTCTATGAGTTTCTATGAGTTAGTTCTCCAATTGCTCTTCTAGTAATGCTGAGCATGGGACACACAATCACTGAAGTATCAGCAGCAGCCACATTAAGGAAAAACAATATTGTGGTGCTAAATCTCATAATACCCATCAAGCCAATTTCTAATAGACATAGATGAAGAGGTAGTAGTGAAGGTCAATGTTATGTCCAGATCTATTCTCCCACTCATTTAATCAAACATGTCTCTTCTCTAAAAGCAGCAGTAGTAAGGACAACTATAATTTTCAGGAGTAGCACCAAACATTTCCAATTGCTCTGAGGCTATTACTAATGAGGGTAACTCTCCCGCCAAAGTATGAGACAATGCTTGCTGTCTCATACTCTGATACACAGCAACTACAGTTATTTCTGTTCTTCAAGATTATCTGGTTATGCAGAAACTGCAAACTGACATTCCCTCAAATAATATGAACATCCACATGTAGAGACATGCTCCACCAGCAATGCAGAGCCCCAATGGAGATTAGCAATAATGGTCAACACATGCCAATGCCTAGTGCAACATAAACTGTGTAATGAGCGGCTACATACCTACAATGCTTTATGCAGAGCTTGGCTTGTTCTTTCTGCAAAATACATCTGTTATACTATGGCAAATCATTCAGACTATTGGCCATTGAGCAGTTAGCAGAGGCAAATAATTGTATCCAGACAGTGCAATCACTGGACCACATGTAAGTCAAGTTGGTCATCCGAGGAAGGGTTTACAGCACTCAGCACAGCTCCTTCAGTGAGTCAAGATGTATAGATGCAAGGAATATTTGAATGTACTCCAAAGGTAATCAGAAAATGTGTTTCTCAAGTGTTAAAAAACCCTCATGATGATCTTTGCTGTTCAGGACTTCTACATAAAATCCACAGGTGGTTGCTTGGAAAGCAACACAGGATGACTCCCGTATTCATGAGATCAATGCCCACAATTCCACTTACTTGCATCCCACAAAGGTATTATCCACAGGTTTTTTTGTTTCTGCAGGAAGTTCAGTAACATATTCCCCATGGACACGGTGTGTGCACGTGTGTGTGTGTGTGTGGGGGGGGGGGTTGAGGGTGTTGCACTATACAGGAAATAACACATAATTTGGTGCTGTTTCCAGTAGAGACAAATGCCATTTCTGTGCAAAAATACAGTTCATGAATTTTATATAGAATAAGTTCTGAACTGTGAATAGTCTTCAAAATTTATACAGTGATGGAATGTTTCCTCACACAGTGACAAGAAAATTCCTATAGTGAATTTTTACTTTCTTCAAGAAGAAAATGAGCCAAGATGTGCATCCCTTCTAAGACGAATATCTCGGATGGAATTGAGACTTTAAAGAGAATGACAAAAGAGAGAAATGTATGAGAGACTAGAACTATACAGGCTCCCCCAGCCTTCATCATCTTCCTCTTGAGGCAGAGCCTGAAGAGCCAAGTGGTGTGCAATGGGGATGTAGGAAGGAACACATGGTGAAGCATTTTGTAAGATTAATTATCCATTCTATTTCCTTACGTTCCTTCATTAAACAACTTCCTAGGATACAAGAGGCATGCCATATTACTTATGAGAGCGGAAGAATCCAGAACAGCTGGTAATATTTGTCTCATTCGAAAGAGCCACCTGCAACCTGGTTTTAAGAGACGGATGAAGATGTGGAGCATGACACACTGAAATTGCTAGAGTGGAAGATTAATATCATCACTCAGCATAAGCAAAGAATTCATTTTGCGATTATCAACAGCAACTGGGAGGCAAATGCCACCACTCAAATTGGGACACTTAATGCATGCCAACTGGAACAACAATGTACCCAGAGAGGCATTATCGTCTCACGTGCTGCACCATCTGCAGTAACATTTTCCAGGGCTCATTTCTTGATTTCAGAAGTCTTACAGAGACAGATTACTATTTCCTTCACAAAAACAGGCTTGTTACAACAAGGAAAACACTATATATGGCTATAGAAGATGAATATTATAATGCAATGGCTCTGAATGGAGGGAAAGACACTTTGTACTGATTTTTCTCTATACTAACAATGAGGAATGGGTAGTCTTTGAATATTTTGAGCATACTTCTCATTACATCTAGCCAACATACACAGTAGAGACGTTTTAAAGGGGCTACCATCCAAAAACATCGTAAAGATCACATTTCCCATGCTTGCTCTATATTATATGAAATTTCATACATCTCTATTATGCTTCAATTAAAGGATAAGTTAAGTGTTCTAATCCCTACAATCACTTTGAATTGTTTTTCTTTTACTTTCTCTCTCTCTATAATAGCTTTTGCTAATCACAGGAGTAATGCATCACAATTAACAACATTAAATATAATGCACTAAAGTGGGAAAGGAGGTAATTAGACTGCTTTGCTAACTAACATACACAAAAGTAACATTATTGCCTTTTTGGTATAATAAATAGCATTCACTCATTGTACACTGCTTTTGGGCCCTTCTACATCTTAAGGTCCCTCTACACTGCCATATAATCAAGAACATCAAGGCAGATAATCCACTTTATCTGCGTTGAACTGGATTATTTAAGTCTACACAGCCATGTAATCCAGTTCAAAGCAGATAATCTGAATATTATTCAGCTATGTAGAGGGGGCCTTAAAAGATATTTGGGTATTTTATTTATTATTTACTTTTAAGCAATATTTTTTTAAAAAAATAATTAAAATTGATATGAGAGTAGCAGCACATAATTCTGTAACAAGTTTTTTACAAATAAAAATAAATAATGAAATTCTTTTAGAATAAATTTCTAAACTCTGTAATTTGTTGGGGATGGAACAAGCCCAGTAGTTTGCTAAATGTGGCTCAAGTGGGTATCCTTGCTTTAAATCACCTCTGAGATATCTGAAGTTCTTGACATCTTTTAAATCCTTCGGTTTCTTGAGAAGTTTCATCTTCTCAGATTAAAAGAACCATTGGACTTTGATCACTACATTATAGAGGCAACAAGGACTTAGAAATTAAATAAAGTCGGACTCCTAAGCATGCCTATTTGAAAATTAATTCTATCAAAATTAAGAGGACTGACTTCAGAGAAAATGAATTTAAGGTGGGATCGTTAGGCTACAATCTTATCCCTGCTTCTGGAAGAAAGCCCAGCTGAACTAAATGAAATTGAATGGCATAGGATTCTGCTGTTCATGTGAAATAATGCATCAGCATTTTTCTTTCAGAAATGAGACAAAGCTCTATCTTCCCCACACACTTCATTCCCTCCCCCATCCTGTAATGCTAGTGATTGTCATTGCAAAACAGATAATATTTCCCACAAAAATTATTTTTAGTACATCTATGAATCTCTCTCACATACTTCATACAATCAGCTCTCAACTTTTATGATGTTAAGGTTGCAGGACCCTAAGGAAGTGAAAACACCATGAAAGTAGGCCTGGAGTTTTACCCAGAGAAAACATTTTTAAGCATTTCTTGGTATGACAACATGATTATATGACCAACTTTCACCTAAAAAGAAAATAATTTTGGGTCACAAATAGGGCAGTAGTAGATAAAGCAAAAAATACAGTAATTCACAAGTAATCAAATATATGAATTCTTAATCCACAAATATTGAAGGACGACTATATATCAATGATACAGATGAAGGCAGCTGGTAGATTCCATGTAAAGATGAAGAAGACTCCAATCAAGGTTTCAGAACTAAAGAACCTACTTACATGTCAAACCCTATGCTCTAAACCCTATACTTTGGATAGCTTATTTACTATGTGAGCTATAGCCTGGAGTGGGATAGTATTTGACTTTAGTTTCCATAGTTTCTGAAAGAACTGGTTGACAATAGACTAGACTGCATTGGGGTTGATGAACTCTCCCTTTCTGTAACTCTTTAGGGTGCATCCTTTAACCCAGGGACATTCATGTTTTAAGAATGTCCTATTCCACACATACCCAGAAAGTGTGTGCTTTCTGGGGCGGGTGTTCAGATACACTCTTGGAACCTTCCAGGAGAATACCCAAACACCCTAATACCCTCCCCAAAACTCCTTTTAAAAATAAAAGAACTTACCCGGCCTCCATTAGTGTGGTGCCAGAGCTCTCCTGGCACATAGGATTTTCCTCCTCCTCTCCTTTCTCCTGGTGCATCATTCCTATGCACCAGGAGAGCTCTGGCATCATGCTAATGGAGGTTGGGTAAGTTCTTTAATTTTTAAAAGGTGTTTTGGGGTTTTCTGGGGTGGGGGTTGGTGTCCTCACCATATTCCAGGCTAATTTAGCCCAGAAGAACATGGGACTACTGTCTAGACTGCCCCCTCAAAAGTCGAGAACTTTTGAGGGAGCAGCACAAACAGTGGAAGTAGTGGATTTGTCCCACGCCTTTCAAGAAGGCATGGAATAAATCCACTAACAAATTAATTTGTTATAAATCCAGCTTTTCCTGGTTTGTGGTGAATGAATTTGTTTTTCTGTGGGATGTCAGCTGGACAGCCCACAATAAAGTGCAGGAACTCCTGCTTTTAAGGGGCTGTCTGGATGTGACCTTAGAGAATAGAGGTACATTTTTCAGGAGTTCGGTAATTGTGTGTTTCTGCATGGCAAGAAACACACAAATTGATGGTTCTATACTCCTTCTCACTGGGACTGATGAGCATTTGTTGAATTTGATATGGTCTGAAGATCAAGAACAACTGAAAAAGTACTGCTACCCCAGTTTTGGTTGTTACACTTCTCAGTACAGTTTTCTCAATATGTATACAAAAAGATATATGTGTGAGAAAAAATGTTTTCATGCAAATCAAGTTTGAAAGAAATAGAATGGGATGAAACTAAGAAGGGGAAAATGAGAAACACAAATCAACTGAAATATACATCCTTAATTGCTTATTCATTCCTGCAAAAATTGATCACAAGGTATTAATCAAAATTTTAAAAAATCAAAAGCCAAACTGGACTCAAGATATCAACTGTTGGTTAAATCATATCTTTTTCACCATATTCGGCAAGTATACCCGCAAGTGTCTTGTAAAAAAATATTCATGAGTAATTGTGTTGGCCTGCAGCAAAATACAACACAATTCAAAATTCACAAGCAGAGATCCTATTATAGGCCCATCTCCAAAACATACAATCTTAGATTTATTAGGTATGCCTGTGCCTTCCAAAAATACTTTCAGCTCTCTTAATTATTTGATTACTGGGTTTTGTTTACCAGTAGAATGAGAAGGCTTCAAAAAGAACATGATGGCTCCACAATTGATGCCAAACATTACAAACAATGAATAAAACTTAAAATAAAATATTAACAGCACTTTTGGCAGACACTGATTGTTTTTGCCTAACTACAAAGCCATTTAATAAAGCTTACATAAAAAGAAATGGTTAAATCCACTGTTGCTGCAGTTTTTCATCAAAGAGGATTTGGGTCCAGATCTTTATCCATGAAAAAAAATCAAAAGGGTATAGCCAAAAATATTTTGTGACCCATGTTTAATATTGTTAAGCATATCTCTCTCTCTCACACACACACACACACAGACACACACACACACACAGAATAGTGTCTTCAGTTTAACAAATGATTTTCATCTATAGACTGATTACTGTATAGATTGGAAACCACGGGACTAGGGGTGGGGAACATCCAGCCCGGGGGCTACATGCAGCCCCCCAGACCATTTGTACATGGCCTCCCACAAAAATATTAACCAAGTGCTGACTTAGATTTTGTGTCGTTAACAATCCTTCCAAACATGGCTAAGACCTTCACTGAAATAGGATAAAGTAACCTGCTTCAGTGCGGGTTGTAGTTCACCACCCCCACCCCAAACCCAGGCTTTCTCAGGTGAAGGTGGCTACAAGGTACCTGAGTCTTGTTATTCCTGTGAGCCACCACAAGTCTGCTTCTTCTGCTTTTGTTTTTGCCGGATGAGACAAAGCCAGTAAGCATGTCTTGTGACACATGGCCTTTGGAATTATAAAATTAATATTTTATAATGTATAACAATATATATTTTATACTTATTTATATATAATAAAATAGCTAAATAAAGGTATGGCCCATGAATAATGCCTGCAGCACAGGCCACGTGGCACAGACATATGCTACACATATCCAAATAGCCCTTAGCAGAAAAAAGGTTCTCCAACCCTACTCTAGAAGTAGGTAGAAGAAGGTATTTTCTTTCTAAAGCCTCTTTAGGGAATGATGGATGAACCAATAGATCATACATTTTATAGCAGGAAGTTATGCACAGTGTTTTATTCAGAATTATTCTTGGGAAAGTAAGGTTTTGTTGACCTTCTGAGCTCTTCATCTTACTGAGGAATTTTAAACTAAGCTGGTGTATTAGGTACTATATGTTACGGTTACGATGATATATGTGGTTTAAATTAGTATTTAAACAGCAGGTGGCCAATAATGAGTGGAAACAAGTGCCTTTCCAGTAATGAAATGTGTCAACAATCTGGCTGATTAAAGCACTTGTAAAAAGAGATATCCTTGTTAGGATTCTCATTTCTTCTGTATTTATAGCACCCAACATTCTACCACAATTTAGAAGGAGAAAAAGAAAGAACCTTCAAGGGGAAAATTACATGTTATACTAAATTCATAGCAGGCAGCTGCACCCTACCTTTAACATATTCACAATGAAGCATTGGTATGGGACTCCCATACATTGCAAGGAAAATTTATACTTTCTTTTTATACACTTAATTCTCAATATGTCCTTTGCTGAGCTAGTTTTCACTGGCATTACAGATTATTCATCATGAGCTTGCATGTGTAGGCTTATGTATGAAACTTTAAAAAGTTACCTTTGTATGGTATAGCTCCCATAATTCTGAGAACTCTAGTCCAAAGAATTAGTCAGCTTTAAAATATAGTCTAACTTGAAGATTCGATGTTTTCTACTATAACTGGAGAAGGTTACATTTTAGAGTACAACTTGCAAAATTCTGAGAAGTGTAGTCATTGTCAAAAGTAGTTTTTCAAGTTTTATGCATGTGTTATCAGGGAGTAGGTTTCTACACAGGATTCCTGTCACAGGATGCTTCTAGGTTTTTTGGGAGTGGCATGAGAATGACATTTAACAGAAGCCCAGAAATCTTGCAAGAGGTGCTTTCCCTGTGAAAGATGAAATGTGTTTTTATAGGTCTTTCTCCTTTATGTTCTCTGCCAGTCTTGCATGACTCTCTGACAGGAAAGTTTTGCTTTTAAACTGTGTGTTACTGATAGAGCAAGGCTGTACACAGATCAGATTTGGTATTAACAGAAAATGCATGCTCAGAGATACTAATTATATTGATTCCTCTTAAGGAAACTTTCCAAGCTATGCAGAGAAGCTGGCCATTGAGATCTGTGCCCCCACCTTTTTTTTTTTTTTGCGGGGACCTTTTTTGCAGCATATTTGAGAATTACATCAGATAAATCCTAGAGAAAAATTCCTGTACCTCTCCTTCTTTATTGTTTGAACAAATGCCTTATCTGTATCTTTTACTCCACTCCAACTCACATTTTGCAAGGACTCATTGGACCTCATCAGATGGGTAGCTTTCCTTGTCTCTGTGTGCTGCTGGGAATGAGTCTGCCAGAGCCCATCAGATGATGCAGCCCACATCTAATCTCCTGACTCTTCATAGAAGGAGCCGAGGACAGCAATGAAGGAAGCTGGGGACAGCAGGAAAATGTCATCGGATGGCAGTCCATGACTCATGATTATAAGAGGACCAAGCAGAACACGGCCACGTGGTTTTCCCCACTGTTCCCTGCTTCTGGACCTCCAAATGATGAGGTCCCTTGTGAAAGTTATAAATAACATAATGTGTTCCAGAGAGACATCTGGAACACATTAAAGATTAATTAGTTTTATTAGGTGGATATTTAATTCTTATACAAATAAAACACAGTGTACTCTAAAGACTTATTAAGCATATATTTACACAGATTTGTGAGATGGGAGGAAATTGCTGTCATGTTGTCTTCCTGTAGCTGGAGTCCTGAATGCTCCCTACTCTTTCCCAGTGACCAGGAGATTTCCCCTAAAGTTCAGCTTCTGTCTAGTCCCTAGATGAATTACCCTTCATTGTCAATTCACAGAAGATCCATATCCTTTTTCTGTACTTACATTAACCTGTCCCATATGGGCTACTCCAGGTAATGAGATACATGGGAGAAATACCTTTCTCTCCCAACCACATCTAGGATGAGATCCCATATTCATCTCTACATATGTTTCTTTTAACACTGTTCTCTGTTGGTTGACTTTTATTATCTTATTTAATTTAATAGATGTGTGGTTTTTATTTATCCTTGTCAGCTAACTTGGATGTTTTTTCATGGAAAGAAGAAGGTCTCTAATAGCAAACAAACAAAGTCTAAATCTGTATTTCTCACATTCAGAATGAAACATACACACACACATGTACATACACTCCACACACAGAGATACACATGGAGAAAATTACTATTGTAATTTGTCTTACTCATAATGGTATCACCTTTTGAAACATTCCCTCAGTGTCCAGCTATTTGAACCCGAGTATTGTATTTGAAAAATACCAATGTAAAATTAATGAGTCTTCTTCTAAATTAAAGGCTTGTAAACAAGCTATGTTTTCCCTTGGTTGGTTGATGTAGACATATTCATGCCTAATTTTATGTTTATTTTTTCTGTCTGGAAAGTTTTCAGATGAATATGCATAGTGCAGTTTGATAATGCTATTTTCACACCATTTTCACAGCCAGTCATAAAAGTTTTACGTGCATAACAAATTCCTGTTCAAGTTTAGATGCTTTAGACAAAACTAGACTTTAGGGAACTATTTTTCCAGTTTTTCTCCATTCCACATAATGCCAAAATTAAAGACTACAATTGATTTCCTACGTTTGCAGAATTTTTATTCAAAAATTAGTAGCAACATTGTCATCACCATGTCCCAGTGGAAGCTGCTAACTGCCCTGAAGACAGCCATGCAGAACTCCTGCTGGCACTTCTCTCGCCAATCGCAGAGTGGTTGGTGGTGAGCAGCTTCCACGGGGACATGGCCATTGGGGAAGGTAGTGTTTGGACTACTGGTTTGTGTACATTTGAATGTACACTGAGTTTAATCCATGGGTTGTGATTGTGAGCAGATTCACAATTTCCAAAAATGTAACACAGTAATTTGAATGAAAAGGAGAGCCAAAGTAGACACACAACTAGCAGGGCACTTCATGCCTCTGTTTTTTCTTTATGCAATGTTACATATTTCAATGAAGATGTGTTATAGGTAAGAATACAGGCTTTAGTGTGTAGACAGTTTTGTCATATTCCCAATCCAAATTAAGCCCAACCTCCAATTTACTTTAAAGAACTCCACACTATGGCCTCTTCTACACTATTCAATATAAGAATGCAACTTAATTGCCATGATAATATCCCATTGAATCCTATGATCTGTAGTTTGGTGGGTTGCTAGGATTCTAAATCCTACTACCAAATCTGAAAAATTCAAGGATTTCAGAAAATGCATAATTTTGTAGTGTGAAAAGGGTTTATGAACATTACGAATTGTCTGACAAATGTACTGGCTAATTTGGCTTTAACATAGTCTCAGTTCAATTAATTATTCAATCACATCCTTTTTTTCTATGTCATTCTTTACCTTGGATTTTAGTTCCTTAGAGAGGAACTAAATAAGAATAATTCCAAAACGGAATCCCTAACTGTTCCATCAGATTTACTATTTCTAGTATTCATTTGGGGAATCCATTACATTAAACAGCCATGCTATCTAGATCATACTATTATGTTAGAAAACTATATATATGCCATTGTAAGCCACTGTATAATGACATGGATCTTCCATCTAAGAGATGATTAAGTGGTAGCCTGGGACAAGTTCTTAGAGGCTGCATCATATTGAGGTGATAATAATATATAATCCTGTCCAGATGGCAATAAAATACTCTGGATGGACTCAGTCATAAAAAGAGATAGTCTATGTCAGTCTAAGTAGAACTTTCCCAATCTATAAGAATATAGTCAAAAAATATAGGCCACCTTGAGTCCCCCTTTGGGGGGAGAAGGGCAGGGTATAAATATAGGAAATAGATAAATAAATATATTCTATATGTCTCACTCCTACCCTATATGTTGCAGGGTAGGAGTGAGATGTATAGAATATAGTCAAGTTTTGAATTATGTCTTAAAGAGTGTGTACTCAATTATTGCATCTCTTCAGCTCTGTTAGGTATTTGAAATACAGGTTTAGTAAGTGTGAAGAATTGAGACAAGGGCTACATTGACAGGCTCTGCTCTGATCTTTACTTGTCAATCGCAGTGCCTAGACTTGAAGACAGCTTTTGTACCTGCAACCTGGCATTCTGCATTTTGCAGGTACAGCTTTTTATAGACAGAATTGACTAATGAACACGGTTTGGGTGGGGGAAGTTTGTGTGATCCTGATTCTACCTCCATGAATTGATTCAAACTATATTGAACTGGACTCAGGCTTTACGCATGTAATGAATTATTCTATAATGGGACCTGACAACATTGACTGTTCTAGCTTTAAAGGAAGCAAAACATTCTGCCCATCAAGCTGAACGCTGAGCCAGTAGAATACCGTTTCACTGCTTCTCTTGCTGAAAAGAGTTATTTTCCCCTCATTTAACTGTTCCCTTGTTATCATTGTACTCCAGGCTCTGTGAAGAGCAGAACTTGGAAAGCTGTTTTTAAGAAGAATTAATATGCCAACATACTGAAGCTGTCTATAATTGAGCAAGAGTGGGATGATGCCCTGGGTCCCAGTGAATCATCCTACTATGGCTCTGTTAGATATCTTCAGTTTTCTTTATATTGCTTTTTTGAGGAAGAGAATCTCAGGGATAGTATTTCTGAGTTATCCTCAAAAATAACTCAGAATTAACTTGAGTCCAAGAGAGCTCAAATTCTTCCCTAGCTGGAGTTTGTTCAAAGTAAAGTTATGATGAGAAATTGCTACTATTCATTTTTCCTGTTAATACCTCTCAAAGTTTTCACATAATATTTTTTCTGCAGCAGAGAAAACACTAAGAAAAATATCAATTGTTGAAAATGACAGGCTGCTGAATGACAAGATTCACATATCCAATGATAACAAACAACTTTATAATGATCTGCCTATGTAACCAAAACAAACAAAAGCAACAAAATTGAACAAATATATATGTTCCTAGATGCAGTATGTATAGCTGGCATGAGAAATGGAATAGTTTAATTTTCTCTTAGCATCCATTTGTTTTCCAATCTTCATTTTCCTCCAAACTAGTTCTATAAAAGGGTGCATTTTTTTTGCAGAAGAGTATGCATTTTTGTAAACCTAGTATGCACATGCACAATTACTAATATACTCATTTTCTGTGCATTTAAAAAAAACTGAACACATTCCTGCAAGCGATTTTTTCCTAGCATAACATGGTTTGTACATAGATTCCGCTACAATGTTTTTCTATATACAGGGTGAGGCAGCATAACTTCTTTTTTGCAAAACTTAATAAAACCTATTGTATGAATCAGAATTTTTTTTATAATGTAGGCGCATACCTAAAGTTTCGTTTTACGTAGTTTTGAAGATCAAATTAGGTAGATGACATCCCTCATTCTCCATTCTCCATACACTGAGTAAACCGATTTCTGGCATTTGTCATGACTCTTGCCAGCATAGCAGGCATTATGTTGGCAATTTCTTCCTGGATGTTGGTCTTCAAATCTTGTAGGGTCCTTGGACGGTTCACATAAACACGGGATTTTAAAAAAACCCATTGAAAAAAATCACAAGGGTCCAAATCTGGAGAGTGGGCCGGCCACTTCAAATCCGCTCGAAAGGCAGGCCTCAATGGCAAAAGCACGCTCCTCACTGTTCCAACGCATTATGGCGACTAAACTGTGTCAGGACAAAACTTTATACTCCCGCCTCTCGAACGAGACCACTAGCGCTCCACTACGTCTTCAACCGACTGAATGGCACACATTTTAATAAAGGAAGTTATGCTGCCTCACCCTGTACTTCTTCCCTGCAATAATGTAGTATATTTATATCTTCCTTTTCTTCTTTCACAAAGCCCAAAAATATGGGGGAAGAAGGGGCACAAGAAAATCTTCCATTCAAGCATTTCACAGACAATTTCACATTCTGAGGAATCCTGATAAGAAGAATCTTGAACTCAGAAGAATCTTGATAGTTCAGTAGTTATTTTGCTCAAAATTTTGCATATATGAGTATGCAGAAAATAGTAGCATCTGCCTAGAACATATGGCTGTGTAGGAAATACTACCAGTTATTACTGTGTCACTATAGGCAGGGTCTATTCACTTTCCTGTTATACTTGGCAGGTGATTCTTCACCCTGGGACATATGAAGTGAAAGGAACTTTTTCACTGACATGTTATACCAAATCAATGAATCTATCAAACAAGGTCTGACACATATTTAAAAATTCTTTATACTAAGCACAACTGGAAGATATCATCACTTGCATATTGCCAAGTTATACTACACTATGTAAAAACAGCATAAAAAGGTCAAGACAAGACTTCAAATTCAGCTTATGTATGTCAAGAATGTCATCACTTATCTGTCCTCTCTAGCCATTTCCCTTTCCAAAATACCCTTCACATTGATTTTCCGAATAATTTTAACTTGAAAACCTAAAGTGAGAAGAAAGAGCCTATAAAGGTTACTCTGTTGGTCTACAATCCATACAATCTTCAGGGCCATTTGTTTATTGACAATATACCTGTGCATATTCATGTGTAGAGATCAATAATAGAGAAGGAGAATAGTTTTAATATTTTTCTTGGAAGCTTCTGAGAAAAGAGAATGCTAGGCAAGAAAGATGTGTTTTTTTATCCTTCTGTGCCATAGAAGTGTTATGTGTGGTCTTCCTTTTGATAGAGAAGGCTCTATTCTGTATTGAATAGGCAGAGTTTGGGAAATTGTTGCAATTTGTAATTACCTACAGTCATAGCCCCCAGATAGTTAATTAGTTAAATTGACATTTTTTTAAATTTTCCCATTACGCAGAAGTAACTACAGTGTTTCAAAATCATCACATATGAGTCACAAGACTGTGATGCAAACCATAACTAATTAATGAGACTACATGTCTCCAGTCATTTCAAAAAAATACTAAAGAGTAATTTAAAAGCTACAGTTGTACAACAAAAGATTACTCCTCATTCTGTTATAAACATGGTCTATTTTAGCTGTGACTTTAGTATTAGAAAAGAAAAAGGGATTACAAGTTAATCATTATTGGTTACTAGATACTTCCAAGTACCAAGACAGATGTGATAGATAAAGCAAGGCTCAGCATGAGAAGTGACTCCATACATCATTTCCTTGATCCACAGGACACTCATCTTACTCACTACAATTTTCTTTTTGTAATGCTAGGTCTTAATTTGCCCTGCTGGTATTTGCCTATGCATAAAGGACTTAAAGAAAAAGAGATAACAATGCAAAATAATAGGCAGTTGATTAGTATTACAGCATAATGACTGACTTGAGGGGAGAAAGGAAGACTAATAAACTACTTCTACGTGTTCAGATGTCTCCTGAGATTCAAAGCTTCTTTTTATTTAATGATCTAACTTAGCTGCCTCTTTCATCATTATAGTTTGAAGTAAGCCGGAGTCATTTAAGATACAAACTCAGACAATTATCAGGCTTGCTTATTGAAGTCTGAAAGCAGCATGACACTTTGCAAGGCTGTAGACTCATGGGTGGCTACGAAATACTTTCCATAATAGTTCTATATGCCTTTCATGAATACTACTACATTGTTTCATGGTATATATTCCTTTTGTTTACCTTTTTCTTTTCTCTGGTGCTCAAGGTAAAGTGGGCACACTGCCTTGAAAAGTGAGTGTCCTCATTTGTTAGACATTTGTGTTTTTTATTTGAATGACATTTTCTTTGTAACTATGGTTGATATTAAGTGTATCATCCTTAATAACATTGCCAGAAAATGTCCTTTGTTGTATCCTTATCCTTGTAACATCACTTCTCTGGCATCTTGAAGGTTCATTCCTAAATCTTCAGGTTTGGGAATCTGAAATTTGAGGGACTGGCCTGACCTGGCAACTAGAGCCAACAATGTGATGTGGTGGCAAAAAAAGCCAATGGGATTTTGGCCTGCATAAATAGGAGTATAGTGTCGAGATCCAGGGAAGTCAAGCTACCTCTCTATTCTGCCTTGGTTAGACCACACCTGGAATACTGTATCTAATTCTGGGCACCACAATTGAAGAGAGATATTGACAAGCTGGAATGTGTCCAAAGGAGGGTGACTAAAGCGCTGGGCATGTTTAGCCTGAAGAAGAGAAGGCTGAGAGGAGACATCATAGCCATGTATAAATATGTGCGGGGAAGTCATAGGGAGGAGGGAGCAAGCTTGTTTTCTGCTGCCCTGGAGACTAGGACATGGAACAATGGCTTCAAACTACAAGAAAGGGGATTCCATTTGAATATTAGGAAGAACTTCCTGACTGTGAGAGCTGTTCAGTAGTGGAACTCTTTGCCCAGGGGTGTGGTGGAGGCTCCTTCTTTGGAAGCTTTTAAACAGAGGCTGGATGGCCATCTGTCAGGGGTGCTTTGAATGCAATTTTCCTGTTTCATGGCAGGGGGTTGGACTGGATGGCCCATGAGGTCTCTTCCAACTCTATGATTCTATGATTCTAGAGTCACCTGCTGAAGCATATCCAGGTATGGATTGGACTCAAGCATTCTTGTCTGTTTTTCTCTCTTATGAGTGGAAGATGTGTGTTCCATTTGGGTCCTTGTCATTTCTCCTAGCTCCGTTTCCCAATCTGTTCTTCCCCACATTTCCTCACTTTTAATTTAAAAAGGACACATTCCCGTGTTGTTTCTCAGCATGAAGCATTGTGTTGGGTGGCAGAACAATTGAAAATGAAGAAAAGTTCATTATGAGTAGAAATTTACTCTCTCCAAAATGAGCCAGGATAATGGGCATCATGTGGGGAAATCTACAGGGAACAGTGTGATGGAATTCACCCTGACATTTACAGAGTCTGGCACAGTTCTGGTTTGGGTGTCTGATGCTATCATACAATGTATTGGTTAGAAAAGATATATCATAATACTTTAAGATTAGAAAAAATAATGCTCGTGTTCATGGATTTCTATAGGTGTCTCTATAGGTCATTTGAAATTGCCTAAATATCAAGTCAGGTGCATACAAATAACCACAAAACAGTCTTTGATAATAGGCTTATTGCTTGCACACATACACACAGTCTGAAATAGCACTGCAGAAGTGAACACCACCACACTGGGAGATTGTATAATGATCTCTGTATGAATTGCTTGGCACTAGGATGATGCTGGAAACTAAAAAAAATCACTGACAATTTTTTTTGTTGGAGGCTATATCCAGTTCCTTATAACTTGCAGCTCTTTTTAGTTCATCCAGACTTCTAGATTACTATCAGCAGAGATAGGAAGCAGAGAGAACTTTATTCATTACTCTGTATCCTAGCTTTGAATGGATCAATGCTAAATTTGATGTGACTGCAGGGAGGGATGGAAGGAAGCCCATGAAGAAACCGGTCTTAAAAATATAATGTTTTAAAATGACTACAGTTTTATAGACATTTATTTCTCAGCTTCCACAAGCTAATATTTACCAGAGAGCAAACTTCAGAGAAAAAAGCTCTTATAAAATGAGCTACATTATAGCTAAGCCCATGAAACTCCTGTGATAAATCAATATACTCTACTGCTCGGTATTAAATGATTGTTCATGAGACCTGCTTGCTGGTCTCATAGTGACATATATTTTGGGTCTGCCTTTAACATATGCTTCAGTTTGAGAGTCCTTGTCAGAAAAATGGAATACAAGTTAAACAAAACATCTTCATTAACCTAGATGCGTCTATGGAACATTATTCTGAACTAGAATATTTTAAAAAAAGAATTATCTGCACATAAGAACTGAAGTTTGCATCTTCTTCCATGGTATCTATTTATTATTATTATTATTATTATTATTATTATTATTATTATTATTAAAATAGCCCCAAAATTTTCTGTAGATTTCATTTCCAAGTTCATTGTCCAATCCTACATGGTGAGATCTCAAGCAACATTCTCTGAGAATTGGCATCAGCTTGTTCAAATAAAAAAAATGTGGCAGGGGAAAAAGCTGACAACTTGTAGGCATTAGGCACGTTATGCAAATAAATCTCCAGATGTTTACTACACACTTGCTCATTTATGTCTGACTAATTCATCTGTGGCATATCAAACGAAAAGGAACAAACACTGTTTCATATTGTTGTAGTAGCATGACTATTGGGTCTATTTATGAATGGAGATGTTCCTCAAGGTATTTTTCTTTTCTGGTTTTCCCTACTGTCAAAAGTACACTGCATTGTGCAGTTAAGCTAGAGTAGACAGTTGGGAGAGATTGATTATAAGACTTGGGCCTGAATCAGCTCGAACAAAAATGATTTGTAATATTCGGTGGTCCATTTTATATCATCTCTAAAAACAGAACAGTGAGGAGGGAACTGTAAAGCTCGGCAAAACAGATTAAGGGAGACAGATTTTATCAGCTCAAAGAGAGGATGAAGTTAATTCTGCAATATACCTGAGGTAGGAGTCTGCCATGGGGTTCCTGGAGAAGCTGGGATTAATTGTAGCATCTTTTCTCCCTCCTTGGCAGTAGCAATATCCATCCATTTCCTTTTGGAAAGTTTCCTAGGCTCCTCCTACAGAGAGGGCCCAGCTGGGAACTCGCTTTTCCAACAGCGCTAGTATGGGGTGGACATACAAATTCCTCTCGGAGCATAATGGGAGTTAAAGTCTCTCTCTCTCTCTGTTTCTCAGCCAAGAATAAGCCTGGTTGTGTCCATGCTCTGATTGTCTGAGGATGGACACAACTTTTGACTTGAATTCCCAGAACCCTTTCTTGTGGTTTGTTTTATTTTTAAAATGTTATGGTTAAAATAATTCTTAAAAAATCAGTAGATTTGGTGAATTGTTTTTAAACTTGGAACGCCTGCAGTTGTAAATGGAGTTTAAAACTAAGGTAGGTTTCATGCAGATAGGCTTTAAAATGACTGAGGATTGAGCCTTTAAATTTTCCCATGGTAGCCAATGGGTCAATTTTTTGCCAAATGAAAACAGAAACCCCCTCCTGTTTTGAGTAACTTCCTGGAAAACAGAATGAGGGGCCATTTACAATGGACTCTGAAACAGCATGCCTTTTGGCTGAATTGCTCACATTTACTGATTGTGACAGGTAGTCTGGGGAAAAGGAGAAGATGTAAGTTGAGAAAAAGACAACACCATTATGGAATGCTGTTAATTTGTGGTATGTGTGTGTAGAATAAATAAGAAAGATCTGAATGGGAGGGATTTGGGTTATCAAATTAATTTCTGGAAAAGGAGTTAGGAACATGAAGTTTGGATGAAAATCTAGCTTAAGTGGGTTGCTCCTGTTTTCTTCATCCAGGAGGATGGGTAACCAGGAAAAGAAATGCTAATTCATTTACTCTTGTTTTAATTAGGAAAAAAGATAGGATGCCAGTAAAATACATAAAATATGTGAATCTGGCATTGGAAGAAAATCCTTGATTTCAACTATGAATAGCATGGCTGTCAAACAGATTTGCTGAGGATCCTGTATCTCTTCAAATATTTTTGGAGTTCAATTCTTTTAAATAGTCAAAGTTTCTCCTTCCCTGCATCACAATAATGATAAGAGTTTGTTTCTCCATCTGGATACCTAAATGTCTGACTAATGACCTCCCCAAACAGGGTTCTTTTTTAGCATCCTAGGACACTTCCCCACAAGTCCAGCAACAAATGGGCATGCTGCCTATCACACAAAGTTGCTGGACTTCCATCAGAGTCACCCCTCATCCTTGCCGTTTTGCTACATCATGGGAGGGGAGTCCCCTTGTGATATGGTCACTAGTCTGCATGTGTGAAGGAAAGATGTTAGAGATAATTTAAAAAACAGGGTTTTTTTGTCATGTCAGGAGAGACTTGAGAAACTGCAAGTCGCTTCTGGTGTGAGAGAATTGGCCGTCTGCAAGGACGTTGCCCAGGGGACGCCCGGATGATTTGATGTTTTTATCATCCTTGTGGGAGGCTTCTCTCATGTCCCCGCATGAGGAGCTGGAGCTGGTAGAGGGAGATCATCCGCCTCTCCCCAGATTCGAACCTGCGACCTGTCAGTCTTCAGTCCTGCCGGCACAGGTGTTTAACCCACTGCACCACCGGGGGCTCCCCGGTGCAAGTGTAGATCTTCAATCCCATTTATAACTTTTGCTGTCTGCTTACCAGTGTTTTTATCCTTCAAATAAATCTAATCACTTACCTCATAATGGGACACATTGCTGAGGGCTAGAATCTGGACATAGGGAGGTTGGCCTCCCTCCCACATCAAGAAAGAAAGAAAAAACCCTTAATCTTATTTGAAAGCAGAGATTAATTGAACAATGCTGCAATGATGAGGAGGACATGTATAGTCAAATGTGGGTTAAAAACAGATAGATTCAATCATTCCTTTTAAAGGGTAAGATACATTGCAATTTTTCCTGTGCAGAGGAAAGTGCTTCAAACAACCAGAAAGGTGTTAAAGCTCTATTGGTACCATATAAAGTCACTGACTACTTCAAAAACAAAGCAATCAATTTATGGAATATGGAAGGATGTAATCCACTCACTTCTACACTGCAGTTTGATAATTTCCAGTCAATGCTTACCTGCAAGCCTTCCGATCAGCTGAATTCTGGATTTTCATGAACATTAGTAAGTAATGCTACCACACTAAGCAGTCAAACGTTTTACTTTGTTTTTCCATTAGGGGCTCCAACCATGACCATGTTCCATGAAAATCAAGGTCTTATGAGGCAAAAGGCTAGTACACTTGCTCTTTCTGACCAGGCAGTGCTGTGGCTGTTTCATATAAAAGCAAAGCCACAATCACCTTCTGATCTGAGGAGCAGGTGACTTGAGGGGTCTCCCAGGTCCAGATATTTATGTGCTGGTTCACTGGAGGAAGAGGTAAAATGTAAGATAGGAAACAATCCAATCACCAAAGTATTTCAGCCAAGTGTTCCTTTTATATATCAACATCCACTGTGAATAATTTTGATTCAACATGACAGCACTGTGATAAGCAGACTTTTAACAAAAATTACTTTATTTGAATATTTATAATTAGATTATCTGCCTTGGCAACACACTTCTCTCCATCATTGTTTTAATATTAAACCTTTGCTGGAAATTTAAATGAACTCAAACAGGACTATAGTAGGAACAGAAGCAAATCTCTTATCACTGCACTTATTCTTACCATACATGCTGAAGTGGCATCCCATACATAGTACCCTAGGCTGTCCTTTTAAAATTAATCAGTCACTTGATATATTAAGTGGCCAAATGATTATTTGAAAACTACAGACTGAGTCCTGAAATTACATATTACAGTGTTGAATGCTCAAGGGTTTCAGAAAGCCATTTGTAGTTTGAGCACATCCCATCTCGTATTTCTCTGTGCATTTGTCAGTTGTTCTATTAAATGTGTACTTAACCATTTTTGGGTCACAGGACAATTCGGTCCATATTGGGCTATTTTAGAAGGATGTCTCCTTATAGACTTTTCCCCTTTTATGCATTTCTACAATTTTTTGGGTTTGCCTAAATATTCTTCAGCTATAATCTCACCATCACTCTCCATATTTGTTTGTATTTCTGAAGTTAAGATGCATTAAATACTATTAAAAAAAGCCTCAAAATATCATTAGAAAATCATTCGCAGATTACTTGGCCTGGGTGGTGATGGGTGGGATGCTCATCGTAGTGACATCTGGCCCACAACAGCTATACCCGCTTTGGTTGCTTCTTTTCAGTAACCAGATAATATTCACATTAGATTGCAAATCAGGTCAATAAATGGCACAATGAATGGACCATTTATTGACCTGGTTGTGCTTCAATTGAGACAATCCAACAAGGACAGTGCTTCCAAACAGTTAAATGCATGAAATAGAAGAAACTCTTCACACATTTCTCACTTAAATTACTTCTTAGAACAAGATGTTGCACTCCAGAACAGAAAAAGCCCTCTAACTTTAAACACCACACCGTTGAGTAAGAAAACAATCATTTTATTGCAGATAATTAAAAAGCAGTAAAGTAAAAAAGCACTTTAAAGAAATAGGTAAATCTAATTAGGTAAGAAGATAAGCAGGAACAAAGTAGTCCAGGGAACTTAGTCCAGCAAAGTCCATAAAAACAAAGTCAAAACTTCTCTAATCAAATCCAAGAAACCAGGAAACATGAATCCAAGGCATGAATATAAAAGCATAGAATCCAAGTATCAAAACCATGAAACAAAAGGCACTTTAAACATGAATCTTCCAAGCAAAGCTTCAATGAAACAAAAACGAGATCTTGACTTGATTCCAAATGATGCATCTGACTACATATCCTGTACTTGGGTCTTTTATCTCCTCATTAGCTATATCCTAAGCCAGGGGTCCTCAAACTAAGGCCCGGGGGCCGGATGCGGCCCTCCAAGGTCATTTACCCGGTCCTCGTTCAGGGTCAACCTAAGTCTGAAACGACTTGAAAGCACATAACAACAACAACAATCCTATCTCATCAGCAGGCCCACATTTCCCATTGAAATACTAATAAGTTTATATTTGTTAACATTGTTCCTCATTTTAATTATTGTATTGTTTTTAAGTGTTTATTACACTACAAATAAGATATGTACAACGTGCACAAGAATTCATGTTTTATTTTTCAAATTATAATCTGGCCCTCCAACAGTTTGAGGGACTGTGACCTGGCCCTCTGCTTAAAAAGTTTGTGGACCCCTGTCCTAAGCACTCAGAAATTGGTTTTGATTTTCCTTAGAATCTCATATCTTTTTCTTTCTGAGTCTGGCAGAATGCCGAAGTCACTGTTTGGCTTTTCTGTTTTGACTAATCTCCTCCCATCTATCTATTTGCTCATTAATTTCTGCACCTGGTGCCAAATCATGGGAACTCTCTGGTAGCAATTCAGGGAGCACCATCATTCCCGCACCTTTCAGGGACATTCTCATGGGAAACTACATTTCAAACAGGGATCTCCTGGTCATTCTCTGCATCAATATCATTGACCAAACCACTGCCATCTTGAAACTCATTGACATCACTGATCCTGAAACACAATCACCCTGATCCTGAAACACAATCACAGGCTGAGCTCCAACATGAGAATGGTGACCATTTCAACTGGAGGATAGTTCAGTAGAATGTCTTCTAGGATCCTGTTATCATACTTACAGCTTCTTTTGGCTCACGTACAGTTGAATGTATTGTTGTCAATGGTAATGCTACGCGGATCTCCCACCAGCACCACCATAACTTCATTAAAAATGTTAGGAGAAGGTATTATCAGTCACACAACAAAATTCTTTTTCTGTTAAAATTGGTACAAAGAGCATTACAATTACATTTTAGGAACACAACTCCTGGGACCTTCTGTATGGTTGATACAGTGTTCATGTCTCCAGACCAGCATAATTAAAAAAAATAACATATTTAGGACTACACTTGAAAAACTGAATGGCAGTTCAATATTGGCCAATATATGTGTAAGAGAAATAAATAAGGGGAAAGACATTGGGGTGGATAGCTTTCACTTCTGTAGTCACAGAAAACCATGAGATCAGGACATTTTTTTTCAGATTTCAAATATGATCAAATGAGACAATGACCCAACTTTGCTAAAAGCTTCACCATTTCTGCAGTTAGAAAGGAACAAAGAAATGAGAATGATCAGGGCATGCTTTTTTCTTGCTACAAGCCAGATCTTGGCATGTCATGATGTGCTCCAATGTAACTTGAAATAAATCCTGGTTGGAAAGTGAACTCCTGGCCTCCAATCTCAAGGCACCTCTATTAGTCACTGAACTTTTTATTTTTTATTACTAGCCTAAACTAAAGGAAACCAACTGTAAGAAGCTATCAAAAATGCTGAAAGGAAACATATGTCTTAGGTTATCACAGTTGTCTGGAGGGGCTTTGGCTTCCAAAATTCTTTTCAGTGAGATATTCCCCTTCTTTGGTGTTGAAACCTTTTTAGACGTATTCTGCCAAGCTCTAAGAAAGGCATGTAGAAATTCAGGAGGGACCTTATGAAAGGAGTTATAACTCTGCATGCACATCCCATACCATAAGACCATCCATTAGCACTTGAATAGCTGAGGCCTTTTTGCAGCATATCCAAAAATGCATGCCAGCCTTACTCAGACAGTGCAGCAGTGTAACACATTGCTTACGTTTGAAATCCTTCATAGGTTGAAGAGTGTATGTCTGCAGAAATTATGAGTTTCATGATTATGCTATTACCAAAAGAGAGTCGTGTTAGCTTGTTGGATTCAAATGTGCAAAGACTTGTGTGGTGTGTTTGTTTATTATGGCAGGGGCTGATAGTTCATACTATAGTACAATCTGATAGTTTTTAAGGTGTCTCAGCAATCAGTGTTCTGTATCACATAAGCATCTTCCACAGGATGCTTCCAGTGTAAGAGATTTACCCATCAACCCATGGAAAGGAGAAAACCAAAGGTGTACCAATAGAAATTTGCTTCATTTATATAACTTTAATTGCAAGATGGAAGGATGCTTAGACATGGCTATTTAAAGAAAAAGGTTTTAAGAGCAAACAGGAATCATTGTACAAAGTTATGGGAAGCCTAATTCAGAGATAGTGTTGGCTTCAGTTTGATATGAAAATCTTCACTAATTTCATACTCATATTAAAGAATAAATATTACAAGAGCCTTCTCCTTGCTGGATGGGATTATGAGCGCATCCAGGCAGCACCTATAGTGCGTACCCTCCTGCATTTTCCCCTGGGAAAGTGACTGCATTCGGCACAAAGCAGGAAAACCTTGTTTTGTGCTGAGATAATTTGTCTGCTGGAAGAACCTGGGTTTTTCCATGGGTGGGGGCTGTGTAGATGGAACTGGGGATCACACTGAACAACTTCTGTTGCACATCTACACATCTGTAGGAGTCCAAGAAACCTGAGACAGCCACCACCCTCTCCCCAACCCCCCTCCCACCCCGAAAACCCTTTAAAAATAAAATAACTTACCCAGATGTCATTAGGCTCGTGCCAGAGCTCTCCTGGCACACATGAATAATATTTCAGGTGAAGAGGGAAGGAGGAAAATCATTCCTGCCATGTCATTCCTATGTGCCAGGAGAGCTCTGGAATTATGCTAATTGTGGCCGGGTAAGTTCTTTTATTTTTTAAGGGTTATTGGGGGATCTGAGTGTCTTGCTGTTCTCCTGGAAGGTTCCAGGAGGGTATCTAGATATCCAGCCCCAAAAGTGCACATTTTCCAGGCTGGTGTGCAGTCCACCCCAAACCTGGTTTTTTAAACCCCGCCTGGCACAGACTTTACCACTGTCTGGAATCAACCAATGAGAGTGTTTCATAATTTTATATGCTGATTTTTCACAATTCAGGACTGCTTTGCTAGAACTATTTGTTGCAAACACACCTATGCATACTAAACTTTGTTATCTACATAATAGCGCTGTTTTCTGCACTTTTCTCATAAAGACCCCACATTCCCCCAAATCAAAATCAAGAACAGGGCCCCAAAACTAAGACCCTTGGGGAAAATGCAGCCCTTTGAGATAATTTACCTGTCCTAAACTTGAGACTTAGGGTCACCCTAACAACAACAACAACAACAACAACAACCCTAATTAATTTGATTCTCTCATCAGCCAAAAGCAGGCTTACACTTCCCATTGAAATCCTGGTAAGTTTATGTTGGTCAAATTGTTCTTAATTTTAAATATTGTATTGTTCATTCATTCCGTTCCCCCACCTTCCACACACACACACACACACACACACACACACACACACACACACAATAAATAAGATATGTGCACTGAGCATAGGAATTGTTTTCAAACTATAGTCCAGTCGCCCAACAATCTGGGGAATTGTGAACCAGCTTTTATCTGTAAAAGTTTGAGGACCCCTATGTTAGACTAAACTATAGACAGTTTTTTCTGCCCCTGGAATCTTCTGATATTTCACAGATGTCCAACACAAATATATAGACAGAAGCACCATCTAAAATCACCATATAATACAGTTTTCTAATGCAGTTTAATTGTATTGAACTGCATTATATGACAGTGCAGGTAGGGGTAGAGAAAGACAGCTGAACATAGAACAAGCACTCATAGTTTATTCAATGTTAACCAATGTAAGGGGGAATGAAACCTATTTCAGAGGTTAATTGCTGCTACTAGCTGTTTTCCAAAGATGCAATTCACTCTTCTTCTTCATTTTTACAACCAGGAAATGGTTATAAAAGGAAGTTTAGAGAGCTCAAACTTTGTCAAAATAGTCTTAAAGGCTTCATATGGCCCCAGAGTTCCATTAGATCCTTCTCTATTAAGAGTAATGAGCATCTAAACTACAGCTATCATGAGGCAAACTAAGACATCTCAGGCCAAAAGCAACCAGGGTATAAATAAGTGTGGCTAAGCCTGCCTTGAAGATCTGTCTGCTTTATAACACCAACATTTTTATAATCTCTTTTAAAGTTTTAATACCCCGCACTGCCCTTTAGGCTTTGCGATTGATGCTGCTTTCAAAAACAGATGTAAAGCTGAAATTTGACATTCTTGGATATGGTTCCCTGGAAACCTTCTATGTTGGAATATGTTAAGGTGAGGTATAAAAACACCCTCTTCTCAAGATTTAATGCACTTAAATAATAGTGTGCAAAGGTTAGCATTGTAAACATTGTAAGATCTATGTATTTCTCAGACCACTGAAGTGTATGCAGAAACTTCCACTTTCATTTATGTCCATGTTCATTTTTGCACTCCTTTCTATTTTTAGAGCATCAGCACAGATATATACGGTGTTCAAAATGCTATAAGAAGCAATTGTTTATCTTGTGCTGGATAGTAATGAAAACATACTGAAGTAGTTCCTTTTAAAAACAACAAACCTATCATTATTTATTATTAACCACACAATAACAGCCTTAAATTTTTCACATAGTTCTGGGGGAAGTTTGAATAACCTTTATTAAAGGCAGGTTGTACTCAAAAACACTGCATTGACCTAGCTATCTGCTGGGAGCTCCTTGCAAAGGGTAAAGTATTAAGATCATAGCCCCTGACAGTGTTCTCCAACACATACTCAGTTTAATCTGATCGATTCTCCTAGATAAGCCTCTCTGTAAAGTCATAATAAATCTTGAAGCTTCTGGCATTCTCACTCACACAGTTAATCCTATAAGCTGTTAAGCAAGTCAGTCTTGTGGTCTTCAGTTAGAGGTCAATCCTCTTCCACAAGATCCCTCTGGATTCTCTTGCAGCTATTCAAAATCCTTTTCTGCTGCTCCTTACAAAGTGCCTTACATTCAGTTGCCACCACCATAAATCCATTAATTGTTGTGTGAATTGGAGCTTTACTCCATCACATCTCTGGATTCACAAGAACTCTAAAAATTATCCCAAGCTAACAATTGAAATCACTTGGGCCTCCTGCATGCTTTCCTTTACACACAGAGAAGAGTAGAAGAGGCAACAAGAGTCTTTATTATGGCAGCCAGACTAAAAACTGGCATCTCCTGTATCTTTAAGGGTTGAGTAGAATCTGGGTGCTGCTTGTTTTCCAGTTTCATGAGAAGCAGCACCTGCTGAGATTACATTTCCTATACAAATATAAAATATCTAGAAGTAGTCTCCAGTTTTCAGTCAGCCAACTCTTGTTCCAATATGCCAGGATAGGAATTGTGCAAATTTAGTAAGATAGCAACTCTTGTCAGTCCTAGGATTATCAGAGTTGAAAAATACTTTGAGCTATTTCCCAACAACTTCCAAAGAGTTGAAAGATTCCTTTTCTTGATTTGTATCAAATTCATTTTTGCAAGGAAAAAAACAATATCTCAGGGGAGGCAAAGTACACAGCATGTTGCATTCAAATAATATAGCAAGCTGATATTTCCACTAGGAGTGGACAAAAAAAAATCATACTGATTGCATTTTCCCATCAATTTGGCTCGTTTGCAAATTGTGAGAGCATTAACTAATTCAAACACATATTTCTAAGTTTCCACCACTAGAAGGAAATGGTGGTCTTTTTCTCTTTTAAGCACACCCACTATTTAATTTATTTGCAAATCATTGTACATTATGCTCCTCCTAAAATAAACACAAACAATCAGGCCAATAGAAAAATACATCAAATGCATATCTTATGAAATCACATTAAATATGTGCAATAAAGAAAACTGCTTTCCAAAACATGCATGAATTTTCATGGGAGCATTGGTGGAGGTATTGGCAACCTGATACAAAATCAGGGTGAGAAATAAATCTGAGATATATTTCTATATACTTCTTTAGCATATAGACAACCTAAAAGAAAAAAAAACTTGTGATTTCAAAGTTGCAAAACCTTCCTGTATCTTTTTGCCAGTCTTTACAAATCAGGAAGAGAATAACTAGTTGCAAGTCTGACCCTGTGCCTATTCTTGGCCTCAAGCCAAGCCTATGATTAATAAAGGTGTGCTTTGCTTTCTTCAATTCTTGTTTGTATTGCATTTGCATCCCTGCAATTGCATAAAATTATCTAGCTAAACTGCAATTGCTCCCTGAAGCCCAAGCAGTGAGAGTTGTTAAAGCTAGGAAGCACTCTGCTTTTGACTGGAGTGCTTTTGGCCTGAGATGTACCAAAAGGGCACTGTATAGGGCATGTCCTATGTGCCAACTGAGACAAAACTCCAACACCTTGAAGCCCAGCTGTTGGGTGTGAACCAAAGAAGAGCAAAATATGAGATTCCATCTGGATGTAAGACATTACATAGTTTCTATGTCACTGGGCATCTCTCCAGGAGCCTTCAATATCCCTTAAGAGGGTTCCCAGAAATGATTGTAAGGTATGCAACCCCACCCCTCCAGAATCTGGATCTGGCTTAATAATGTTCAAATGCTCTTTCTACTTAGGTGAACCCCCTGAAGAAACAAAAGGGAACCGACATGGGTGTCAGCTGCTGTGTGGTTTCCTCACCACATATAAGACGAAACTGTGCTTCCAGTTTAAGTCTCCTCCAAAGAAGGTTCATGTTGGGAAATGCTAATAGCAATCTGATCCCACACACAAAATGAATATAAGAGGAGTTACAAAAACTAAAGAAACAGTACCATCATGGACAACAATGAAAACTTAATGATACTGACAGAACTGAATATAATAACCTCAAGCAGCAATGGCTTTATTTCATAGGGTAGACAACCTACTTCAACAGAATTCATTTGTGGATTTTGTCTGAGCTATTGTTTATAACATCTTGGATGTGTGTTTGTGTGAAAAATATTTCTTTCCAAGACTTATTCACACATTTTTACTAATGCAATTCCTTAGCAGGGCCAAAACTCAAATTTTACATCCTGATTATTGGCTGTCAAATATTACAGGGGAAAATACACTTCACACTTGACAGAAGAAGCCACAGACAGAAGGCAGTTGGAGATTATATGACTTCAATATGTTTCTGTTTTGTACAGGCAGAGGATTCATTATAATGGAGTAATTTACAAAGGAAAAATTGAGAAAATATTTTAAATTTTATGTCCAATCTAGTAGGGAGATAAATGAGACCTACACATTCTGTAAGCATAGGTCACAGCACTGTGGTTCATGAGCATTTGGTGACAAAGGCCCTATCTACACTACCATATAATGCAGTTTGAAACTGCATGATATGGCAGCGAGAATAGGGCCATATAGTGTGTGTTCATAATATTATGTGTGGGTATGCTTTTAAAATAAGAATTTTGTATTACCGTGTACTTTAGTGCAAATCCATTGAGTGTGAGCCAGTCAAAGCCAAACATTTTCATATTCTATTGATTGAAAAAGGAAAGTCATGCCTGACTCTGTCCCATAGAATTCTGTGAGATAATGGATTTGAGAGATGAGCCGATTACATATTGTTGCATCTGCTGCAAGGCTGATCCGTTTATTCAGTGGTGAATGCTACACCAGAAAAACTTGTTATGGAGGAAAGACAATTATCAAGTGCGTGGTTCAGCCAAGGTTAAATACTTATAAATTATATTGATTTCAATGGCCAGTTATGTGCAGGGCAACCGATCTGTTACAATGATAGACACAAAGAAAATGCTCATCTATAAATTTATTGGACAAAAAAAGGAAAACCAATTACACTGGGAAGCTCATTTGTAGATCAGATTTAATGAGTTCATTAAGTGAAGGGTATCTCTGTGGACCAGTGGTACCCACCATATTTAATTGGTAAACATTGCAGAAATGAAGCATTCTCCCTCTTCATGCGCTGATCGTCAGCTGTGCAGCACAGAGTTAATTAGCTTGTACAAACCTGTGGTCTGTTTTGCAAATATTTTGCATTGATCGAGGAAATTCAGATCTTCGACTGCCTTAATTGCTAATAACATTGTTCAGGAAGTATCAGTGAAATGGAAGCTGATCAGAACAAAAAGCAATTACCAGAACAATTTGGATTTCAACCAGGAATGGAGAATTCATTCTTAATAAACTCTTTATGGACATCATTTTTGAAAAATGAGTGATGCACAATAGCTCCATGCACTATTCGTCCTCATATACTGACTGGGAATGTGTTTTATTGGTTTAGAGTCTCATTTGATTGGGGTGACCCATGTGACACATTCTCATGTATTACACTTGCAGAACATTGTAGATTCTATCTGAAAAGTCTTTTTCAATAATGTTTCACATCAATTATGAAGCAAAGCTTGTTTGCAAGTTGCTTGCACTGTTCGTGTCATTGCCCTGGAGCAAATTTCCTAATATGTGTATTTAGATATTTGTGCCATTTCAGGGAAGGCAAAAAAACCTTCATAAAGCATCTTGGAATACAAGGATTGTTATGAATCCCAGTTAAGATTTCAGTTCTTTAAAACAAGCAAAACAAGCAAGTCATCTCAATGCTTTGACAAAGATTCTTTATGTCAGAAAAACCAAGAGTAGTTCAACACTTTAAGGACTGCAAATTTATTACAGATTTATGATACAATAAATCTGTAAGACTCCAAATGTCACTTGTCTCTTTACAGTTTTGGCCCAATAGACTAACCCCATACCCTTTGAAATTTTGTATATTTCAGAAGGATATAGATGAGCTTGATTTAGAGCAAAAGTTGGAGCTGGGTCATCTCTGAGATTGCCAGAGAGAGATTACAATTACACCCTTTATCCTTAGAGTATATTCTGAATCAGAGGGCAACCATATACCATGTTGCCTTGCCTCTAATGGTAAAATTCACAGTGGAAACAATTTGCAGAATCCAAGACCATGTCACAAAGGGCATCTCCCTGGAAATATCATTAAGTACACCTTTTCCACCCATCACTTTATAAACACATACAATTTCCCTGGTTGTGTTTTAGTTCAAGGAATAGAATGGACTTGTAAACAATGCTTTCTTCACCTATATATCTGCACAAGTTGCAAAGGGAATACTAAATCCTGTGATATATGTTAAGATCTACACTGGCTCATACCATTTCCTCTTACAAGGAAAGGGAACAAACAACTACATATGTCTCCCACGCTTTTTATATTTACACATCAATAGTTCAAATGAAATAATTAAGAGAAGAAATATTGAAAGGAGGCCATTTTTATGATCCAACTAGGGTAAAACTAAAGAAAGGAGAAAGAAAATCTTCAACCACAAAAGAAGGATATGGCAAAATAGGCCAATTCAGGTTTTATATGTGGAGCTTTCTTCCAAATCTGTATGAACAATATTTAAAGGAATAACAAAGATGTAAAGGATGTGCATTCTTTTGGTACAAAATACAATTTTCCAAGTCTTGTACCAAAGTGATTTGATACATTTTGATAGTTTTGATCTGTACATAATCTTCTAAACTTAGTCAACAATATGGTTGTACCTATAACTCATTTCTCAACTCTTTTAGATTTGGTACCTATTGGAAATGAACTCAACATAAATTTTGTGCCACTTCTAATGAACCATAGAATCATAGAATCAAAGAGTTGGAAGAGACCTCAAGGGCCATCCAGTCCAACCCTCTGCCAAGAAGCAGGAATATTGCATTCAAATCACCCCTGACCAGGCATGTAGCCGGGGGGGGGGGTTCGGGGGGCTTCAGCCCCCTCCCCGAACTCCCCCCTGAAAAAAATTCAGCCCCCCCCCAAACGAAATCCTGGCTACGGGCCTGCCCCTGACAGATGGATGAGGATAACAACAACACCAATTGTGATTATATTATGGGGATCCATGTTAAGTCTGTATTATTTATCTAATCCAGGATGCTTTTGGCTAAAACTATTTATCTGGGTGTATTTGGGTTTCAAAATGAAGCACTGTTGGGGTATGTTTCATAAATCACAGTCTACTTTTAATAACACAAGCACCCAGTTTTCGCTTCTTTCATTTATGTTTTGAAGTGCATGCTTCTAAGTCAATGTAAGTATATTTGGAAACGTAATTTTTGGTCTTGAAAAGATAATTGGCTGTCGATCATATAGCCTCAAAGTAAAAAAAAATGTCACAAGCACATATGCTAAAGCTTCTCATCCTCCTTATTTGTACTATGACTATTATGTGTAGGTGGAGAGAAGAACCTTTCAGTGTCCTTTTACTGACAGTTTTACAAATAAATGGACAGTGATTCACAGCATTCCTCTCTGTTAGAACCTTTAGACCAGGTCAAACTCAACAGGCCTGAATTGTGTCAGAAACAAGCTGGGTCTATCACATTAAGAGCGCTGTTAGCTTTACATTCCCTCAGGAAGTGCTTATTGATCTTACTGGGACACTTGGACCTGAAAATCCCCTGATGAATTACAAACAAGCTTTTAAAGAGTACCAGAAGTGGGAGAATGGGATTTGGTTATCTCCATTAGGTTTTTCTCCCACCCTTCACCACTCATTGAAGCAAAAAAAAAAAAAAAGGCAGCAAAGGAAGAGAGCATTTTCTCCATAATAAATAAAATATTGTAATTTTTTTCCTGCACTATCATTGTCTTTGTTTTCCTGCATTTAGTCTTAGCTGTACTGACTGGGGATTTACAGACTTCCTTTCCAAAAAGAATAAAGATGACAGTCTACCACAATGGGAACATTTGCCACAAAGCAGGATGGAAAGGACAATTTAACCTCTGAATCATACAAACAAATGCGACATTCTTTGCCTCAGGAGCAGAAGACATGGTAACAGGATTATCTATTTGATCACATCTTTAAAGGGCTCCAACAAGTTTTCTGATCCATTTGTTTATTATAGATAACAAATGAAGTTACACTCATACGAGATGTTGAGGAATTTTCTGTTCACAAAGATAAAATTAATGGACATATTTGTGAGGTTTAGAATTCACCATTCTGCAGCTAAACTCAGGGACCTCAGAATGATGGCCCCTCCACATTTGTGGTTTTAATTATTCACAGCATTGATTAAAAATATTCTCTCTAGTAATCCCTATGTTCTTTGGCATGAAGTCATGGTCAACTTCCCCTAGTCACACTGGAGAATGTAATAATAATGACAGGCCAGCGCTGCCACCATTTGCAATAAAGTGATGCTTCTTCTTACTACCACTATTACTACTAGTAGTGACAGGTATGGTCAGCCAAGGCCATGAGGGATAGGAGACACACACACCCTCACACACAAGACACGACAGTGGGAAACTACCACTGTATATTATATTTTCTTTTGCTGCCATCAAATCTATATAAATAAAAATGTAATGTTCGTTTGTGGGATTAACAAAACTCAAAAACCACTGGACGAATTGCCGCCAAATTTGGCCACAAGACACCTACTAACCCAAGGAGTGACCATCACTCAAAAAATGATTTTGTCATTTGGAAGTTGTGCTTGCTGGGATTCATAGTTTACTTACAATCAAAGAGCATTCTGAACTCCACCAATGATGGAATTGAACCAAACATGACACACAGGACTCCCATGACCAACAGAAAACACTAGAAGGGTTTGGTGGGCATTAACCTTGAGTTTGGGAGTTGTAGTTCACCTACATCCAGAGAGCACTGTGGACTCAAACAATGATGGATCTGGACCAAACTTGGCACAATACTCCATATGACCAAATGTGAACGCAGATGGAGTTTGGGGAAAATAGACCTTGATATTTGGGAGTTGTAGTTGCTGGGATTTATAGTTCACCTACAATCAAAGAGCATTCTGAATCCCACCGATGATAGAATTGGGCCAAACCTCCCACACAGAACCTCCATTACCAAAAGAAAAAACTATGTTTTCTGGTGTTCTTTGATAACCCTTCTGACATCTCCTGGCGCTAACCCTACCCCCCCCCCCTTGGGGTCCCAACCCCCAGGTTGAGAAATGCTGCCTTAAGGCCATCCAGTACAACTCCCTTCACCAGGGCAAGAAAACGTAATCAAAGCCCTCCTGACAAAGAGTCATCCATCCATAGATATAGATAGATGCATATGATTCACATGCGCACACACACATATGTATACGGCAGATATATCATAGATTTGAAAGGGATCCCTAAAGAAGGACAATAATATGTTGCCTGTTCCAGAGTAGGCAAACTACACAATCTCTACATTAACACTGGCAAAGAAACAACAAGAAGTACTGTTTACCTTCACGCACCAAGACATTACATAGATTAGAAACCAACACTTTCTCATTACTTTATTTCCCAAATCACCAGACTGGGCCACAGCACCGCGTGGCAGGGGATGGCTAGTATTTAATAAAATTCCTTTTGCTGCCACCTTGTAGTTTCATAGGCCACCTCCTTGCCAGAATGTGTAAGGAGCCACACAAATTCTTCAGGTGAAATGAAACTAGAATATGTTGTTTATTTTGTTCTTGAACACTAAAGATGTGTGATGGTTTCAATACACTGAGAGGCTTTAGTTATACAGAGAATGGTCTTTAACTTGGGTTTCTTAAAAGCAATGCTCCATACACAGGAATACAATCAGGTTATTCTGAACCCTTTGAATCTTCTCTCCACACCAGCCCTCTAACACTAATATATAGGTCATAAATAGAAAAAATAAATAAATAGATTTTATATGGCAGTGTAGAAGGGCCCTTAGGGCCCTTCCACATAGCCATATAACCAGAATATCAAGGCAGAAAATCTCATAATATCAGCTTTGAACTGGGTTATCTGAGTCCACATTGCCATATATTTCAGTTCAAAGCAGAAAATGTGGGAATCTTATTCAGCGGTGTGGAAAGGATCTTAGACATTCCTAGAGAGGCTTTCCCTCAGGGTTAAAAAAATAGCAGTTTCTTTATTTGTGGTTTTTCACTTTCACTAATGTGGAGGGCTGGCTGTAAATTTCATGGAAGGTTATAATGTCAACGAAATCCCACTGTGATTCTTGGACTGCATATGCTAGCTGACCAATGTTGTGTAACCCTTGGGGACACCATTACTCAAACCAACTGGAAGATTGTAGACTCAGAAAAAGAAAAGCAAATGAGTTACAGTTGAATTGTTTTCTCACACATTTCAAAATAACACAGACTTTCTGTGAAAATATAACATGTGAATACAAAATAATTCAGAGACAAACATGCACAGCACCTATTTAAAACAGAAGATTGGTCCAAAAATTAAAGAGTTCTGGATTACGTTTCAGAAAGATGCACAAAAGATCTTAAAAACACAAATTCAAAGAAAACCTGAATGCTTTCTTTTAGGAATGCTAGATTTTGAAGGAGACAAAAGCAAGGAGATACTGTTTAATTATCTGACTACGGCAGCCAGAATTTTATTTGCAAAGAACTGGCGATCAAAAGAAATATCCAAAAGAGAAGAATGGCAGAACAAAGTCCTGGAGATAATGAATATGGATTAACTAACTTATTGGCTAGCTCCCCGTGGCGCAGTGGATTAAAGCACTGAGCTGTTGAGCTTGTTGACCAAAAGGTTGCAGGTTCGAATCTGGGGAGCAGCGTGAGCTTCCGCTGTCAGCCCCAGCTTCTGCCAACCTAGCAGTTCGAAAACATGCAAATGTGAGCAGATCAATAGGTACTGCTCCGGTGGGAAGGTAACAGCGCTCCATGCAGTCATGCCGGCCACATGACCTTGGAGATATCTACGGACAACGTCGGCTCTTGGGCTTAAAAATGGAGATGAGCACGACACTCCAGATTTCATGTCAGGGGAAAACCTTTACCTAACTTACTGGCTATCATCAAGTCAAGTGATTCCTAAGAAACATATACATTGGGACCCAGTAAAAGACTATTTTAGACAATGGCAAATAGAGAGTGTTATTTAAAAATAGTAAATCGTAAATAAAGAAGAAACAGTGGGGAAGCAGATAATTTCCAAAACTTTAGGGGGGAAAAGACCTTTAAGACCACTAAAGACTAGAGGGAAGTCAACATTTTTATTTTTATTCCCATTTTTACCCCCCCCCTTTTTTTTTCTGGGTAATTTCTCTCTCTTTTTCCTCTATCTTTTTTCTTTTTTCTTCCTACTCTCTTAACTATAACAAACATGTTCTCCCACTTTCAATGTAAAAATCTTCTCTTTTTCTCAAGCTTTGCAAAACCTATTAATAAAAATAATTCACAAAAAAGAAACAGAAGCTTCATTGGGCCATCACCCCAATGAAGGTGGTGTTCTGTATGAATTTTAGGGTTATAATGCTTAGTAATATGACTACAGGGGTAGCAAAGGAAACTCTTTAAAGTATTCAAGAGATTTCTGTAATGGCCTACTGCTGCTCTGTTGGCAGGGGAAAACACAGCATAATCACAGCTTTGCCTTCCTTTCTCCCCCGACACTGTATTTCGCACACTGTTTCTTAGGGATAATAGCATGGGGTCTTTAAAAATTGATTTTGTTTGCTACTTTTTTGCATGATGTTTACATCCTTCTGTGATGTTTACCAACTGAGGTGTTCAAACAACTTCCCTGTGTGTTCAATGAACACAAGGGAAGGGGTGGGAGGGAATGAGCTCGCACTCACTAGGTATGGACCCAGCAGGAAAAAGAAGATGATAGCAAGAACTCTGGTACTGAATACAACAAATTAGATAGTTATGAATGGTTGATTCATTTTGGAATAAAACATTTCTATATGCAATGAAACTGCCAATTACACATGTACAATTTCACTGCTTTGGAAATAACTTGCACAAAATTCACACAGACAACAGAAACAGTATTTGCTTCACAGAAAAATAATGTTTCTGAAGAATTACAGCCCTAAAGTCCTACCTGTTTTGGAGCTGAATTTCTCAAAGTCTTTGTTCCTATTGAATGGTTTAAACTCCAAACCGCTAATTAGCAGCTAGTCATAAATAGCTGCTCATTTCATTCCGCACCAGTTTTCACCCCTCTTTTTTCCCTTGTCACTTGTGTTCCTGCTCACTGCTAGGTTCATATGAAATTCAGCAACCAGACATTCAAAAATAATATGAAGGAGCCCTATCAAAATCATTCCAAAAAGAAAAGGCACAAATTTAATAATGAGACATTTTGTACAAAATGCAGAAAATGCCTTTGGGGCAAAATATATCTTGCTTGTTCTTTTGGTCTACTGATAGAGGTGAGATATTTCTTCATTTCTTTGTTTATTTATTTTAAAGCTCATTTCTCTCCTAGCAAAGGTGTTGGAAAATCCTCAGCCTGCATTTAGAATGACAGTTCATAGAAATCTCCAGCATCATACAGTCCAATTTCCTGCTAAAATCAAAGATCTCCAGACAGATGGCCATTCAGTCTCTCTAAAAAAAAACAACCCTCTACAGATGGAGACTCCACCACACTCAGAGGCAGTTTATTCCACTGGTAAAGAGGAATAATATTCTTCATAATATTTTGGTGAAATCTCTTTCTCTATAGTTTAAATCCATTGTTTTGCGTTCTAGGACTGAGGATTTAAGGGCATGGGCGTACCTGTCTTACCTGAATGAACCTGTTTGTCTTTATGATGCACAGTGGCTTCTGGTGAGTATTGCAGATTTATTAAAGCTTTTAACTGATTTGTCTCACTTTGGGGAAAAATGTGAGATACTTTTGAATTGGATAGAAAGTAGAGCAACTAGAGTCCTACAACTTCAATGCAATCTGGACAATGAATCTAATTTGTACCCATATGCTGTCCAAACTGGGCATAGGTGCCATTTCTCTTTACCTGTGATTGTCAGCACAGAGGAAGGGGTGAACTGAGCTAGTGTGGCTGGCTGACACTTCCATGGCCGGCTGACACTTCTAGCCAGCCATGAAGCTCCATCTGAATTCCTAACATTTACATGTGCCTCTGCTGATATCAGTACAGGGTGCAAACATGACCAGCAAGATGGGTGATGTGATCATCAGCAGATGGACTCAATTTGTACATCAGCAGAACTGTCAGCACAACTGACCACTCCCTCTTTTTTGTTTGACATGTAGATTCTAGCATCACCAGAACTGTCTACACAACCAAAAGCTTGAATGGCGTTCAATGGCTACCTATAAAGGGTAAGACTAGTGATACGCAGTAAGTGAGATGTGGGTTACCACAGTGGAGCTGATGCACTTTTGTGTCATCTAGACAACAGTCCTGGATTCAGCACAGATATGCTAAATCTGGGAATGCTCTGATACAGATTTAAACCAGCCTAGTATATATGAGCCCCTAATCAGTCTGTTATGCACTGTACTATATATGCGATCATGCAAATATCATAATAGAAATTTAAGCAGATTGGTATGTGCGCATAACAGAGGGATTTTTTTTCTGCCAGATGTCTCTCTTCCCCCAATTCTTAAATCAAGCTCTGTTTAATACTGTAAAGTTTACAATAAATTGCTTTCCACTTGTGCTTCCCTTGAGTCACCTTTGTGTCCATTTGAGAGCCCGATTAGCTGATCAACTGTTTAGGGCTTTTAAAAAATGCACTGCAATGGAAAATATTTCAGGTGAGATCTGACAAAACAGATAAGAGTGGTACTGTTACATCTCTCTGTGTAGATGCTATCCTCCTATTGATGCAGTCTAGCATCACATTGATGTTTTTAGTTGCTGAATCATGTCACTAACACCATACCTGAACCAAAATCTGTTCAGCTTTGTGTAGTTTTCTAGCTGTATGGCTGTGTTCGAGCAGCATTTTCTCCTGACTTTTCACCTTCATCTGTGGCTGGCATCTTCAGAGGATTATTCTCTGTAATTTAACTTAGATTCTGTACAGCAAAGTGCATAACGTCTAGCAACCAGATTCAGGAATTATATTCTTTTGTAGATGCTGTGCAGTATTTTCTATTTTTAGCATCTTCAGAGGCCACGGGGCAACTGGAAGTTACTGCAAAGATCCTCTGTCTGCAGATATTCTTTCTAGGGATAACTCTCTAGCAGACTCATTATGTACAATATCAGACACAACAAGAAAGAGCCAGAAAATCAAGTTTAAAATACAGCATAAGTACGTTTTATTTCTTAGACTAGAAACTGACTGGTTAATCTTTGGCAAGTCAGTCTCTCTTAGCCTCAAAGGAAGACAACAACAGCACCTCTCTGAACAAATCTTTCCAATAAAACCCCTTGATAGGTTTCCCCTAGGGTCACACAACCACAATCAATTCCTGATAAGAGAAACAATAAGTAGTATAAAAGCTTTAAATAAAAATAAATCCTGAGTCTCAGTAATTTCTATCTCCCTTACCCTTATTTTTAACAGGGAGACAACAAGAGAGAGAAAGCTTTAACCAGTTGTTTGTTAATATTTTTGAGTTTCAGTATTGAAATTTGTTATCTTATTTTTTTTTTACTGACTGCTGTGAATTCCTTTATGAATGCAGATATCCTCAAATGTATTAGCCAGTGGGATAAAATACAGCAAATAATTCAATACCAAGCACACATTTTTAACAAGACATCATGGCAAAATAATATTTTTTTTCTTTTTTATTAGAAATGTATTTTATATAAAATCGAATACTTATTAGGTGGAATTTTTGGACAAATAATATTATAACCCAAGAAAAGAAGTAAAGAAGGAAGGAAGGAACACTCCAAAAATAAAAAATAATTGAAAAATGCACAAAAATTCTTGTAATCTCACTCCTGCAAGAAGAAAACTTTTGACATTTTCCATTCTTGAATGCGAGACTGAAATAATCAAAGATGCAAATCCATATTATGAGGGATTCCTGTTTTCAATGAGAAAACTCTTAATATCAAAACACATTAAGGATGCCGATTCTTTTTTAAAATGTCTATGCATTCCTTTAATCATTGTTTTATTAACCACTTCTTGAGTATTTGCTAGAATAAAGGTGGAGTCTGAGGAGTCCTCCAAATTTTGTTGGACTGTCAGACCCAGCCAACATAGCTATGATGAAAAATCATGAAAGTTGCAATCTAGCAGCATCTAGAGAACAACATGGACTTTAGGTTCTTGTGGGTTTTTTCGGGCTATAGAGCCATGTTCTAGAGGCATTTCTCCTGATGTTTCGCCTGCATCTATGGCAAGCATCCTCAGAGGTATGAGGTCTTTGGACTTTGCCTTGATGCAGTACAATCTTCATTAAACTAAGAGGATTTGTGGATACCTCCCCTTTCACCATAACTTCTTTTGTTGTCTTGGTTTTTTCTGTTAACTACAATGAGATCCTCTGTTTGCTTGCTTTTTGCAGCTGTAGCAGATTTGCATTAGACCTCTCATTTGTTTAGGCCTTGTACCATTGACATTCGGTGACTCCGATATGAATTATACATTTGCTTCCATAAGCAATATTACAGATGAGTGAGCTAATCTGAAACAGTGAATGGTCACACAGGCCATTCTTTTGTAGGTGTTGTACTGATATGTTTAACCTCTGGAACGTCAACACAAGGATATATTGCTTTGGTTAGCTAATAATACATCTTGTTGTGGTTTATGTGTAAATAATGATGTGTATGAAACATCATCTCCAGATAATAGATAATGTTAGCTGCTGCTTGGTCAGGTATATTATGTGTTTGTTTGTTTGTTTGTTTTTACTAAGTACATTGGAAAGGGGAAAGGGAAATTTCATTTCTGCATACAATGTTTGCTTCAAATTGGTAATAATTTTAATTTTTATAACAAAATCCATCTTTTTGAAGCAATGAAGAACAAAGGGAACAGTTCAAAAGAACAAGAGCCAGACACAGCAACACAACATATTTTATCAACCACACAGATGGATCTTCATGTTAAACTGCGATCAGTATCATTAATGAAGACCATGGAATGTACCAAATAAATAAATAAAATTCAGAAAATCGCTTCAAAAGTCTAAAAGTTGAAGTTTAGCAAAATGAAGATATTTTGTTAACCCTGAAAATCTGAATAGGTAGATTTTGGTGGATCTTCTGAAAGTGCAGAATAATCCATCACACAGAACAGTTTTAATGTAAAGAGGGCTTTTGGTGATGTATTTGGAAAAAATCTCAATTACTTATTTACTTTTTGTTTGTGTTAATTTGATGCATTTTTTTTCCTTAGGATGTTGACGAGTGAATAGAATTTATATCATTAAAAGATAACAAAGCTAATTCTGACTCAGGAAAATTCTGTTGTCACAGCTGGAGTAGAAGGTATGGGAAAAACACTGAATATAAGGTCATTGGAGACTGTATGCTTGGTTTCTGTAATATTTCTTGCCTTGTTCTATTACTGCTTTCTGCACAATTCCAAGGAAGCTGTTTTTGTGCTAAACTGGTGCCTGGCAGATGTAATGGATTGGATGAGGGCAAACAAATTGAAGCCTAAACCAGCTGAGACAACAATGCCCTAGATCACCGAAAAATGGATAGGGAATAGGGATTCAACCTTTGCTGTATGAGGCTACTCTCCATCTGAAAACACAAGTTTGGGGTGAGGCAGTATTCCTAGTTTCAGCTCTGAGGCTGGTAGTCAAGGTTTCAACAGTGACCAAGAATAATTTGCACAGTTAAAACTATTGTGCCAACTGTGCCCATTCCTGGAGAAATTGAATCTAACCCAGTGGTTCTCAACCTGTGGGTCCCCAGATGTTTTGGCCTTCAACTCCCAGAAATCCTAACAACTGGTAAACTGCCTGGGATGTCTGAGAGTTGTAGACCAAAGCTTTTGGGGCTCCACAGGTTGAGAACCACTCATCTAACCAAAGTGGTACAAGTCTTGGTTACATCTTTTTGGCACCACCTGTTTGAACAGAGGTTTGGTCTAAATCAGTGTTTCTCAAACTTTACTCCTCCAGTGTTTTGGACTTCAGCTCCCAGAAATGTCAGTCATCTTACCAGCTGTAAGGAATTGAGAGAACTGAAGTCCAAAACTTCTGGAGGAGCAGGGTTTGAAAAACAGTGGTCTAAGCTTTATAGTAACATGCTGTAAAACTTCATTTGTAAATTGTTCAAAAACTTCAGTTGCCCCAAAGAGCTGCAAGCAGATTGGTAACTAGAGCTGGCTAAAGAGAGCACACAGCTTCCCTGTCACAAGAGTACTATGCACCTTGGGTCCAGATTATTTAAAGTACTGTGATCTCCCTTTATGAGCCCATTAGAGCTCTAATATCACCAAGAGAGACCCTCGTCTCTGTCCCACCACATTTTCCAACTTGCTTGGAGGACTTTAAAGACTTTGAAGATTTCGGGGATCAACTATTTGCATTGTCCAAACCAAAGAGGTATAGAGGTTATTCCACCAAAGTTGAAGTTGTGGAATATATTAGAAGGCAAGGAGGAGTAGGTGCCAGTCCTAGTTTATCAGCATGAATAAGGCTGAACACAAAAGACAAATGTCTAAGAGCTAAATATACAAAGCCTTCTAACTTGATAGGCAAATGGAACCATTTCTCTTTCTCCCACCTTCAACTGAAAATAATACATAAGTGTGTCTTGTTCAGGAAATACCTGACGGATTTCTATAAAACTCTATTTAAAAATGTGAACAGAACAAATTGTTCACTCATCTATAATTCCATGCCACATAATGGCAAGAGCCTACACATATGAGGACAAGAGTCCCGAAACCACTTTCACAAAGGAGGCAGAGCAGAACACTGAACTGTGATGACATGGAGCTTCCATTTCTATGCAGTAAGCTGTCTTTCCAGAGTTTTGGTCTAAATTTTAAAGGAGTGATCCAATTCTCGAATCCCAATTCTCCAAATAGTTTAAGTACCTTGGATAGCTTATTTAATGCTCAGGCTAAAACCCAGAATGGATTCCCCACTGAGGTGGAAGCCAGCAGTCACCACCAGCCTTTCCACATTTGTTCTGAGTTGGTAAACACCAGCCCTCTGATCTAATTCAATGTCATTTTACTGCTTACACTTGGTATATGTACAGATGGGTCTGACAGGCTGCAGGTTGCAAAAGACAGTAAGGAAGAAGCCCCTGTGGTATTCTCTTTGACATCACTGACATTTATCATGACCCATGTGTCAGTTTTGATTACCAATTCCTCCCCTCTTTGTTGTTCATTGTAGCTTATTATCTAACAGAAACTTACATTTCCTAAATCATTTTGAATGACATGTCAGTTACAATTACATGGCACAGGCAGAATGAGAAGACTTTTGCCTGACTGTTATCATGTAGTTGATATAGTCTGGCTATATATGACACTCCAAGGAGAAACTGCTGAAGTAACATTCTGGGAGTAGATACCATTTGTTTGAGTTGAAAAGATACACAAATGAAGAACTGTTGAGCATAGTAAGTACTTGTTGATTTACCAATAAAGCAGAGTCTTTCCATTTGCCCCCTCCATACACATTGCTTTATTAGAATCATATAAAATACTTCTATTGCTAGAAGAAGAATGGAAACTCCTTATTGTAACTTATATGCAAACACAGCATAGCCTTTCTCCTTTTTTTCATTTTAATTGGTAAAATAAATCATAAACATTCATTCCATGCTTGGGATGGGGGATACCTTTTTAGATCAGAAAGTTCCCATTTAGGTCAAATTCTTATATATATTAGCACTCCAGGATGAGAAACTTCAGGTGCTAATATAGAAATCTTCCCACCAAGATTAAGGAGATAGTAAGATTTTGGTTCTACAGAAACATCAACCCTTGTTGCCTTATGATCTGCGTCTTTGTGACAACTTTCCCAGCAGATTGATTTCCGCAAGGATGTTAGAGAGCTCTGGTTTGGGGTGGATTTTTTGAAGTCCAGTACTAAGTAGGATTTTAAAAATGTGTCCCTAGGTAAAAATAAAAAAAAAACAGAGAATTGAACTGTACAGGAAATGACCATAGCATTTTGCTGCTAGGTTGTAACTGACTGCAAACTTCATAAGAAATCTTTTTGGTCTAGAACATCACACACACACACCAGACATTGGAAGTCTTGTCCTTTGTGTTGCTGCCCTGAAAACTGATGCTCTAATTTTGGATAAAAAAGCTATGAGACAGAGGTTATGATGTGTATATGGAGTATAAAATGAACTAAGTTAAAATTCTTCAAGGCACTTGGAAAGTGGCCAAAACATTGTACCATGCATCAGCTTTGATATTTCACTTAGGACATTATTACACGAGGCAGCCAAACAGGCACTGAAAAATCCTGCTGCCATGATTCTCCTCTCCCTAGCTATCACTGAGTAAAACTGCAATTTTCCTAAGCCCACAATACTCCCATTATCTGCCTTAGTATGATGGGTCCCTTCCACTTCTTTGCTGGCATGTCAGCAGTAAAGTCACATCAGGGAGCAGGATTCCCCTTCTCTCTCTTGCTATTTCCAAGCTGGCTATTTTCCCTTTATTGTACACCTTATATTTATAATTTTGTTGGTTTTTTTTGTTTTGTTTTAAAGGCTTAAATTGTGGGTGTTAAAAATAAAAATTAATGAACAGAAGTAGTGCAGGATGGCAGAATTATGAGAGCATACAGAGGTATATCCATGGGACCATGAATTGGTGAATCACCATAACTGCACTAATGAAGAGTGGTGCGCTATCAAGGATGCTCAACACAGCATGTTATCCATTATCAGTGATAACATAACTGTAGTGAAATAGCAGATTCTCGTGATAAAGCCCTTGGTTTCCTAGACCTTTCAGTGGTCTGTGTTCTTTTTGTTCTATATGTGTCAATTTTCTGAGAAATACGTACTATGATTGTAATTCTATAACCCTGGGGTGGGCAACCTACAGTCCTAGGGCCACATGTAGCCACTCATTTCATTTCAAACTGTTCCTATCAACAGACAGTTCAGACTGAACACATGGGACAATGCCATACATCATGTGACCAGAGCATAATACTCCACCCACAAAGTTCTGCATCTTTCTTGTTCCTACAAGGCAGTTTCCAAGTGCCTTGGGTGTGCTGTCATTTGAATATAGACAACATACAGTATGAAGAAGAACTATTCAGTGAAAGCTCAGCATGTTTGATGCCCACCTGATATTGCCATGAAAAGTTTATCATATATTTATCTCTCCATCATTGATTCGATTGAGATTTAAAGAGCACAGCTTTGCTAGATTCTGTCTAGTGATTATGGATACTTCCACCAATTTGAAAAAGTGTCTTTTCAAAAATAATATTAAGGTTTCTAAAGCTAACTTCCTTATAGCATTTCTCAATTTGGTTTAAAAAAGAAAAAATCAAAAATAGAAATTCTAAGATAAGAGACAAAGAAAGAGAATTGGAGAATAATAAGGATAAGAATAAATTACAGTAAGAATTGATTAAATTATAACAGCAATATAAATGATTAATTACAAATAAGTTAAAAAGGAAGACTTATTTTTTTTAAAAAAAATCAAACCAACCAGAAAAATCCTATAAACCTATGAATCTAAAAACAATAATAAAGAAGCCTAAAAACAATAATAAAGAAATAATAAAGAAGTCATATTTGCAATTCCCAGATGTAAACACAGACTCAAATGCAATTTGGAATTGAACATCTATACATTTGCAAGCAACAATCTGATTTACATAACAAAAACAATGTTCAAATAAATCTATATGAACATTTGCAATCTGAAAAAGATCTAAACATAGCAAGCTTCAGATCAGAAACTGGAAAAACTCAAAGAGACTAAACGTTTGCTGATCACCCCTCAATATGATTCACCCATATTTTCTGTCTACTAGGTAGTGATGTAAAATATGTACTTATTTTAATAGTATTACAGACTAAGCACCTCATCCTTTGAGCTACTTTAGTTTATAAATTATTTCTGCATCACCCTTTAGCTCTAAGAACAGACCAAAGAGTTATGACAAACTGTTGTGTCAGCACTTTTAACAGAGAGAACTAGTTCAAAGTCATGCTTTGTCTCTACTCCTCCTTTTCCCTCTCCCTACTCATGTAACGCTTGGAAATCCAGGCCTATGTCTTTAATATGAAGGGGAGACCCTTTTACTTCAGAAAGACCTGCAAAGCACAAAAATGCATGCAAAATGACTTGAAAGAGAAAACCCAAAGAAATGAGCATGTTCTTCATTGCCATGCAATTGTCTTATCAGGACTGACTCATGCAAGGGAACATCTATCACCCATTGATGAGCTAATTTTAAGCAGCTTGAACATGCCAAAAAATGATGATTGATATTATAGATATATGTGTGCCTGCTCTGTGAGCCCATCAAATAAACAACTCTTCTTTATTATTCTTTTAGAACTGCAGGCAACATGGTCAAAGCTCTTCTGTCAATTCTGTAACAAGCACTGGTCTGAAATTCAGCACAGCAGCCAAGGAGCCATAAGACTCAGCCAAGCATCAATATCACAATAAAGAAAGAGCCTTGACATATGAGACATCCAAACAGATGAATTGAACAAACTTTATGAATATTTTTATGGCCACCAGTCACAAAGCACAAGTGGATAACCAAGCAAAAATTCAAAACATGTACAACTTCCATTTTTCCTGGCTTCAGTCTGAAACTAAAATGAGGCTGAATAGAAGAAATAGATGGTACTGGTTATATATGATATATGTCTATCTATGTCTCTGTTTTACACGATAACTGAACCTGAAAAAAACATGCCTGGCTACCCTTTTTCTTTTATTATGTGGTAGCACTGTACACATTAATCCCATATTTCTTAAGTCCCAACAGATTTTTAAGCCACTGCCATGCTTTTCCCTTTCATCCACATCACCACTACAGTAACTAGGAAATTTGATCATGAAGATGTACTTAGGTTTGTACTGTTGCCAAACAAACAAAACAGAGTCCAGTGATACATTATAATTAAGAAGACACCCACACTCATATGTTGTTGCCATGCTTAAAAATATGGGCGCTTGATTTGTCTCAATGTTTTCTGCTTTCAAACACCTCTTCAAAAGCTGAAAGATTTATACAGGATTGGCTAAAACAGAGAAATCTGTTTTGGTCTGAATGCACACCTATCAGGTTCTTAGGCAGTCAGCAGAAAAAATAAAGCCAGCATAGACATCCAAATTGTTGTTTGATGGATGTTTCTTTTGATAAAAATACAGATGTACATTTTTTAGAGTTATATTTTGGAAGTTGTACCCTCTGTTTGTACCACCACCATCAAATATGCACATACACACATATTTTCTATTTCTTAGAATATCCGTTGTCCCCAAACTTCTGTTGTTGAAATGGTACCTTTCCATATATATTTCTTTACATATACCATCTAGTATCCAAATATATGCTCTAACTGCTATTCAAAGACTTAACTTTTAATTATATATTGGTATTTCCTTTGTTATTCTGGGGAGAGGTATTTATTTATGGTGTCATCCGCAACCAGAACATTGTATTACATTTCTAACAGAACAAAACAAACAGATAAAACAAAAAACACAAATTATGCAAACTTGGTAGCTGATTAAATGTCCTTTGACCAGTATCTGGCAACTTGGAGTGCCTCTGGTGTTGCCGCAAGAAGGTCCTCCATCGTGTATGTGGCAGGGCTCAGGTTGCATTGCAGCAGGTGGTCAGTGGTTTGCTCTTCTCCACACTTGCATGTCGTGGATTCAACTTTGTAGCCCCATTTCTTAAGATTGGCTCTGCATCTCGTGGTGCCAGAGCGCAGTCTGTTCAGCGCCTTCCAAGTTGCCCAGTCTTCTGTGTGCCCAGGGAGGAGTCTCTCATTTGGTATCACCCACGGATTGAGGTGCTGGGTTTGAGCCTGCCACTTTTGAACTCTCGCTTGCTGGGGTGTTCCAGTGAGTGTCTCTGTAGATCTAAGAAAACTATGTCTTGATTTAAGTCATTGATGTGCTGGCTGATACCCAAACAAGGGATGAGATGGAGATGTCTCTGCCTTTGGGGAGAGGTAAGGTAGCATATTCCATCCACTTGGTCCCAGGGAGAGGGCACTTGCTGAGCTGCAGTTTAGGTGTGGACTGTGAGGTTCTTACAATCCTTAATAGCACTTGGGTTGCAGTGAGTTTTTTAGTTTCAAGCTGGCTGGGTGACATTTTGATTAATCTAGACGATTGAGTAGATCTCTCTTTAGCCTCATGGGTGAACAGCGGTCATATTTGTTCAGCATCAGGTCATCGGGTGGGCTTAGCAGTTGAGCTTTGGTGCTTTGGGGTATTTAGGTAGGCTATTCTGTTTGTGACTTTGTCATTTTTGTTGTTGTTAAGGAGGTCAGAATTATTTTCCAACATTTTTCAATTGCAATGACAACACCATCTCCGCAAAAATAACCTTTTGGTTTCAGCAGCCTCCCCAGTCAAAGCCAATCTACTGAAGAATGGAGAGGAAACGTGTTGCACCAAAGCATCCAAGTATGTTCCTACACCTGGATGCACAGCACTGACATACTCCTCCTGACTTCCTGGAAGGTCCTCATCACTGTCCCTCCAGCTATAGAAACATAGCTGAATACTTCTTTGCCACTCACCTGTTCTTCCCCAGACAGTACATTGGAAGGGAATGACGGAGGTTAACGTGACTGTTAAAAGATGGGCCAAGCAGCAAAAGAGGATACAATTTGTGATTTCACCTATGTTGAATTTTTATATGTCACCTGAGACCGCCTCTGTCAAGAATGTCTCCATTCTTCCAAGTGTTTTTTTTTTTAACCATTCTTCCAAGTGTTAGAAGACAGGGTAAACCAAGCAGTTGATAAACCTTTACATGCAGGTAATCTCAATCAACCAAGTTAAGTATTTGTTTAAAAAATCTACTATAGTTTTACACTGGTCTCAAAATTTCATATTTTATTATCAAGAGATGCATTTTAGTAATCTACCAGTACAATTATAGCTAGGGGTTGAAAGATTTATGGCTTCTCTGTGTGAAGGCAGAAAAAATATTCATAGATATTTATTTTTCAGCTGTATTAATAAATAATTTGAAATAATAGAATAATTTCAAATGATATAGAATCCAATACAAGTAAGAACAGATGCACTACAAATCTATGATATGCAAATCAAACATTCATCCATCCATTTATTCTTTCCTTCATCTGCAAGTTGCTTTTCTATGCTCTTTAGATTTTGGATGGAAAGTAAAACACAAAACAATATGCATTTTTCAAGTCACATTAAAACAAAGTCACTTATATGCATGTGCACACACAATTATTGTTCCATCTCCCTTCTCTTTTACTTGCACCTCTTTCATGATTGTCAATAATTTTTAAAAACAGTATTTTCCATAAGAATATAAGCAAATATTTCCATCCATTTCAGTGATGGTAAATCCTTCCCACATGGGCACAGATTCTATTAAGACAAGGCAGTAAAAGGGATGCTACTCCTTAGAATAGTGAAAATCTAAATCTGGTGAACTTTTTGTTAGATATCGCTGCTCTCCCTAATGCAAATAGATTTTAAAAGTATGTGGAAGCCTCCAGGCAGGAAGACCTCTGCCATAGTCCTCCAGGTAAAATGCTGTACTGAAAGGTTCTTGAAAAAAGTCTGTGATATGAAATGGTTATACATATGCTCATTTAAAGGGCTTTGTATGGGAAAGATTACACAAATGTGTTGTAAATCAGTTTCCTTCTGGGGAAGAGTCTTTCTAACACATTGCTTCCTGTTCAGAACTCTTTTCTTTTAAAAAGAAAATGCAATAGTAGGAAGCAGCTTACACCACAACAATTGCATTGCTTAAGCAAACAGAAACATACCATTGTAGAAACAACAATTTTCACACCTTCTTACCAATAGCATTAGTTCTCCCCTTGAATGATGTACATTCCCAGTCTTTCACACTGCTTCACTTGATCCCACCTTCCTACCGTGTCCATCCTAAGTGCATAAGTGTAGTTTGTTTTCTTATGCTGCAATTGCTCAGTTCCAACACTGGAACTGCAGAAGTTGCAGAACACTTCTGCAAATGGAAGGTGCTGCCGTAATTGCAACCTGTCATAGCAGAGTAATTGCACAATTGCAATAAAATCATTTTTTAAAAAAATAAATAAAGTAAATCTAAGCACTGGAGCAAAGCAACATTCTTTCTGTATGCCACGATATATTATGTGTCTGTAGAGTAATACTGGAGTGACCTCATCCTTTGGGGGGTACAGAAGGGAGCAGAAAACATTAAACAAGCCCACTCATAATACATGACTTCCCGAATATTAAAACTGCAGCAGACTGAAGCAATTGCACCATAAACGATAGCTGAAGAGCAGTAATGTTGGAGCCCTTAATGGATTTTTCTGATCAATAAAAAATGTGATCCAATAATGATGGAAAGGTGATGCCACAACAGGAGAGTCATGACATATGACAAAGTCCTAAGATTATGTTTAATTCAAAAATAAAGCTGCAGGTTCCGTGTGGCATTTTTGCTCCCATTTAAGCACTCATAACATGTATTTGCCATTTTATTCATGATGTTCTATGGAATAAAACCTTGGGTTTAATGTTGCCCTTCAAGGTGGTAAATTCTCCTAAGGAATGCACAACACAGACAATAACTTTCCACCTTCGAGATATATACAGTAGAAATTATTTGGGAAAGACTAATTGAACAATATCAAATTAGAGAAATAGTTTACAAGTGTGGTCTCATAGGATAAGGCCCCACATAAAAACATGTCCATTAATTATATGCATCTAATTTTGCATGTGTGGATTTCCAATTACAGATGTAGCACCACAGAATTTTGAAAATATCATACTGCAGTTTCTAGTAAAATACATTTACACATTTTGTTACAGCTCATTGGGAGTTACAATCTCATCAGATAGGGGTAAATTCAGTGGCATGCTTCACTTCACCTTCCCTTTAAACATGGAGCTCATCGGCTCCCATTCCATGCTGCATAGCTTCTTCCAATGAGATCCATGCTTAAAAGGTGAAGTGGAGCATGCCATCGTGGCAGCAACATGGGAGTCTTCCTCTGTTGCACCAGGAACAATGGGGGAAGCTGGGCAGTTGACAATTATCCCCATGGGATGGGGACTCGGGTGAGTCGAGACATGGGGCAACAGGTTCCCCATGAGCCCTAGTGGGTACTGCCAGAACTACCATGATGTGTGGCAATTCCGGCGGCCTTTGTGATGAGGTCATTAGGATTCTTTCAACTGAGCCTCCATAAGAATCATTTTTGTTTATTTCAGCAATTGTGGTAGAGCTAATAAAAGAAGGAAAGTATATTCAAAGCTGCTGTAATGATTTTGTGACATCTCTATATTATCCGTGTGACTCCTGATACAGATCGGGCAAATCACTTTCATTTCATACCTGTGTCATTTTTCTATATTTTCAACAGTAAATCCAGTCTTTTCTCAAACCATTGCTACATTAATGTGCACACTGTTTAATTATCAGGGTATATTTCAATGTAAATATGTATTTCAAAATTATATTTTATCACAATATGTCCTTCTAAAGCAGTGGTTCTTAAACTGTGGGCTGCAGACTACCAGTGGGTCGTGAGGACAAAAATCTGGTCCATGAGCCTCCTTCCTCTTTATTTTATTTTATTTCTGCTCCTTTTGCACCGTCTGCCACTCCTTCCCTTGTGCTGATCAGCCCTGGCCTCTTGGATAGACCACATCAGCTCTAGATTATAGGATATGGTTTTCTGTGGGCGAGCAGATGGTGACTACTGGATGGCATTGTTCTGTATCAGAAACTAGAGCTGATGTGGTCTATCCAATGCAATTATCTGAATCGGTCCCCCCAAAAAACCAAACCAAATCTAAAGTTGGCCAAAAACTGATTTGTAATCCTTTTGGTACTAATGTTGGATAGTGGTCCCTGGTCAAAAAAAAGTTGGGAACCACTGTTCTAAAGACATTCAAGTTTCTGTGAAACATATTGCAACATTTGGAAAAGAATGGAATAAAATGGCCTAAATTCTGACAAGAAATTTAGTCCAAACAATGTGAATGAAGTCTGTACCTTTTGACATTTACAACGATCAAATCCCTTGAGCATCTCTGTTCCTAATTATTTTTGAATAAGAAGGAAGCTATTTTACGAGTTGTCAGAGTATGTGGGTAACACTGCAAATCTGTTCATCTTCAAGGACTCTTTGGTACCTCTGGATTCTAATTGGGTTTCTAAATGTGTGAAATGACCCTCAACCTGAAGCGCAACATGAATCTCTCAACCTCTAGCCATAAAAAAGCAGTTTCAATCTTTCAATTCCTCAGAACATATTTAAAAGTCATCTGGCCACACTCTGATTAACATGTTGAAGCATTACTTTCAAAATCTCTGTTCTAATGAGATTCTTTCACCAGCTAAATTTCTTGCTACTGTTAGTGGCAAAGGAAGGAACAAGAAGAAAAGACCACAACTGTTTTAAAAAAAGCCCATTCTGTTATTGACTACATTTGTTAAAAATGGGAAGCACACAGCACATGTTTCACTTCAGAAGTCCAACTGTGGGACCGCAACACACTCATTCAGCTTAATTCCACAGAGTTACAGTAAGCTTCAGGTTGTTTACTTTAAGATTACTGAAATGTTCTTTTATATTCAACAGTGGACTTGTATCCTCAGACATTTTTCACCAGCTGAGTTGTCAGTGGAACACGAAACCAAGCCTTACAATAAAATAAAATAAGGTGTTTCAATCCCTGTAATCTCTGTTTCTGCAGCTTTAATCCAAATAGAATTTTGGTCTTCTCTAGTCATTTGGGGACTGGCTGAGCTACAGATAGGGAATGCTGTGGGAATTAAATAAACTAATCTTACTTGCAGCAGCATAATTTACAATGATTCAACAGGCTGTGCAATGGTCTTAACTTTAAACATAATCAAACACGATTTTTGAATTTCCAGAGCACAAAAATGGACTGCACTTTCACATTAACACTCTGTCTTGATTCTTATTGTCATATCACAGAGAAAGATGATTTCACAGCAGATGTGAAATTACAAAGCTTTTGAAACAGAACAGAAACAAACTGTAATGCTTCTATACTAAACAAAGCACAGCTAAAACTTCAATGAGACCACTGGAATCAGCACAACAGTACAAATATGTATCATAATGAGACAAAATACATTACACCTGGGATTGATCTAATGACAGTACCAGATCAACTTGCATATAATTAATGCATACTTTGGAGAATAAAAGTCTACAAAACACTATAACTGCTGTATTTAAAAATCACTCAAAATCTGCAATTATTATATACATTTTGTACAAAGAAAATTAACTTTATCCTAATTATGCTGTGGCTCCTGGACACAGTATAATTATGTAAATAAAATAGTAATTGCATTAAATCAAACCAATCCCAAAGCTTGTTAAATCAACCGCACCTCAACTTTGAACATACCAACATTTGAACCTCACATTCCTAGTTGTACATTGGATCTCTTTAAAGAATCAACTTTGTAGCATGGAAAAAGAGGGATGATTTGCAACTTTGCATGGTGAAGGAAAAGGAGCGGTGATTTCCCCCTCCTCCTTGGTTGTGTCAACAGAGGTATTGGCAGCTTCTGCATTGACAACAATGGCAGACAGCTCAGTATGACTATCCAGTGGGGTGGCATTGGGTTTTTGCCCTACTGGACAGTCTAGACTCCACTTCCATGGCTAATTCAACTCAGAAGTGGAGCATCTGAACAGCTTCACAGAATTTGGGGCTAGTTTGGAGGAAAAATCCAGACTGGCCCTGGATTTCTATGTATATATAGATGAGTGCTTAGTATTTCTGGCTAAAACAACAACAACAGCTTTGCTCAAAGTGCATGAAAATAACACTGCATACAAAACTTTAAGGTAAAGAATCAGATTATTTCACTTTAACATCTAACATGCCCTTCAGCAATTGACAGATGAAATCCAGGACATAGAAGGCCAAGCAACATCAGAGTGTGATCAAAATGGCAAAAGTAATTAAAAAAATGAATAAGGTAGGAAAGGCTGAAATAGTTTGGTTTTGCTTCAGACATTTAGAAAGAGGAGCATTCTGCCCCTTCTTTCCTTCTTTCTCTTTTTTGCCCCCCTGAGTTAATTGAGTGAAACTTCTTTTTGTCATAGTTCACTTGAAGAAAGGGGAAGCTGGTGTTTTTTTTTTCCCATGTCAGGAATGACTTGGGAAACTCCAAGTTGCTTCTAGTGTGAGAGAATTGGCCATCTGCAAGGATGTTTGCCAGGGGGTGCCCGGATGTTTGATGTTTTGCCATCCTTGTGGGAGGCTTCCCTCATGTCCATGCATGAGCTGAAAGAGAAAGCTCAATCCACTCTCCTTGGATTCAAACTACTGACCTGTTAATCAGAAGTCCTGCCAGCACCATATAGCCCATTGCGCCACCGGGGTCTAGTAATCCAGGGGCTGCAAAGCAGGATATAAGTGAGAAACAAAGGAATAAAATCCAAAAGGAAAATATGAAGAAGAGTAGTCCGGATTCAGGCATATGGCAAAGTTTCTGAGCTAACTTGGTTATTTCTCATGGAGTGAGTGATGTATTTTGTTTACAGTTGTTGTGGAGCATTTGCCGGTTGTATTTCAGTGCAAACAGGGCTCCAAGTGCACCAAAATTCTTCACAGATGTTCTAGACCTTCCAGACTCTCTGAGGGAAGCCTAACACTTTCACATTTTGAACTCCATCTGCATCAGTTTGAAGTAAGCTGAAGGAAAGTGAGAAAAGAGAAAAGCTTCTTAGGCTAGATCTACACTGCCCTATATCCCAGGTTCTGATTCCAGATGACCTGATTATCCCAGATTATCTGGTGGTATAGACTCATATAATCCAATTCAAAGTAGATAATCTGGGATCAGATCCTGGGATAAAGGGCAATGTAGAAGGGGCCTTAGAAGTAGTTGGAGAAGTGAGAAGTAGGTTTAGAACTACTGCTGTAAAGGCTCATTTCTCTATCATCTTTATTCCAATCTGCATGAAACTCACCACATTTGTAGGCCACATTGACTTCTGCAGGCCTGCCAAGTTTCAGAATGTTTCACCAAGCCACTAATTTTTTTGAAATGTAAAAGGTTACCATAACATTTAAAAAACTACAAGAGGGGATTCTGGGAATTGAAGTTCTAAGCACATGCCACAAGAGGGGAGGAGAATGGAAACAGTCAACCAGGTCTTCGATTGACTGAGAAAGAAGGCGAGAAACATAGAGAGAAACCTCAACTCCCATCATGACTCAGGAGGGAGCTCAAGGCTCCTTCAATGGTTGCACCACACAAAATGCTGTTGAGAAAGCGAATTCCCATTTGCCTCAAGCGGGTGCAGGAGGGGGGAAGGGCCTTTGAGAAGGAATGGGGGAGGTTGCCAGGGAAGAAAAACAGCTTCCCTGAATTGCAAGGTTGTCCTCCCCACACACCGTCATAGCCTCAGGTACAGTGCTGCTCAGCTTCAATGGTTCCCATTAGTCTCCATTAGCCAAAAGATCAGGTTGCTGTGATAAGTACTAGCTAATGCTTTGGCTGCCCGCGCCAGGCTCATTTTTATGATCTGTTGACCTAATCCGCTGAACCATCCGAATCTGGTACACAAAACCAAAATTGTGCACACCCCTACAAAACAACATACTTTCTCCTTCCTGAGAATCAAGGAAAACAGCTCCCAGATTGTCTGAACAACCTAAGAATCATCATGTTTTCTGCACTGACAGGAGTTGTAGATGAGTCAAAGGTTCTTGATGTGTCTCTGATGTCTTGGGAAATATTTCCTTTTGAGTTATTAGAAGTAGGCAGAGTCACATTGCTATAATAAAAAAACTGGACATGTTGAATTTTTGCCCATGAACCATTAGGAATGGTGTACAGCTCATAAAATGCAGAGAAGGTTGCGACACACTGCCTTTCAGCTGCAATCCCATTAGGATAGGGCACTACTAAATGTCAGGCTAAAAAGCACATGTGCACTTAAAGTGCTGCCATTAATCTTCAACCACTTCAGTTAATGAGAACAGCCATTGTTTGTAACCATGCACTTTCTTCTTTAAAGGTGGCCACAAAAGATCCAGACAGGGAGGTGCTTTGGATTCAGATGATGTCAGAACCCAATCAGACAACTCAGGCAATGTTCAAATTAAAGTGTAGCTCCTTTAAAGTACACATAATCCAAATCTCTGTGGGTGGGTGTTTATGTGTGTGTGCCTTACAGCCTCATTGCACTCAACATATTCAGCATCCTAGGATGCTTCCAGCCTGTTTTGGAGATGGAGCCCCACGCCGGTCATCACATGACATTGTGTGACTTCTGGCAGAGGCCACACCCCCAACTGGGGTGAAAATATCCTTGGAGGCTTCCCTCACAACAAGGGAGGCTTCCCGTGATGGCTCCAGTGGAGCCAGTACAGATGTTTCCCAGAAGGGTGACACTTCCCATGTATGATGGGAAAAGCATTGCCAAGAGGGAACTGGATGCAGGCCATGATTCGCCTCACTGCCCCTCTCTTTCCTTTGTAAAGCCACATGAAGTGGGACACTTCACCTGGCTTTTGTGATAAGGTCGTTAGGCTTGATCAATACTGCCATATAATCCAGTATCTGATCCATGCTTTGAACTAGATTATATGAGTCTATACTGGCAGTGTAGAAGGGGCCTTAGTTGTCTGTTGACTTTTGGTAACCCCCATGAATTTCATTTGGTGTTCTCAGACAGGGACTACTTGGAAGTGGTTTTGCAAGTTCATTCCTAATTAAACCTGGGATTCATTGATGGTCTCCCATCCAAGCATCAACGAAGACTGACCCAGCTTAAGTTCTAAGAACAGAAAGGATCTGGTGCTTTTAGGTTATTTCATATTTTCACATGACAAAATTATAGCGTTGTGATTCCACCTTAACTTCCATAGCAGCATCCTATGGGTTCTGGGGTTTGTAGTTTGGTAAAACACTATAGCTCTCTGGCTAAATTTTTCACTCTAAACTGTGATCCTAGGATTTCATGCCCATGACAGTTAAAGAGAAAGCATAGTGCTATAACCGTGTCTCTAAAAATAAGTACATTTCTTTCTCCCCAAGCTTTTTTTTAATCAGAACACTGAGTTAGGAGAAACAAAAGAACAAAAAAGTTGTGTGTGAAAGCAGCAGCCCCACTATGTAGCTATACCCAACCATTTTTGAAGGGTTTTCTAGCAAACTTGTCTCCATTTTCTTCGTTATTTCCATACCTACTTGCCAGTAAAACCTGATCATGTAACAATATCGAAACATTTCAATTTCCTTTGTCAAACTAAAGTACAATTCGTTCTCTACTTTAATTGGTTTCACTTTAGCAAATTTCATTATTTGTAGATTATTTGATGCCACGATGCTACAACCCTACATACAGACTGCAAAATTAGTAAGAATGAAGACTACTGCAAACATGCAACAAGGCTTATATGCCCCTATTAAAAATGTAGAAAAACAGTGAAGCTGTAACCGTCCTTTGCCTGCTTCCCGTCAACTGCCAACTGGACTGTGAAGATTGCCACTGCCTCTGTTCTACCAGGCTCTCCTCTTTGTGGACAATACTCAAGTCTGGCCTCCGTGCCCTAGTTGTGCCCCTTCATCCTCCACTACCGCTGCCCCATATTCTCCTTCCCCTGTGTACCATTTGGGAGCACTGTGTGAAGGCATCTTCTTAAAGGTGGAAGCAGAAAGACAGGGCTCCTTAGCCAGCAGCTGCTTCACTAGGATGGCCACCTCAGCAGGGTATGGATAATAAATCAAGAGACCACCCCTGAGAGAACTATATGAGGCCAAGGGTATGTGACATTCTACAGTGGAGCAAATATAACTTGAAAAATTTACAGTTTTGTCCTACTCCTGGAATTCCACTTAAACAGTTCAAACCCAGCTTTCTACACTCTCATTGATACAATTGATCCTGTTTTATTTATGTCGATTTAATCAAATTCCCTCCTCCTGACAGCCCAGTTCCCCGTAACTGTTCAATGAAAGAAGCAAGACTGGAGATGCTATAGTACGACAGGAGGGAAAAGAGATTAACCTTCCTCTCTTGCCTAGGATAACTGTTGTAACACAAAACTGAGCAGATGCTGATGTTAATATTTCAGTGAATGGGAAACATCAAAATCACACAAGCTCTGCAATAAACATTATGAAGACAAACACACACATGTTTGGCTTTTATTACCAGAAAAGATGAATAGTTTCCCATTATACTATTTAAGCTACATTAAGCAATGGTGGAGAACAGAGTCCTTAGGACTCAAAGGATCTTTAATTCTCCATTTTTAAAAATTCAATCTTCAATTCAGTTGTCAGTATTGTAAATGAGTACTTTGCAATTTTGCTTACTGGTGAATTAATCCCTGTGTTTCTTTCTTTTCCTGCATATATTACAGATGTTGAGGTTTACATGAATCCCAAAACCAAGATTCCACTAGAATCAACTGCACATAATGAAATGTAGAGCTCTGTGTTAGCTAATTCCAACACAGAGCTCTACGTTTCATTATGTGCAGTTGATTCTAGTGGAAGCTTGGTTTTGGGATTCATGCAAACCTTGACATCTGCAATATATGCAGGAAAGGAAAGAAACACAGGGATTAATTCCCTGCAACAAAATAGAGAAGGTATTATGTTCCTTTGACCAAGAAAAAGAAGAATATCAGACCTCAAAGCATACTTCCAGTACCAACCATTATTCTTCAGTGGCTCTGTTCCTTCCTAGAGGGAGGTTCTCAGAAGGTGACACTGGGACCTCTGTTTGACTCCTTGGCCACTGGCCTGTGGAATCCCTCAGGACTCCATGTTGTCCCCCATGTTGTTCAACATTGATATGAAACTGCTGGGAGAACTCATCCGGAGTTTTGGAGTGTGGTGCCATCTATACACAGGTGACACCCAACACTATTACTGCTTTCCAGCTAATTCTATGGAAATTGTTCTTGTGTTAAACAAGGACCTACAAGTTGTAATTGACTGGATGAGGGCAAACATGTTCCTGGCCAATTATAAGACAAATCTGGAAATAGGGAGTCAACCTGTGTTAGATGTGGTCATACTTTTACTGAAAACGCAGGTTCATAGTTTGAGGGTACTCCTGAATTCAGCTCTAAACCTGGAGGCTCAGGTATCAGCAGTGATCAGCAGTAGGCCTGTCGGTTTTAGTTCGTTAATTCGTTATTTCGTTAATAAATCGGGTTTTTTTTGCCATATCCGACGCGATATCAAAACATATTTTTAAACCCGGAAGGGTTTAAAAATATCGAAGCAGCAGCCCCATGTATTTTACGAGCTTCAGCTCGTGTCGTTAATGGCATGGAGGCTGCTGAGTGCTGCTGGTGCCTGGGAGCCAATCCGGCGCTCCCAAGCACCCCAGCAGTGCACCGTGGCAGGAGCCGATTGGATGGCGCGCGCGCGCTCACAACCGGCCTCCGCGCGCCATCCGGCTCGGCTCCTGCGCCCTCCTCCTCCTCCTCCTCCTCCTGACACTTCCTGCAACACAGCTGGGAGGAGGGGGAGGAGGAGGAGGAGGGCGCAGGAGCCGAGCCGGATGGCGCGCAGAGGCCGGTTGGGGGCGCGCGCGCGCCATCCAATCGCTCCGGCGTGCGCCCTCCTCCCAGCTGTGTTGCAGGAAGTGTCAGGAGGAGGAGGAGGAGGAGGGCGCACGCCGGAGCGATTGGATGGCGCGCGCGCGCTCACAACCGGCCTCCGCGCGCCATCCGGCTCGGCTCCTGCGCCCTCCTCCTCCTCCTCCTCCTCCTGACACTTCCTGCAATATTCACACACTCACACACAGAGGAAAGTGGAGCGAGGAAGAGGCAGCAGCGCTTCAATTAATCCGAGCCAGGGAAAAGAAGACGTGTAAACGAGGCGCCGCTGATTTGGGGGCAAGGAAGTGATCTGGAGTGTGTGTGTGTGCCTCTCCCCCTTTCCTTCTCTTTCCCTCCCTCTCCCCCAGCGTTGCCTCCGCCAGCCCCCTCCGTCTGATTACATCTCGGAATTCTCCACTGAATGAACGTCACTTACAATACGAAGGGAGCTCGCACCGCCGCCTGTCAGGAGGAGGAGGAGGAGGAGGAGGAGGAGGGCGCAGGAGCTGGAGCCGGATGGCGCGCCCAGGCCGGTTGTGTGAGTTTTCAGGGCTGTATGTATGACATGTTCCAGGACCAGAAGCATTCTCTCCTGACATTTTGCCCACATCTATGGCAGGCATCCTCAGAGGTCTGTTGGAAACCTAGGCCTGTTTGATCAAGAAAAAATTTCTAAAGAAACTAGGCAAATGGAGTTTAAAAAATGTTTTGTAAATATTTACGAAATTTCGTAAATAACAAAACATTTTTTTGGAAAGTTTTGTAAATATTTTAAATATCGAAACAAAAAAACACCCCAATTACGAATCGAATTTAGAAACAAATTTTTTCTTGATCAAACAGGCCTAATCAGCAGTGCTTTTGTACAGTTAAAGCTGTGCCTTTTCCTGGAGAAGTCAGAACTGGCCATGGTGGTACATACCTTGGTTACATCCCGGTTGGAGTACTATGATGCATTCTATGTGGGGCTGCCTTTGAAAAGTGCTCAGATATTTCAGTTGCTCCAAAGAAGAGCAGCCAGATTGCTAACTGGAGCTGACCCAGGGAGCGTACAACTCCTCTATTGCAGAAGCTCCATTTGCTGCCATACATTTCTGGGCAAAATCAAAGTACTTGTTTTGACCTACAAAGTTCTATACAGCTCTGGTTCAGGTCATCTGAAAGACCATATATCTTTCTATGAACCTAGTAGAGATTTACAATCATTCTACTCGGTTCATAGGGCCTTCTCTCTGTCCCCCCACCCACTCAAATGCATTTGGTGGGAACACAGGAGAGGGTTTTTTTCAGTGGCTGTCCCAGACTATGGAACTCCCTCCCAAGAGAAATCAGGATGGCCTCATCCCTGCTGGCTTTCATCAAGTAGATCAAAGAGATTTTTTGAAGAAGGATGGATTGCTTAGACCTGCTCTGGTATTTGTGTAGGAAATTTTATTTTTGTTTAACACTTTAATTTTAGTCTTAGTATCAGGATCAATACACTGAAGAGTACTAACAACATCCTTCTGTAACTCAGTGATGTTCCCCTTTGCAATGTAACTTATAGTAGTTGTTCTGAATTGTTGAACTGGGAGACCCCAATGTCTCTGGCAAAAAAATGTCTTAGGTTAATCCAGTGAATATTTATACCTGGTCTGGGCAGAGCTTTGAGTAATGAATTAGAATTATAGTTAGCCCTTAACATTTGTGGATTTCACTTTTGAAAAACTGATTAAGGATTTGATTAAAATATTCTCTTTAGGTCCTTTAGTGAAATTCTGTGGTTAGTTTCTGTCACAAGTTAATCACAAAGTCATGTTGGAGGACCTAGAGATTCCTAGGGAGGATCCAGACAGCCCTTTATCCCACAAACATCCAGGGTTAAAAACATGGATGTTTGTGGGGGGCTGTCCACACCCACACTAGAAAATGTATGCTTTCTGGTGTGGATGTCCAGACGTTCTCTCAGAACTAGCCCAAGATAATTCCTGGATGCACTACCCCTTCCCACCAAGCCCCCAGACCCCTTAGAAAAGTAGTAAAAACTTACTTAGCCTCCATTAGAAGCCTCGTCAAGCTCTCCTGCATGTAGAAATGATGTGCCAGGAGAACGGGGGCGGGGGAAGCAATTTTCATTGAGAGCTTGCTGAGGTTTCTAATGGAGGATAGGTAAGTTTTTACTACTTTTCTAAAGGGTCTAGGGGCTTGAGGGGAGGTGGGTGGGTATTCCTACAGTTTACCGGTCTTATTTAGCCTGGTAAACTGTGGGAATGCTATCTGGACTGCAGTATTCTGCAGTCGAGACCCGGAAGTACTGGATATAACCTGTGCCTTCCTAGAAGACACGGAATAAAACCATTAACAAATTAATTCAGCACAAACCAGGGTTTTCCTGGTTTGTGCCAAATTAATACGAGACTGCCCAGAATGTTGTCTGGACAACCCCCTTTTATTGCGGAAGTTTCTGCAATAAAGGGGCTGTCTGGACAGGCCCCTAGAAAGGTGTTTTTTCCAAGTTTTTAAAAAGCATTGTTTATTTAAAAAGTGTAGTGTTTCACTTTTGTGGAGGTGCTAAACTTAGTGAATATGGATGGCTAACTGCAATTTGCTCCTTGTATTTTCTTTTTCCAGTAACAAAGGCATAACTGCATCACATTATGATTATTACACTATGAGGGAGAATTTCACTCTATTTGTGGTATAAATGCAAATTTTGTTGTTGATGTTGATGTTTATTGCCTTTATATGCCACATTTCTCACAGAGTGAGAAAGGCAGCTTCCAAAACATTTTTTAAAATTCACAATACAAACATAAAACAATTCAAACCACATAAAACCATATAATGTCATTTTGAAAAACATTTTTTAAAAAAGAAACAACCCCCATAAGAGGTTCTCTTGCTTACATATTAAAAATATGCTTGCAGTCCCAGAGCTCTTAACAAAGAAGTGCTTCTCTTATTCAGCCTTACTAGACAGAGATTTCATTGCCTTCAATTAGATGTAAACACATCTTTCATTGCCTTCTTCACAAAAGTATGGAAGGACTGTCTGACACATCCACAAATATTGTTGTGAAATTGCTTTCTGATTAGTACAAATAATAGAGCTGGGCTGTACAATTTACCCTGTGCTCTTTCTCTCAATTTGTCTTTGTCCATCTCCAGAATTTCATGAAGTTGGGCCAAAAGAGCAAGTGAAAGTTTTCTTCATTTTTGTAGGGAGGCAAATTCTATTCATTTTATTGGAGGAGGTGGGTCTCAATACTACATGGAGATGGGTATAGGCTCAAATTATTTACAAAGTCGCTATGCCATCACTTCTAGTTGCACCAAGTCGGTAATGAACAAACCTACAGAATGGCACATTAGGGATGGCAATGCATCATGGCACTAAGATTCTCCAGGGTCATTTGTTGGGGTGGGGCAGATCATCACCCCACACTTCATATGTCCGCAAAGGACACCTGTGCTCATGAAAAGAGTTTGCGTACACTTATGAAAAAAGACCGAACTTTACAATACTTTCATTTTTGTCAGCTTTCTAATGATATTTTATATGAGCTTTAAAACATTTTATGCAACTATATGCTACATTGCAGTAAATTTTAAGTGAAAGTATTACATACTTCTAATAGACTTAAACTGAATGAGATATAGTTGTAGAAGAAGAAGTGATTCCAGGCAACCCTGTGCATGCAGCTCCTGTTTACCTATGAAAATGGAGACGTTTTGATTTGTACAATTCAGATTATTTTGCTGTTGATAACATACTATGCTCAGCAAATAAGCAAAGATGCAGGATGTATGTTTTGTTTTGTTCAAACATTTCAAACCCTGTTTTTGTACCTGACAGCTTGGAATTGGTATCAAAGATCTTAAAAGAACAGAAAGTATTTTGAAGGAAATTGCATATCTGAGAAGTGCTGGCTACAGCTATACAACCAAGACAAAGATTGTAAGATGAAGAAGGCCCAGATCTGACAATACCAATCTATACAAAGAAACAATAGAGAAGACAAGATAAAGTGAAAATACTCATTGTTTCTATCCCTATTGTCCTCTGTGGACACATACTTGCTTTTGAAATTGTTGTTTTGCACCTCCGCTTTCAACACTAACATCATCCACCTGCACACAGCATTCCCACGGCTTCAACCATTTCCATAACCATTCAGCCAGTGTAACTTTTCAATAGGAATTTATACAGGTAGCAAACCTATGAATCAGGTGGAAGGGTTCACCACATTCAATATTCTTTGGGCTTCTTGGGAACTTATGTTAAGCATGAAAGCACATCTCGCAGAAAGAATATTATTGTAACCATTCTTTATTTTATTCTTTATCTTATTCTTTGTAACCATTCTTTAGGCAGCTCACCAAAGAAGTTTCCAACCTTATCTAGGCTCCTACACTTTGGCTTGGTCCCTTCCAGCACTTCTAACACTTTAATAATGTAAGGGCATTTGCCCCTAACCCAGCCTTCCATTTTGCTGCACTTGCCCTTGGGACTGCATAGGAATAATTGCATTTAGGAATCATGAGCCCGAACCCACTTTTTGTGTTGAGCCAAGACACTGGTTATGATGTTATCTGATTTGATGTTTTATTGTTTTTAGTTGTTTACTGTGTTTCTGTGCTTGTTTTTAATCTGTATTTGTTGGGCATGTCCCTTTGTAAGCCGCCCTGAGTCCCTTCGGGGAGATGGAGGCAGGTAAAGAATAAAGTTGTTGTTGTTGTTGTTGTTGTTGTTGTTTTTGTTGTTGTTGTTGTTATCAATTTTTGAACTTAACCCTTATTATATCTGGAGTTTTTTTTTAAAAAAAAACTTATTTTAACAGAAGTGACCTTGACTATTATCAACTGTCTTCCAGTTGTTGTTCATTCAAGTCATTTCCAATTTATGGAGACCCACAGATGAACCTGTCAAGCAGTTTTCTTGGTAAGATTTGTTCAGATTTCCCATTGCCACTTATTTTTTCAGAGACTGAGAAAGTGCAACTTTTCCAAGATCACCCTGTTGGTTTCTATGGCTGACTACAGATTTGAAACTCTCCAGAGCCATAGTCAAGATCTCAAACCAAAACTGACTGTCCTTAGGTTGCTCTGAGAGTTTGGCCCTCACTAAAGGTCATGTGACTTGTGGGTTTGGTCTGCAGGTTGGCCATCCAGTAGATAGCTGGGGAGCAACTCAGCTTTTAGACCCTCCCTAGGGCTTGGATGTTTCTCCCAGGAAAAGTCATGGAGGAAGTCTGGGAGAGACTAACTGCCCCAGGACCCACATTAGATTGCTCCCCACTTTTGCACATCTCAGAGGATTAACTTAAATAGGTAACAGTTCAAATTAAATGTCTTATAGTTCAATCCATGGTCTAGAAGTGGAAGGCAGTGATAAATGGTTAGACAAATGAAATGAGGGAATGAAAAGAACAAAATTGATTCAGGAAATCAACAAAGATCTGGAAAGAAACAAAATAGCTGAAAAACTCACACAGAATAGTGGTTGAAATTTGGGTACAGAGGTAAGATCCATGGTAAGAAGGCAAAGAAAAGTAGTGCCACAAAACTCAAGGAGTACTGAGTAAAGACCTGGTCAGGGATACCATGATTCTGCAGTAGTAGAGATCTATGATATAGAAGTTTGGAGTAGCTGGAGCTACTGACAAATGTAACAGTAGAAATTCATGATATAAAAGTTTGGAGAAACTAGGACTGATGACAAATGGCAATAGGGTTGCTGTCAGATACTTAGGGACAAAAGCAAGACTAAGACTTCCTTTTCTTGGGTGTGTCTATGTTAGAAAGAGAATGGGAAAATAAGAAAAAGAGATACATGTTTCATTTGTACTGTGTGATTTATAACCATCAAGCCAAATGCTACATCTATGTAGTATAGTTCAGCCTACATTTGTCTTTGTCCATGTGTCCTTCTGGCAATGTACTGTCAGAGTCCTGATTCTGCTCTAATAGTGGCCTCTTGATCAGAGTACAGGTTGCATATTATGTGAATTAAATGTTTTGATGTACCCATTTCTTTAAGTGCAATGTATAGATCTACACAATCAAAAGCATTGCTGTTTCTCCCCTGAAATTCTTTGATGTGCTCTATTGTCCAATATGTATTTGCGCATATCATAACCCATGACTCAGGATAAAATATACCCTGAACCATGAAACTGTTTGTTCTGTGAGACAAATTACAATGTATTATTTATTTATTTATTCCCACCTTTCTCATCCCAAAGGGGGCTCAAAGTGGTTTATAAACTTTGGCAAAAATTCAATGCCAAAGTAAATAAACAATAAACAATAAACAATAAAACAAACCATATCAAATCATAAAGCATTTAGTACTCTTCTTATTTCATTTCAATTGATAGGTAGTTGAATATTTTTTCAGTATTAGTGATGGGAGAACATCGTCCCATGTACAACAAGTTAGCAGAGTAAGCTGCATGGCATGTTCTCTATCTACAGATATCTCCCATCTCCTCACTCCAGTAACTGCCTCCCTCCACCTAATGGTATGGCCAATCCTACCTTACTATGCTGCCCCAAAACCACTTTCAGTCCCACTTACTGTTGGATATATAGCAGGCTTTTTCCTATAAGTCCCATGCTAAACCCAAATCATACAAAATTGTTCAAGATTTTGCAACCCAGTAAACAATTGGTAAGGATTGTTCAACTCTCCAGATGTTGCCCAACTGCAACTCCCAATATTCTTCATCTTTGGTTGTGCTGGTTACAGAGGTTGGGAGCTGCATTACAATGACTTACAAATGACTGCTTAATTCCAACCTCTGTTGTGTAACACACACACACACACATACACCTCCAATATATTTTAGTAAAAATGATGCATGAGAATTTATGTAGCTAGGAAGGAGCTAAGAACACCAAAAGTTGAAGACAAAATATGAAAAGAAGTACTTGTGACAGTAATAAGGCTTTCAACCCTGAATGAATTTATGATACTAAGGATGCCATATGGTTCTCTAAACTGAGGGATTTTTTTATAGACAAAAATTAGATTTTTGAATAGTGTGATAGCCTGTATTTTTATACAGCTGGGGGGGATAATTGATGATTTATTTATAGGCATTGCAACAGCATTCATTATCAGGAATCCCGGATGTCTCAATTTTGAATATTTTTAAAACAGAATTGGTAAGCAGAAGGACATCACTGAATGAATAATTAGTCTTTCTGCAGCAAAATATTAAAAGAAATAAAGCAGCCTGATGATTGCAGAAACAGTAATCAGTAGAACTGAGAACAATTGACAAGTGTGAATTGCCTCTACTTGATATGCAATGCTTCATAAATATGTACCCAAACAGCTAGTAGAATTTGGCTGAAATGCCATTGCTCCTTATTACAAGAACTTTACAGATGAAAAAATAAAAACAAATAAAGAGCCATAATGTTCAATACTGCTTGAGAAACAGATGGAACCAGGCATGTAGCCAGGGGGGGGGGCTCGGGGGGCTTCAGCCCCCCCCCCCCCGAAATTTTCATGTTGGTTCGCGAAAAGGCCTTACTGGTGCATTATTTAAACTGTTATGTTTATTCATATCATGATCTGATCACCATACTCAATATATCCCATATGCATGGGGGTATTGGGGTAATGATACAAAAGGTTTGCTAGGGTAGACCCTCTTTCACTCAGACTCAGCCCCCCCCCGAAACTCAGCCCCCCCCGAAACCCCCCCTGAAAAAAAATTCAGCCCCCCCCCCCCCCGAAACGAAATCCTGGCTACGGGCCTGGATGGAACAAATGTAATATATGACACTTAGAGTAAGGGAACGGATGGTAGAACATATATGATCAACTGTGACGGGGCTGCATTCTTAGTCCCTAGAAATTTCAGGCCCTGGTGTCTCCCATGGTCCACAATGGGAAAAACAAATGAAAAGAAAAGAAGAAGAAATATGTGATACTTGATGTTGACTTCCAATTTCTATTTTAACAATTTGAGAATGTAGGCATGATTCCCACATGTTGGTAACTTCCATTAAGTAAACTTCAAGGTATGGTAACCATATGAATAAGAGATCTCCAAGTCATCCATCAATCGTCTTGCTCAGGGCTAGCTTCCTTGATTGAGTCTAGCCAGGCATGTAGTGGGGGGGTGGGGGTGGGGGGGTTCAGCCCCCCCCCCAATTCTCATGGTGGTTCACGAAAAGGCCTTACTGGTGCATTATTTAAACTGCGATATTTATTCATATCAGATTACTATACTCAATATATCCCTTATGCATGGGGGTAGAGGGGTAATGATACAAAAGGTTTGCTAGGGTAGACCCGCTTTCACTCAGACTCAGCCCCCCCCCCCCAAAACAAACTCAGCCCCCCCCCCCAATCGCAATCCTGGCTACGGGCCTGAGTCTAGCCAATTAGATTGTGGCTTTTCTACTTACGTACTATCTTCTACATTACTAATCTTACCTCAAATGTCCAGATTAAAAACTACCATATTTACTTGGATCTAATGAACATCTTTTTGGGCTAAATTAAATCACCAAAATTAGGGTGTGTGTCCAGTAAGGCTATTAATAGCAAAAATTTGGAAAGGAAAGGTAGAAATTAAGATAAAAGAATGGTATAAGGAATTGTGGAAATTAGCAACAAATGATAAATTAACATGTAATTTAAAGGTTTAAAAGGTCTAAAGAAAAATAATGATTTCGAAAGCATATGGGGAAAAATAGTGAAGAAAAATTGAGAAAAAAGATGGGAAGCAACCCTCACCAGAAGAAATGAAGTTCTGGTGGGACCACAAAGAAAAGAAGGGCTCTGGAGATGGGGAGCACAATGGGGAAAATAAGAAGAAATAAATATATGAACTATAGAAATTGTATTTTTTAATGAAATGAAATGGAAAGGTAATAAAATTATTTTTTTTTAAAAAAAATAGGGTGTGCATTAGATTTAATGGTGCATTACAATCATGCACATAAACCAGTTGAAGGGCCAGCTGCAAACTGCACAAGACTAGTGAGTTTATGAGTCTTGGCCTGATGGCCTCATGGAGGGACTTGACTACCCCTTGGGTGTTGGCCTTAGCCTGTCAAGTGGTTTCCTCATCCCAGGGGGTGAAAAAAAAGTGGGCTCAGTAATTTATTTATTTATTTCGAGGTTTTATATACCGACCCTCTCACCTTCAAAGAAGGATTCGGACCGGTTCACAACATGTGTTAACATACAAAGAATATACAATAACAACACAATGCCACTTCATTACACGGTTAAAATATCAGCACTATACACGTTAAAAAATTATCATCACGGTTAAAAGAGCCAAATCATCCGACACCATCACAATACCATTCATCATCCTCCTTTCATGTGGGCAAAGAATTAAATCAGTTGTCAAATTCTGCGTTCCACAACCAGGTCTTTGTTAGTTTCCTTAACGTCATGAGGGAGGGGGCAGTTCCGATCTCTAATGGCAGGGAGTTCCAAAGTCGAGGGGCCACCATTGAGAAGGCCCTGTCCCTCGTCCCCACCAGCCGTGCCTGTGAAGGTGGAGGGACCGAGAGCAGGGCCCCTCCAGACGATCTTAGTGGTCTTGACGGTTCGTAGGGGAGAATACGTTCGGAGAGGTAAACAGGGCCGGAGTAAGAAGCTCAACTAGAGGACAACAGGTCCAACAGCACAGGCAAGGTCATATCAGGGAAGCAGGCAGGCAGGCAGGCAATGGAATGGCCAAGAGGGAAGGGGAAGACAAGGCTGGTAAATGTATTCGCTTTGCATGATTCCCAACTGGCCCCTCAACTGGTTTACATGTGTGATTCTAATGCACCATCAAATCAATCTGATTACTTTTCCATGCATCGCATACACCAGCAAATCCCCTTTTTTTTTGTTTCAGGGTTTTGAAAATAGAGCTGTGAATTACATTCAATGGCACATTAGACACAAGTAACTACAGTATACCCTATCCTCTTTCCATAAAACATTTTTCAACAAGGAGAGAATGAAATATGTGTGGGAGGGAAGAGCAAAAGAAAAAAAACTCTTTGAGAGGCCTGTGTACCTTGTGGCCTACACTGAGAGGAAAGAGAGGTAAGAATTATAGGGCAGAAGGTAGTTTAAGCAAATCATAAAAGAGTGCCATATGTCAAGTGTCTCTTTTTTGAAAGTGAATAGAAGTAAAAGGGCTCTAGGAACACAATAAGAGATTGCAAAACACTGGGAAAGGATCTTTATTGAGAGGAATACTGACATTGAGAATAAAATTTAGATTGTAATTTCATCCACTCTTACTTCAGTAAATTACATATTATATGTTAAGACTTACTTATCATACTTGAAATAGTTCCCATTAAATTAGCAAGATTTACTTCTGAGAAAACATATGAGGGGCGTTCATTAAAGATTTCCCCTGACTGAAACTGCACACGTGTAATGATATAAGTCTCTATAGTTTACGTGCGAATTACTAACCCAAAACTGATAACAGTCTTGATTTTACAGGTGCTGAAATAGTGTGAGATTTGATAATGGACCCAGTGGAATACAAAGCAGTCATCAAGTACATTTACTTGAAAAGCCACACACCAAAGGAAACCTTTGGGTCCCTTTTAAGAAAGAAAAAGCCAAATGATGAAGATAATGATAATGAATTGGGTAAATTTTTGATAGTCTTCACTCGTTGTTTTCAAATGAGTTTTCCCCAAATGGTGAGAAACCATATTACATCCAATTTCCATGTCACTTTACAAAATTAGAAGCATGTCCCCCCAAAAGTACTAAATGTGCAACATATAAATGGTTGAATAAATGCAGAAGTGATTCAAAACTATACATTTGAGAGCACGGTTTATGCTGGGATGGGTGATTTTTTTAATTTCCATCTCAGTTGATTTTTTTTAAAAAAAAACTATTATAAGTGTTTTCCACTGAATTTAAGGTGTTTGTGAATTTTGGAAAGTTCTCATCAAAACCCGAGCAAATGCACATCCATCTTTCCTACAGCCTCAGCTAAAAAAGAAGAAATTCCATTAAGTCAATCAATCCACATAATATGGCAGAGGGTGGGAAGGAAGATATGCTTGGACCTAGCTTCTAGGAACCTACGATGGCATCCTGAAGCAATAACATAAAATGGTAGTGGGGAAAAAAGCAATTCTGTTCCAACTACAGATTTGGAGAAAATGTATTGTGCCCTGTAGTGTTTATGGTGTTTTCTTTTGCTTTCAGTTCTCATAGTCAATTACTAAAAGATGCACTCATTTCTTTCCCTGAAAGAAGACATCAACAAGACGCATCATTTGAAACAGTGAGGAAGGGAGAAGAATTGTGGCTGCCAACATGACTAATTGATTTAAATGGCCTTTTATCCTCACCATTCTGTCAGGGAAATGCAAGTTTTAATTGATTGGTTGCTCAGCCCAAGCAATCATGTATCTCTCAAAAGCCTTTTATTGCACAGTGGACAATGCTATTTCAGCAACATTCCTTTTTCCTGCTCTTGCTGATGAGAAAGCATCTTCCCAGAAACTCATATAACAGACACACATGGGGGGAATTAAATGATTTGAAAACCAAATAAAAGGTAAATCTAAAAGATTGCCAAATGGGATTTATTCTTGTTTTTGTTACTGTAATGAATCAATCTATTACACGCAAATCACATCCTTACAAAACATGAAGTCAACGAATCTGTACAGCCAACATTGGTTCCTCTCAGCAGAGGGCTTTGATCACAAGACATCAAATAGTTCAAATGTGAGGATTGGAAATTGACCAAGAAGTGTTTTTTTATTTTCCATTATTTGAGCTTGTATATCCCTATTTACTCATTTTGCACATCAAATTAATATTTGAGTAACGTACCAAACCCATCTCTTCTACTTCAGGTTCTACTGTTCTGACCACATGGTGAGTAGTGATTCTGAACAGGAGAGTTTTTTCTATGTGTGGATGTTCCTCATGTCACTGGAATCTTGAATTTGGATTGTTTTTGGCTAGTTCCCACTTCCATGGAGAGCCACGCATGTAGAGGAATCTCTCCTGTTGAGACTCACCTATCTCCAGGCAAGAAGATAAAGAAGGCTGGCCTTAATGATCACTCTCTTCTATGTTGATTTGATTTCCTAATAGTATGTACTTATGTCTTCACCATCCCATCTTCTAATTCAGTTCCTACCCTCCCTTCCTTTGGCACATCTGAAACACTCTGAATAACAATTTTTTTACTTCTTGTTCTAATGATAACTATCACCCACGCTAATTTGATGCTAATTATTATCCCTGTAAGTTTTATTGCTTTGATCTATATTTTCTGATCAAGTAAGTTCATCCTGATATCTACTACTGATTCTTAATTTCTCTCATGTCTGTTGCTTGTGAATTACAATTTGGACAAAAATTTCCATGTGAACACTCTTGCCCTTGTTCCTTTTTTCTGCCTCCTGAGCTCCATCTTCAAATGTTAACAGGCCATTAACCTTTGTCAGCATCTATAGTTGTTATAACATACATCAGTTTAGGGTCATTACCTGTCTATTTAGCTCTCTTTTTATTAAGACTGCTTCATACCACAATTAGGGATAAGCATTGTCTGTAATTCTCTTTTTTGATAGCTTTCTGAAAGCCCATAAAGGGCTTGCATCCCATAATGCTAATTAAATAAGAAAAGGTATGGCCTAGCCCAGCTTGATTTTGCACTGCTTAAGGACTCTTTCCTTTAAATTATGCTGACCTATTTCCACAACTTGAATAGAGCAGATTATTTTTTCAGTAGCCTAGGGCGCTAAAAAAGACCTTCAAATAAGAAATGCAGATTTCAGCAACAATAAAAAACACATTTGAGGCCATGGTGTGTTAGAAGAAAATGCACATTTTTCTGAGTTCCATTTCCACCTGAGGCAGAAGTACACATCACCTGTGACACAAGGACACCCTACAAAATGGCACCCTTAAACCACATTTTCTCAAATGATGTGGATGGGAAAGAATTGCACAACGTAATTGACCTGATAACAACAGAAAATAAACAAATATGATTGCAATGTACATAAATGCTAGTAAATCCGTGTTGATGCTGTTATTATTATTATTACAGTAGAGTCTCGCTTATCCAACATAAATGGGCCGGCAGAACGTTGAAGTAAGCGAAAATTTTGGATAATAAGGAGGGATTAAGGAAAAGCCTATTAAACATCAAATTATGTTATGATTTTACAAATTAAGCACCAAAAATCATGTTTTATAACAAATTGTCAGAAAAAGCAGTTCAATACACTGTAACATTATGTACCTTCTGGCGGGAAGGTAACAGCACTCCATGCAGTCATGCTGGCCACATGACCTTGGAGGTGTCTATGGACTTAGTAATGGAGGTGAACACTACACCCCAGAGTCGGACACAACTGGACTTCATGTCAGGGGAAAACCTTCACCTTTTACTTAACATTATGTAGTAATTACTGTATTTGGAATTTAGCACCAAAACATCACAATGTATTGAAACAGCTGTGGATCCGGGCAGAATACAGACTGTGTTGGATAATACAGAATGTTGGATGAGTGAAGGCTGGATAAATGAGACTATGCTGTATTATTATTGTTGTATTCATATATATCCTGCATTTCTTGTGATAATGGGATGCAAGATTTTTTCTATTATTAAAAAACGAATTCAGATGCTTTCCCGGCCCTTCAAAGCAGATTTTAAAAGTTCAAAATTGCACTCTGCTCACAATTCTGCTGCAGAAAGTACAATAATCCCACTACATCCATTTTTTTTTAAAAAAAAATGATTTTAGAAAAGGTGTATAGCTGCAATTCATGATTAGAAACCACAGAGATATGTATTTTAAACATGCCCATTGTATTTATTTATATATATTTATTGTCCACTGCAAAGTCTTGAATGTAGTAGATTACTGAAAATCTCCTGGATATTGGAAATAGAAATAAAATAATCTAATAGTGACATATATTTCATTGCAGTAACCACACTGTCTTTGCACTCATGTCAAAAGATTCCATTACTGTTGATGTTTTTGCTCCTCAGACAGGATTATTTTTCCTTATTTCTATAAATATGATAATGTAATTGTACTTCCCATTTTCAGGGCACTAGGGCATTCTCTGAGCTTTCTGGTTTAAAAGAAAACGAGCTCATGCAAGGAGTAGGCTGAGCTAGAAGCAGCCCTATGCATAGTAACTCCAAAGAAAGTCACTTTGAGTTCAATAGCATTTCCTCCAAAATAATTGTACATTACAACGCCCATATCCTTTAGGGATATGTCCCTGACCTTACTGTGGAAAAGGGAAATTGTGGATAATATTTAACCATATTGAAGTGAATGACTTCTGCTGGAAATTATTATTTTGTCATGCCGGAGCATGTCCAGAATGGTCCACCTGCTTTGATGAGATAGTGATACCTTTGTTTTCTGATGTTTCAATATATATAAATTTTGTCTCAAGTACAAAATTATAGAAAATGTTGTATGAAATTAACTTCAGGCTATGTGTCTAAGGTATATATAATGCATAAATAAATTGTGTTTAGACATGGCTCCCATCAACATATATCATTATGTATATATACATAAATACAGCTATTCCATAATTTGAAAAAAAAAACCAAAATCAAAAATGCCTATCATCACAAATAGTTTTGGATAAGGGATACTCAATTGGAAAGCTCCAATAAGCAGTAAATACTGAAAATATATATGAAAGGAATCAAAATAATAATCAGCTCTTACAGTTCATGCATTAGTTCACTCACAGGGAGATCATGTTCATCATAATACTATGTGGTCTGGGTTTTGAAAGCCCCCTTTGTGTGCAAACTGATAAGAAATGAATGCAATAGTGTAGCACAATTTCCATGTCTATTTCATATCTTTCTAAAAACTCATTTTATGATAATCATGAATGCCACAGAGAAGTTGCAAAAGAAATTTGAAATGCTGCCCCATATTAACACTGTAATAAATCTGCTATTTTACAAATGCGCAGATAATAATTTGCCACAGTAATCTGATTTAAGATGGTTTCCTGTAGAGATCTACATGTTAACTGATTCTACCTTCCCCATTATCAAGCATATCAGTGTTGGGCAGAAGAGTCTAATCTAAATTGAAAAGTAGCCTGTGATTGAAGAGAGAAAATCTTGAATGACTATTATGATTACTGTGCCACATGTAGCAAAACAAATGGCCCTTCCTACTCAATTGCACATACATATCTATTAGGGCTATGCGATCAATGAAAAAAAATGTTTCAAAACTCATTACTAAATTAGAGGGTGCCGGTGTTTCATTTCTAAAGTGTTTCGAAAGTATAATTAGTGAAAATTTTGTTACTATAATGAAAGAAATGAAATTTCATTACGTTTTAGTTACAGCAATTGAGCAAGGGAATTTCAGGGGCTGCTTTCTCCCCCATTTTTACAGCTATTGGGGTGAAACTTGCTATAATGGTAGAACACAGTTACCACTGTTAGCTCATCAAGTTTCAGAATGTTTCACTTATCCATGAATTGTTAAGGAATTTTCAAAATGTTTATAAACAACATTTTTTTTAAAAAAAAACACAAACAATAGCTATCTCATTGAATGGTGAGGCAGCATAACTTCCTTTTTTAAAATACATGCCATTCAGTCAGTTGAAGACATAGCAGAGCGCTAGTGGTCGCGTTCAACAGGCGGAAGTATAACGTTTTGTCCTGACACAGTTAAGTCACCATCATGCTTTGGAACAGTGAGGAGCATGCTTTTACCACTGAGTCCTACTTTTCGAGCTGATTTGGAGTGGCTGGCCCACTCTCCAGATTTGGCCCCTTGTGATTTTTTTCCATGGGAGTTTTTGAAATCCCATGTTTATGTGAACCGTCCAAGGACCCTACAAGATTTGAAGACCAACATCCAGAAAGAAACTGCCAATGTAACGCCTGTTATGCTGGCAAGAGTCATGACAAAGGCTAGACATTGGTTTATTCAGTGTATGGAGAATGGGGGACGTCACCTACCTAATTTGATCTTCAAAACTACGTAAAACAAAACTTTAGGTATGTGCCTACATAAAATAAAAATTTCTGATTCATACAATGGGTTTTATTAAGTTTTGAAAAAAGGAAGTTATGCTGCCTCACCCTGTACAATGACAAAACATAACAAGGGATCATTTCCTTCATTTTTCAGACATATTCATACATCTACTGATTTTATGGATCTTTAAAAAAGTTTGACAAAAACGGTTCTTATAAGTAAGAAAACCACAATAGCTATCTTATTGAATGTCTCTCATATTAATGAATAGAACTTCTATTTAGGGATTTCTTCCCAGTCCAGCAAAGAGCTTTACATACTAGAAGCATCAGTCAGTCCTCTTCTTTGTGGATTCAAAACTGTATTGGAATATTGGTTGCTGGCTGCTGCTATGGAGGGACATATCTCTCCCCTATCCTGATTGAGGCTTTCTGATTCAAGCAGAATTCTGGGAAATATAGTTTAGGGCAAGGCCTTTTGAATTCTCTGCCATAGGGCTCCTCACCTTTCCAAACTACATTTCCCAGAATTCTGTGCTTTCTCAGTCTCTTTCCCAGCAGTTCTGCTTGCTTCCATATGCTTTTCTCTCCTAATGGTGAGGCACCATTAATTTAAAGAGAAAAGTCAGTCTTTTTGGCTTGGCTTTGCTTACTTGCCACAGGGCTCCTCACCTTTAGATGATGGAGGGGTGAAACAGGTAGACATTACATGAACAGCACTGGGGAGAGGGAGGGGAAGAGACCGAAAAAGATGCAGGTTCCATAGCGCAAGCTAGAGCCACTCCATACCTGGCCAAATTTAAATGTAATGTGGGCATGGAACCTTACCTCTCTTTTATACTTCCACTCTATCTTAGAAAAGTTTTTACCCGGGCTAGATTTGAGCAGCTCGACATTAAGTCCAAGTTGGGACGACATCAGAATATCCCCTACACGATGAGAACCTGTGGGTGCCGTGAGGTAGATGCAGAAGTGGAGGACTCAGAACATTTTTTCTTAAAATGTCCCTACTACAACAGGATCCGGTCTTACTACCTAGAGCCTCTGCTGGAGAATCATACTTATTCAGAGAATAAGGAGAAATTGCACATCCTCCTTCAGGGCTCAGATAAAAACTCTATTTTAAAATTGACCCTTTTTATCCAAAAAGCGCTGGCCATCCGTGAGAAGATGGAAGCAGAGAGAGGCGACCTTGCTGCCATCAACAAAACTCAAACTTAAAAACTTAATATGGACACGCCACTAGTTTTACCTACCCATGCCCCCCACTCTAACCCTATTTTAAGGAATTAAACAATTTTAATCTTTTAACCTTTTTATCTCGTAGTTGCTCAATTATTTAGGAGTGGGTTGACAGGCCAGTAGGCCATGATGCCTCGTATTCATATATGGTTTTACTGTATGTGTATGTTTTGTATGTTTTGATATGGTCAAAATTGACTAATCAATAAAGAATTGTATTGTATTGTATTGTGATGCAGGTTCCAAATTGTACAGCATGCTCTTCTTACAGATGGAGACAGCTGAGAGAACCTGTCATGCAACTAATATACTTGTGTGCTTAACAAAGGTTGTCTTTTTCTATAATTTAGACACATTCTAAGTAATTGCATTTCTGTGAGCAATTCTGTGCAACGTTTAAAAAAATAATCATGCATGAAAAATGTGTGCAAAGTTTTTGCATAATCTCATTTAGTAAACATGTCACAGAAGAATGGCTTCCCCTGAAGAATACATTGACATCTGCAAGTCAAACAAACCCAAATCCAGTAGAGAAGTATTTCCTCTTGGCATGACACATTCATGGATTTATTGATACAAGCCTGTCATCTTGATATTAAGAAACAAATGAAAAATTCTGACATGTTTTTCTTTTTTTAAAAAGTTACACCACTAAATGAGGAAAACACAGCAGGATCAAAAAAAAATCCCACAGTTGGAACTTTAAGGAATTCTTAACATTTCAGAAAATTGTTTTACATCTTAATTTTCATTTTGAGGATGAAATGTGGAACTGTTGTGGTGAAAAATGACATAATGCCATTTTTCTCTAAACCATGCACCTACAGAAGAAGTTGATTTTACTTTACATAGAACCTCACATTACAATCCACATCAAAATGCCTTCTTCCCAACTCCATGTAACTTGAAGGATCATCAAGTTATTGGGGAGAGTGGGTAGATGACTTCCCAGGCTCTCTTTCCCATCATTTTTGTCCTTATATATTTCATTAAGACCTGGATTAAAAGTATAAAGAGTTAACATGCTACTCTTTCTGCAATCCTTTCCCTTTTGTTTGTAGAGGAGGTCTGGGTTATATCTGTTTCTACTGTAGAGGAGACATGAGCTGCAGGTGTATGCACCTGCAGCTCTCTCCCTGCAGGAGACAGTTTTCCAAGGCATTTTAAGGGGACTTCCCATTTCCCGGGGAAAAGAAGAGGGATCGACCTGGAGGTATCCTACCCTGGGCTTCCTTTAAAAAACCCTCCCTTCTCTTGATTTGGAGGTGAGAGAAAGGAGAACTGGTGGCGCCTTAAAATGCCTTTTACCCTCTCAGCACTTTAATCTCCTTTTGTTTCCAAATCAAGACAAAAGGAAAGCCTTAAGAAACCCAGCTTCCTGGGATCCTTTCTCTTTTGGCTTTAGAGATGACCTGGGTTTAATGCTTCATTAAAGCTGTTTCTACTCGAGAGGAGACAGGAGCTGCAGCTGCACGCAGGTCTCTCTCTGCAGGAGACAGTTCTCCAAGGCATTTTAAGTGGGTTTCCCATTTCCCACAGAAGGAAGAGGGATTTAATCTGGAGATATCCTGTCCTGGATTTTAAAAAGCCCTCCCTTCCTCTTTATTTGGAGGCCCTGAAAAGGAGATCTGCCCCTTAACCCCTTGCACTTTAATTTCTTTTCTGCTTCCAAATCAAGAGAGAAGAGATGGCTTAAGAAACCTTGCTTCTTGTTATCCTTTTCCCTCTAGCACAGTGGTTCTCAACCTGGGGTCCCCAGATGTTTTTGGCCTACAACTCCCAGAAATCTCAGCCAGTTTACCAGCTGTTAGGATTTCTGGGAGTTGAAGGCCAAAAACATCTGGGGACCCCAGGTTGAGAACCACTAGCAGCTGCCTCCTCCCCACACTCCACATATAATGAAAAGAAATCTAAAGCATCTGGTTTTTGACAGCCACTGTTCTGTTGCAGCCTGTAAAAAAATGGCTGCAGAGCCCATGCCATTATGGGCTTCCAAACAAGCCGAACAAACAGAAAAAGCTGAACAAACTGAAGGCAAACATCCAAAACGAATCCATGCACAAGCCTACTGTCTATAGATGTTTCATTTTGCATACAAATTTCCATGGCTAATGTACAACAATCAAATCCAAGGGTACTCACACATGTGAACAAGTAACTGTGATAGTAGTTAATACCATAGTAATTCAGGCAATGTTGCCGAAAGTCTTTGGAAATGTCAGGTTTTATTCCCATACAACCGATTCAATTTTGGAGATCCATATAGCTATTTCCTCATTCTGAAGTGTTTCCTTGGCATTCCCAGAATTTCAAAGACTTTTTATTCCTGTTCCTCATGTTTTCAGTCATATGACATTTTCCACATTCTTAAATATTGTCTGAGAATTCCCAGAATTGCCAGACTCAATTATTTTTTACGTATTTCCCACTT